>NC_037590.1:32962559-33273866 GCF_003073045.1 Pomacea canaliculata | reverse complement strand
AGATAGAGATATACAAGAGCGGGATGGACATGCTCCCAACTGCAACACTATCAAACGTCAAAGCGACAGCGACGCTACTCGTGAGGGCAGCCAGCGTGAGTGTATATGCAGAACCATCGTATAATAACAATTCAGACATAACCCAGTCATCTCGGGTGCTAGCAAGCGCCCCCATATACCTAATAAAAACCAATTAGAAGTTCACCGAAAAAAACAATGCGAGATGCCCCCGAATAGAACCGGACGATAAACTTTTGGCGCGTGGTTAAAAAAGCGTTATTTCTGATCACTAGAAAAACGGGGAATCGCCAACATGATGCTCAGAGGAGAGAAATGACTGGAGGGTATTTTCGCGAGGTGTGTCTCAGCGTTTTTCTCATGATGCTTATTTCTTTTTTTTTGTTGTTTGTTTCAAAAACCCAGACACGGTGCAGTGTCTGCGTCTTGTGAGAAAGACAGCCGTAGGCGATTGTTGCCCCTGCTGTCTGCAAGGTTATTTAATCGACGGAGACCTTACGCGAGAGGGATTCGATGGTGATAGTGTAGGTGGAGGATGGTGGTGGTGGGTGATACAAAATGGGTACGGGGTGGCTGGATTAGAGAGAGAAATGATACGACTCAAGAGTATGTGGCAGCGCTGAGCGCACGTCCGTCGGTAAGTTTATG
Source organism: Pomacea canaliculata (assembly GCF_003073045.1). Lineage (NCBI taxonomy): Eukaryota > Metazoa > Mollusca > Gastropoda > Architaenioglossa > Ampullariidae > Pomacea > Pomacea canaliculata. The sequence goes on along the minus strand of NC_037590.1, from coordinate 33,273,200 downwards.
ACAAGTCCAGCTCCGATGCCACAATATTGGTCGACAGGTGAATAAGGTGAACGGCTCAGTTGCGAAGTTTAGCGAAAGCAATTGCTGCTTGTCTGTCATGATGTATATATAATAAGTCAAGCAAAAGAGAGTCAAAGGAGGCCAATTGAAGCAGAGAGCAAACCCATGTTCTACAGTGATGGGAGACAGCGGTCTACCTCACCGACGAAGATAGTAACAGCAGCAGCATGAAGGGTCTTGCAGACAGCAATATTGCTATGACACATGTTAGCCCAGCCAGGGCGTCGTCAGTCAGACAATCATTGCTTGATTGAGGACACAGTAATGACAACCTCGCATATGACCAATTAATTATGAAATGAGCAGGAAGTTAGCGGGCGAAGTGATTGCACATATTCCATGGAAGGAACATAGCTTCATATAGATAAAACATTGAGATCTTAAACTAGACAGTGTAGCCCTCAATCCATTGTTGGGGAGAAAAGAGATCGAGTGACCGTGAAGGAGAATTTATTAATTATAATTTTTGCAGTCCCAGATAACGTTTGTCTGTCTGCTGTTAGGCGCAGTTAATGAAGAGAATTCAAGGCTGAGTGACAAGGGGAGACAGAAGCGATGAATGTCAGCCACGGTTATCAACCCGTTGAACGGGAAGAAATTGAAAATCCTTCTTCGCGGCCTTGTCTGTTATTTGCGTGTTGCTTTGTGTCCTGGGTTTATTCTTCGTTGCGTCCAGAGTGATGGTGTTGTGTGTGAGGGTGGGTTGGTGCTCCTGGGGATGGGCAAGCATTGTGTGATACGATATAAATCTCTTTGTGTGCGTAGTGGTCTGTTGTGGTGTGAGAGTGCGCGAGTGCGAATCTTCCTCTATTATATTTTCTTCGTGCCACTGAAGCTTTCGAATCAACAATATTAGTCTCTGATTTCTCGTGTAAGATGGATGACTTCAAAGCTAGGGTCTGTATTGCAAGTGTTGCCAGCTGGAAAGACGATTCCCAATCACTCTCATTTACTCTCCTGCCCTTACCGGCACTTCAACATTCCCCGAGGTTCTGCTTTTCCATCTCTGCTCTTTCAAGCAGGTTTCTCTGCCCTGCCGAAATCTGTCTCGACGAACTTTAACACATCCAACGAATCGAATATTTCCTTAAATCTCATCGTCTCTGTCACACAGTTTCTCGTCTATATTAGAAATATGGTTATTTCGTTTGACTCAGTCTTCCTCACATCCACAACAACAAGCTCAGAGCTTTTCTAGTTTTATGGAGAGGTTCTCTCTTGTTTTGTTTGCTGGATTTTTTGTAGTTGTTGGCAGCCCCCTTACTACCGTTTTATTCATAATTGTTTGGAATCATCGGCAATAAGAGGTAAAAAGATTTTGAATGTTTTTAAAGGCAATGGATATCAAACGATAAATTTGTCGTGTTACTTGTGTAATTTATATCACGCTCGAGGTCTGCATTTCCTTTCGTTTTTGCATAAAGTAAACAAAAAGCAAAAATCTAAGGCTGTAAAGTAACTATATATATTGATTTTAAAAAAAAATTATTTATTCAGTTATCATATCTGTTTTTTGACTGTTGCTTTGGTGATTCGCTCCTTCACTAAATACCTTCCCATTGCTTTACAGCATTATACGTTAATTAATAGGAACACATATATTTCCCTCGTTTTGTTAACCGATTCTTTCTATAAAAAAAGGGGTCTCGGGGACTCTTATACAATTGATTCTTGAGGTATCATCTGCGTTACAAGCCTGAAATAATTTTTTCTGTAAAGTAAAGGTAAACCCTAAAAGGGATTGGTGACTCGTTTTAAATATGAATATTCCCTTAAAGGTGATATCATTCTGGCGTGTTAACAGCTGAAATATTTTTTAAAGAGAGACAAAGGAATCATCTCCTCCTGACCTATTGTTTTTTTTTATTATCCTCCCATAACCCCTCTTGTGGAGAACTTTTAGGCCATTCCCAAGGCGAAAGTGAGATTGTTAGAGACCACACGGCCAAGTAGTTCCCCTCGCCTGCTTACCTGCTTCCTTTTCAAACCGTCTTGTCAGGGACTGATACCCATTCCCAGCAGACTAGGTCGACTGGAGGAAGTTCCCCTCCTATGGTCGTTTTACTAACGGGTATCGAACGAGGCACGTAGTCGGACCCCACGCAGCGCTGTAATCACGGATTTGCGCTTTCCCCCCTAAAATAACTACAATGGTGTTTTAAAAAAAAAAAAACTAACAAGGAAAACAAAATTCATCGAAAGAAGTGGACTACGGAGAAAATTTAAGAGAGAAAGGAAATGCAGCTCACAAGACTACTCCATCCAGCAAATGGCTGACGAGGCCTTCGAGTGCTCAAACTACGTACAAATCTGTCATCACGCATTGCCGCCTGACTGAACTGTTTTGGCTAAGGCAAATATCAGGCTGAAAACTATCCAGAACCAGGCAGACGCACCCCAACAACTGCTCAGAAGAAGAACACTCCCAGGTCTAAAAAAAACATCTTTTGCTCAGGACAAAGGAACGAAAGCTCCCCCGTGGCTCACCTAATCTCCCCACAAACAAAATGAAAAGGAAAAAGGTGGTGCTGAAACGGCACATCTCCAGTTCTTGGCCGGTGAGGTCTCAGATGTGACTACAAGGCAAAAGGCGAAAGGCTGGGATGGTACAAGCATCGACCAAGGGAGAGGGTCTCTCAGCCAAAGATATTGTTTTCATCTGCACGCAGGTTTGCCAGGCCTTGCTCGCGGAAACTCACCCTCCAGGCTTCGTCTTGAAAACTGTTTTACTTTCAGGGCAGGTGCCAGTTGCAAACAAACAGCAAACGTTTTGGTCTGAATCGAACAAAGCTAAGGCAATTGAGGCTGAAGACATTTATGGTGCCGAACGTTGTCGGGATATTTAGGTAAAAAAAAAAAAAAAACGCGACCTTTTTCTCATTGAGCCCTCCAACCCCTCCTCTCCCCCATCGTCCGTCTCCTTGTGGCTTATGCGGGGAAAAAATAAGCAAAATAGGTAACAAAAAATTGCTATGGTTTGACTTCTGGTGTAATGCCTCATCAAAAGCTCATCAGAGTGTGCGATCCTCGCAGATTTCTCCATCATACGCACCCGGTTGAACCGCGCATCTCTTGGCAGAGCTCGTTCTGAGGAACGAACACTGACGAGGGAGCTGACTGGCGTATTGTTCTTGACTCGCGTCCCATGGATGGGATCCTCTGAGATCCCGGCTCTCAGAGTGGCGATAATTAACGAGCGTATGCGGGGCCCATTTATCCAACCGTTTTACCCTCCCAAACCCCCCTTTTTTTCTTTTTTGGCGCGTGTGTGTGCGCGCGCGACGCTGATAGATGCTGTCAGCTGCTGGGGGACGTAACGAGGTAGATTGGCCACCAAAAGACACCGCTGTCAGTCAGCCAGCCACAGGCGTGAGCAGTGCGCACTGACTTGTCAGTTGAGGCAATGGCGTCAGGGTCGTGCGGGTCTGGGGCCTTCACCATGCACAGGTTTTGACTCTGTGTGTGTGTGTTGCGATCGCTGTTCGTACCTGTGGAATTCCGGAAATAATAGGGATATACCAAAACCCAAGCATCTGATGGAGGAGAGACGCCATTTTGCTCTTTGATGCCAAAGTGAACAGCTAAAGATTCTAGAACCGAACAGTCAGTCGTCCCTTGACCGGCACCTGTCATTGTGGGAAGCACTAACAGGACCCACCACTCTTGCCTATTATGGACGTCCATTACCTTCCAAGGTGCCTCGAAGGATAGTCTACGATACTGTGTCGTGTCGGGTCACATGACCAAAGAAGACCATCTTACGTCGCTTGACTGTTGAAAGTAGAAGTTCTTGGTGTCCTACGAGTGTGGCAATCTTGTTTCGTAAAAAAGTCATTGGTTCTATGTTCTCTGTAAGAGCATCTCCCAGGTATTTGTTCTCACACACACGCACACACAGAGAACGCGCTAGAATGCGTCTGTCGTTGCCTGTGCATGTGTGTGTGTACGTGTACACGGAGCGGCCAAAGGGGGACACGGCTTGGGAGCATACTCGCCATTCTGACGAGGGCAGACCGCATGCCACACCGCTCCCTGCGTTTACTTTCCTTTGCCCGAGCCTGCACCACAGGAACACCGCCACGCTTCAGGACTGAGGATGAGAGGGAGGGGGACGGGTTGGTGTGGGGGAGAGAGTTGGGAGGTGGAAAAGACGGTTGTAAGGGAAGCGGCTGGCTGCCTTTGGAGTCCTTTTCATGCACGTGCGTGCCTTTACGAGAGCGCTAGACTCACCCTGTTTGTTGGCCTGCTTTTCTTCTCCTCAAAAGCCCGTGCGTTTCAACGACGTCGGTGTAGAAGCCCCCTTAAAACCCCGAAAAAACCAATACCCAAAAGGTAGTACTTGAGACACACATGACTCGATCATCTCCTCTATCACCAGAGCACCAAACGAGATAGCCCTCAAAACACCCGAGACCCCAACAGCAGCTCTCGATATGCACCTGATACATTCAGACCATAACATTAACCCCCGGAGATACATGGGACACATCTGGACCCTAACATCAGCCCCTAATACATTCAGACCACAAAATCAGCCTCCGAGACATTCAAATCCCAGCATCAGCCCCAGAGATACACCTAATACGTTCAGACTCTAACATCAACCCCAATGCTACATCTGAGCCAAAAATTGCTTCTGGTTGAAGAATTTCTAGACTGTTCTTCGCTACATAAACTATGACCAGTCATAGAAATGCACACTGGCTGGCTGGTTGTCTGGCTGACTGGTCTGTCAACCACCAAATCGCTCACGTCAGGACATTGCTTTCCTTGCGATCGTGGCATCCACACAGACAGTCCCTACGGGTAGGGGGTCCTGGTGGTCACCCCCCAGCGCCAGCAGGTCGTGTCAAAGATAAAGGCCGGGTCGACTAAAGGCCGTCCAATCAGAGGGCGACTTTTAACAGTCCGTCAAATCTCTTTGTCTAAGGATGAAACACGAGCGGTTCCAAACATCCTGCTGCAAGACAAACGCGATGCGAAGAGTCGAGTCCGGACAGGACGCCATCTGGAGGCAATCATGCGCAAGTTGCAAGGTACACAGCCGGCCAGACGGCCATGTTATCTAGGGACTAGCCAAAGCCAGGCCTTGGAGAAGACCAGTAGAAGAATTGCTCCTGGCCGGACCAGCACTGCCGCGAAGTTCATTACAGAGGCACTAGCACTCAGAGTAGGTGGCTAGCACCTCGAGGGTATGGCGGAAGTGGCGGTGTAACTATTCACAAGTAATCGACTTCTCTGGTCAATACCAATGTAATTTACTGCGGTATGAGCTTCGTTCACCAAGTTCCAGCAGCCAGGACTCGAAACAATATACGTCTCGTTCTTACTCAGTTTAAACGTTATCACAAATCGTTTCTAACTATTCTGCATTTTTTGTAAAAAAAAAAAAAAAAGTTTCAACATAAATCCTCCCATTTGTAATTCTGATTGAAAGCTAGAAAATTATAGCGACATTTTGGAAGGCAGTTCCTTACAATTTTATTTATTTATTTTTTATTTTTGCGGAAACCACTAGTACAACACAGCCAAGTTCTTTTTCTGGAGTGGTTCAGTGGGTGATCATAGCTCCTTGTCCTTTGAACCTGTTCAAAATCTGGGCTACAATCGTCTTACTTCCGTTGTCCTCGATCCTGCTTACTGAAACTATCGTCCTCAGTGTCGTATCTCCATAACTTATTAGACTAATGCCAGTCTGCCTGTTAGAAGAGTCTGTAAGTGCCGATTAGTGTTGTATTTGGTTGGAGGGAGAAATCGCTCCTCGGTAAACTTTAGTGCCAGTGACACGATGCATTCTGTCTACACCAGCTCGGCTTTTCTGTCTACATTGATTTTGGGAAAAGAGATTATAAAGGTTCTCCAATTGTTCACGCCTACCACAGTCTCATTTGTAGCGGCCAGACTAAGTCTAACAGAATCCGTCATATGTCGTCTGGCGGCCAACGTCTCTATCAGCATCGATCCCATCGCCAAGAACGATCAGTCAGATCCCGCACCACCAGTGGTGCAGCTGGGTAGCTTCCCTTCGTGTCTCCTCCCATCCTCCCTCCCTCCCTCCCCACGGTTTTCCTCCCGAGTTGTGTGACGTTGACGTGTCAAGGTCGCGTCGCTGGAGAGAAGGGGAGAGAACTGCGTTGGCTGGAAGTCGGTCATGGCCCCTTGTGGGCGACAACGGCAGGATATGAAGTTTGTTCATTCCTAGACAAGACATCAATAATTTCTGAGACAATTTATGCACACATCAGTTTATCTTATCTACATGGTGTCAAGTTATCAACGATTTCCGCCTGAGAGAATTAAAAAAAAGACCAAGACAAGTTAAATCAACTCTTCTGACGAATAGATTAACTGACCTCCACACCATCAGTCACATCATACGACATACATTCACGCGACATCCGATGTGCGTTGGTTGATGATGCTGACCCGGAATGTTATCTCCTGATTATTTGTTACTTTGCAAACTTTTTTTTTCTTTTCTTCGACGATATCCAGTTAGTGTTGGACGACTACATTGTCGATGGCAGCTGTTTGTATTATCCGCCTGCTTCCCTTTATCCTCTTAATACCTCAGCTCTGCCCTGGTCAGACGGCTTGTGAAAGCCCGGCCCTGGACATGATGCCGATGCCCATCACGGCCTGCTAACGGCGTCCTGGCACGCACCTCGCTGTCCCAGACAATCTACAGCATCGCCTGCTGGACACACGTTATCTCCCTTTCACAGGGTGTAGCGCCTAATGGCTCTGTACAGCCTCGTGTCTGACTTCGTGTCGAGGGGCACACAACGCACTCTCAGACCTTTGGATACATTAGGTCCAAAGCTTGTGAAACGTGTAGTCTTTCTGTTGACTTTCCTTAATTTAGGTGATTTTTTATTTTTGGAAAGGGAAGGGTTTAGGTGTGATGATGATGATCCGGTGAGGTATGACTTTGGAAAGTTGAAAGGTCGTGAGGTGCATATATTACAAATGTGATCATGTACGAATGAGCGAGACAATACGAGAGGGAGATCGACAGACGGCAGCAGACAAGAAGAAAAATAAAACCCCAGAAGGTACACAGTGATGCAGCGGTATAAACGAGGCGACACGCTACACCAGAATAGCGGGCGCTAACGAAAGAAAGATCTCGAAACTAGCGTGAAGTAGTCACAAGCAAGAGAGAGAGAGAAAAAAAAACTCGCACTAAATGCGTTCCCCAAACTAGCAACAATGTTGCGCGAACAAGCTTGCTAATGTTGACACCGACGACAGCCCCCAGGCTCCTGTGAGCGCATGCGCGTTTGTCATGACACCTGGCGAGCGGATGCTGCAGTCCAGTTAGTGCCGACAGGGAGCCTGATTGTAATGTGGACTCTCTGGCGCCGGGTAACCTCCAGTACCGAGTAATCCCCGAGTCAGATGCTAGCCCTATAGTCACAGACTGGCAGTGTCGCGAATTTTCTTACGGACGCGAATATGAGAATATTTTTTGTGTTGCCATGTCTAAAACATTGCAGCACTGTGTAATTTGGGGAATTCTCATTTCCTCTGTCAGCTTGTGTTTGTTAAGGAGATATTTTTGTCCTGCTCGTTGCTGAGCTCCTGTCACCAATACAGTGAAGATTGGCTTTCCTGCGTTCAGATCTCGTCTCAGGCACGCTGCTCTTTTTTGCATGTCGCACTTGTTTACAGGGCTAGCTGCTATGCCGTGGTATAAGCCTTAGTTCCTGGCTCGGAATAAGACACCAGTATCTCCGCCTCCCAATTTTCACTTGTTCGTTGTTGCCTGGTGAATGCAAGTATATGGTGTATGAAGAGCCAGGAGACAAGTCAGTCGTCAAGACCAACGACGAGGACCCCGACCACTGACGTATCAGATGTAGTAGTATGCCCAATATTCCTAGACTCTGCAGACTACCAACCTCTTCGTCCATCTTGCTAATTAATGCTACCTCTCGCGACATACACAAATAACAAAAAAATCACGACAAAAAATGAAATGTTATGGACATTCCCTGGGCTACTCCATTTCGTCATTCCTTTAATTAGAAGCACAAACAAGTTTGTTTTAGCGGCGAGTTAATGATGAAAGCTGCGCCGTTTCTTTCTGTTTTCGGGATTTTTTTTTCAAATTTATTTGTGTAAGCTTTTTTCATCGCATCATCAACATGACGCACAGACATAGCTGCACGCTGGGACCTGGACCGAGGGCCTTGATGTGACGCATGTCTGCGAGTTACATGCCCCTGGCACCACCCAGCGGCCCGTTGGCGCGAGCTTCGTCATCCCTGTGGATGACATAGAGAAATGTCGCCTGTCCTAATCCCAGCTATTTGACGCTTTTAATTTTGACAGCAGCCGCAGTAGGGCGTCCAGACAACAGGACGCGCGTAATTGGCGACGCAAACAGGGGCATTGATTCGATGTAATTGGCGAGAGGAAGAGAGAGGAGGAAAAACTAATAACGAAATAGAAAATATTAAGAAAACAAGGGAAGGGGAGCAGAACACCACCATCACAAGAAGCCGAGTGCTCGGCATAACACCTGCCTGCTTACTCGTGCGTGGAATGCAGGTCACGGTTTGAATATAGCTCGAGAGGCGGGAGAAGGGGGGTAGGCAGAGCGGCGGAAGGGAGGCAATAAAAGCGGTGATGGTGATGTCGTTGGGAGGCGTCCTGTCTTGGCGCAGTCTGCCTGAGCCACTTGTGTTTGCTGCGACGGAGGGTTATTATGATAGTGGGGCGGAGGGATGTGACTGGAGGCAATTTTGCGGCCGATACAATCGGAGGTAATAGGTTACTGTACATAACCGTGTCCTGAGTAGTGTTTGTGTGTTTGTTTAGTCGCGGAATATGAGCATCTTTCGTACAAGCGTACTTAGTTCAAAATGAGAAAGTCATTCAGTAGCCAATTTTAGGAACATTTTTTTTTTAAATTATAATTATTCATTGTTTCAAGGTTCCTACTGGGGTAGGGGGAGCTCTCGACAAGCCTGGGAGAAGACTATGTTGCAGGCTTCGCCTCCACACCCAACATGTCAGTCATGTATCTCAGCCACCAGCTCGCTCTGGCGTACGTGTGTGTGTGTGCGCGCGCGTGTACACCTGACGGTCGTGCCGTACGCTTTACATCACAAATAAGGCGGTCCAGCACGCAGCAGGTAGTCGTGAGCTCGTGCGGCCCCTAGTCTAGCCCCAGATACTAATGCGATCTGCGTGTGGGCTCTGCACGCTACAGAGGTCAGAGGTCGAGGGATGGGTGGAGGGGGCGAGAGCGAAAGACGTGTGTGCTGGTGGGGTGGGACGTAGTAGGGACACGGAGGGACCTGGCAAGGGCGTGGGAGGGGGGAAGGGTGAAAGCCTTTGATCTTGAGTACCGCTTGCAGCCTCTTCGTCCTGCGAGGGGAGCCTGCCTTTGTCTCGCTGTCCGTGCCCTCCACGCGCGCAGTCCCAGGGAGCATCGGGGTCTGGAGTCTGGGGCGTTTGCTTTAAAGGTCCTCATTATCTCGCTCCTCAATCGCACAGCATCCCCCTCTCCCCCCTGTACACGTCTTAGACTAACGTTGAAGGAAGAAGCCGCCATCCATCCTCTGAAGAGGCTGCCATGACGTCACGAGGGTGACGAAGACGGGGACATGGTCCGCTTTCTTTCTCGTGAAACCAGAACGAGGACTATTGGTTACCATAGCATATTGGTATATCAAAATGTCCGTAATAATAAATTTGAAATTCGCTTATTTACGATTAAAATAATTCACGACTGAGTCTGGATTTTTGCTTGAGTTCTGTTCTTGATTGTATATTTTGTAATCGGCAACATTGCCAATGGAGCTTGTTTGCAATGTTTCAGACTATTTTTGATTAGCAGTGTGGATGGGTAAAACAACAGGTTATGAGAGAGACATAAGGGTTATTTTTATTTTCTATACACACATCGAGAACTTTGATTCTCATGCTGACTTGAATAATTCGCTTTGCCCGATATATTTTTCTTGTATTTGATGCATGCATTCCTATTTCTAGCATTTCATTGCCACCAACCTATCTTATTTGCTTTGCCTCATGAATAATTTGCAATCTGTCAACATACCTCTGGCATTTGTGTATCAGCAACCCATATAACATGTTTCGTCCAAACATAAATATTGCACAGTAGTATGTATCTCTTGCATTTGTGTCACTATGCTGTATAATTTGTCACAGCATCTACAATTTGCTTTGCCTCATATGAATATATTACATGGTGTTAACATTCATTCTTGTATGTTTATTGTTTTGAATGATCTTAAACATAATTTTTCTTTGTACTGAAATTAAGAAATTTCTGTTATGTCTGACTTCACAATTGCAATTTGTTGTCTACAGACATTTAACCAGAACACAGCCGTTGAAAAAAATTGACGTTTTATGTATGTACATTCGTTTAAAAAAAAAGGAAAAAAAATAATTTAATAATACAAAACGACAATTTGACTTTTTTTAGGAGCACTCTTTCTCAACCATAAAATCCATGAGGCCTCGCTTTGGAGAGCTGAAAGAGTCCCGCGTGAATAAGATCGTTTGACCTCTTGCAAAAACAAGGGACCTCAATCACCGAGCACGTTTTGTCCTCTCTCCCGCCCTCCCTAATCTATTCAAAGAAAAAAAAAATTCTTTAATCTAAGCTGTACACAAGGAAGTATAAGTCTCGTTGCCTGAAAAGCTGTAAACAACCTGCACTCTGTCTCGGTAGATAATTCACGCTTAATTCCCCTCCCCTTACAAAAGAACAACTCTCAACTTTACAAACCTCGGTTTGGACATGTTGCATTGACGTGGTCAGAGAGTGTGTGGAAAGATGCATGTATGATGTCTACTGCTCATTCATGCAGCTTGTGTGTGAAATTATTGCCCAAGAGTCAAGAGTGTGTGAGCATGTGCGTGAGAGAGAGAGAGAAAAGGGGAAGGTTTGTGGGGAAAATGTCAGACATTGTACTTATATTCCACGATTATCCTTTCGATGACAGTGTGGTCAGCAGTATGATCAGGTACAAAAGGGTTTATCATCACGTACTGAAACTAACCCATCTGCAAAGAACCCCAATGGTGCAATCAAGTTTATTTGCCCTTTGATTATCACCCTCTGTCGAGCAGGTTTCAAATTCTCCGATGAATGAAAATTTAGTTCGCTCATCGCACTGTGTGAAGCAGGATTTATATTCATTCATCATACTGTGTGAAACAGGCTTTACGCTCATTCATCATACTGTGTGAAGCAGGCTTTACGCTCATTCATCATACTGTGTGAAGCAGGCTTTACGTTCGTTCATCATACTGTGTGAAGCCGGCTTTACGTTTGCACGTCGAAAGCTCGACGCCGGTTTCGCCAGTCGTTCGCTACCTGCCGTGGTCCTTTGCACAGCAACGCCTGAAGAGGAGCCTTGCCAGACGAGATGAGGGCCCGGTGGCTGTTGCCAAGCGATCGCGTGCAGCGAGAAGTAAATTAGATTTGAAATTTAATCCGACTTCTGTCAGGCGCTTTGGCGAGGGCTCCGTGTGAAGTCTCGGGCCTGGGCGCGCAGCTTTGTGGCTCGGCGTCCATGTGTGTGCTTACGCGCTGAGCACAATTTCCGAGGACTGAGTTAAGAATCGAAAAACATTTTCACGCAAAACGATGGCATCGCTTTTCAACTGGTTATCTTTGGGATTCAGAGGCAGGAGCGGTGGGGATGCCCCGGGGGTGAGGGGAGGATGCCGGGGGGTTGATGGACGGGAGGAACACTGCGCACGTGGAGAGTGTTTAAATAATTTTTTGAGTGACTAGTGAACTGATGCAAATATGACCGGTCAGACAAGAGAGTGTGAACACTGAGTCTTCTTTCATCTCTTCTCATCAGACTTTATAACTGTTGCTGATCTTAATGTTTTTATGAGTTGTATATGAGTTATTTTCAGTTTAAATGATCTACAACCTGGGTGTTTAAATGATCAAAAGTAAACATATTTGAATGATATGGGGTAGCAGACATCAAAAGTCACAAATGAAAAAAGAACAGAAGTATTAAGTTGACAAGTTAGTTTTTACTCTCGCCTGTATGTGTCAGTTGAGTCGATTAGCTGCTGTAACTTTAAAAAACAAGAAAGATTCTTAAAGTCTGTTAAATAAGTAAACAGAGAGGCAGATGGATAACCGAGAGGACAACACACAAACACAAGGGGGGAAAATGAGCAAATGACCAAGCTTAGCCAAACATCCGCTCTCTCCCTCTTTCTCTCACTCACACATTTGATGAATATCGAGTAGCAAGCGACTATCTAGATTCTAGAACACTATGCTGACTATCCACTGCTGGTTATCCTCCATATTAAATACAAAATACCCTTTAGGACAGCGCGCTGTCGTCTATTACTATAGTCGTACAGAAGTAGCAGCAGCAGCCATATTTAACCCCTCGTATTTAACCCCGAGGCTGCGCGAAACACCGAACATGCATACCAGGAACACTAACGAGCTGTGATGTTGCAAGACTTCAGTCGATTCTCTACCTGTTGTAGTTGTAGTAGTAGAAGTGATAATAATAGTAATACAATAATCACCGGGATGAATTTTAAAGGCCAAATAAAATATGTAGAAGGTATTGCCGAAGGTACCTTCGGTTAAGTCTGTGGTGTGCTGTGTGACGTCAGCGAGGGAGAGGAAGTGTCGGCCATTGTTCGGATTTGAACTCAAGTTATCGGTGGTGTGTCGTTAGTCGGATCAGTGATATATATTAGTGATAACATTCAAGGTGGCTGTGAGCAATGTCCAACCATATTGCCTGGGGTCGAGTTGACGTCATCAGAGGGCGAGACTTCATTGAAGCAACCGAAAGAGTCCCGTGTAATTTCTCTTATTAAACACAACATCCCATAAAACATTCAACCTTTTCCACTTGAACAGACACGAAAATAGACGAGACTCAACCTGATCCTACTCTTTACGAGATTCTAAGCAGTTTTATTTTACCTTTACAATCCCTTTAAGCCCGTATTCAGATTTCAATGTACACACTGTTTATTGTAACATAATCGGCTAAAGCAAGTGTGTGTTGGGGTGCGCATGCGTATTACTCTGTAACATGTCATGACAAACTCACGCACGCATGCACGCACGCAAGGGGGCAAGTTCACCATGTGTTATGCATGGTAACAAGTACCCCCGTGTCATGTGTCTGACAAGCGTAATAACACAAGCATGGAATCGATCCCCCGCACTTATAAATTTAGCCGCCGGGACAAAAGTTCACACATTGGCACGTTCACATTTGCACTCATGCACGACGCCGCTAGTCACCGCAGTAAAGGCAAAGGTAAGCCCGTAACCTTTTCGGTCGTTGGGGAGTGAGGTGTTGTGACAGCATTTGTCTCGAGACTTTCTTTTTTTTTTTTACCCCATGGTTGAATGGTACCCATCTCCTCCGCCTTTTTCTACTGGGGCACAGTACTGCTAACCTCGAAGGTAACGACCGGTTGGGTGTATACGGGTGGGGATGGGGTTGGGAAATACCACACTACAATATTAGTCAGCCAGGAAAGCAGCTTACCTGTCCCTCCCTCCCAGGGGAGGAGGTCGTGGAGGGAATCGTAATACGAGTCACACAGTGCGAATCTCTCGATCTGACTGACTGCATACAGTTGCATGACCTCGACTACCTGGCGGACAATGGGAAAACTGTACACACGGAGGTTTACAATACTGTCTCTCGTGAAGTCTCGCGTAGTACGCGACCTCGTCTTTGTTTCCTTGCTGCGTGGACTCAAAGCTGTTCACACGGAAGAGTGGTTAGATGGGACGACAGTGAGAAGGATGGAAACAAATCTGTGTTTCTCGCTTCACAGCACCGACAATGCCACGGGAAAAGGAAGCCATCGAGAAATTCCACTTCTATGTCCATAAAATCACTGAACTGTACACAAATTAGAAAAACTGCATAACAACAAAGCGGTGTCATTAACAAAATGACTTTTGCTTAATTAAACACGTGTAGGTAAGGGATTAATATACACAATAATACACAATAATATACACAGGCAGTAAGGGATTAATATACACAATAAGTAAATTTTTTAAAATCCGGTTGCAGAAGTTGTCACTCAGTGTTCTCGAAACAAGTTTTGCAGTGATTCGTCAAGATTTACTCACCTGCAGCTTAAACTAAAGCGAGAAATTTGTATTTACTCGCATGAAGAGAAAAGGGTCTACGGAAACTTATGTGACAATACATATCGCGAAATATATAATAATGATGATAATTGCACACACCTTATTTCACACCATCATAATATGCTTACACTAGAAGCAAAACCTTATCCCTTAAACTCTTCTGCAGTGTCATCGTCACAACATGTCCTTGAGTCATCGTCGACACTTCATGTCCTTGAGTGAGGGTTGCCTTGTGCAAGGACAGGAACGTGCGAAGTCAAAACCTTCCTTGTATTGTCTTTCGGTGCAGCCGGTGCAGCCAGAAAACACTTGTAAGATGAAGCGACGGTTGCACCCTTGAAAAAACGTTTGTCATCGTCTCATTTGTCGATTCCGTACAGCTGTTCATTCCCACCTGACCTCACCAGAGTATCTTGAGCGTATTGCTCGTGCTTAAGACGAAATATTACACCACTGTAGCGAATTATATACGATTAATGGGAATGGACTCGTTGACACAAACCTTAGGACGAGAGAGAGAGAGGAACAATCTCTTGCACCTTGCTGTTCATCAAAATTCGACAAGTTGGTTTGAGAGTTTCATATACAAGCAAGTGTACACAGAGATGAAACGAGATAAACAACTTGGGGGCGAAGGGGAGGGACCAAGTTATCATATGAGGACCGAAGGGTGCAAATGTAAGAAGCAGCAAAGTCTGTAGGTTTGTGAATGACTATAAACGGCAATATCTGCAGAGATGTTGATGTGTTAGCAGAGACAGAGATGAACGCACACATATGGATGTTCAAAATCCTATTTATGAAAACACACACATATGACAAACATGCACGCGTGCAGAGAGAGAAAAATGTACCAAAAAAAAAAAAAAAAAAAAATCCTGCTGCAAACGTTGAATCTCTCTATTCCAAAGTGAGAGCAACCTCGCCTCGACTAGTCGAGGAGCCGAAAAAGTTCACTGGGGTTAGCCTACACAGATTAGATTAGTGAGCAGCTGTTATCTACTCGCAGTACGGGGAAGTTGGGTGTGATGATAAATAAAACGCACGTGACAATATGCATCGACATACACACCACACACAAAAAGGGATGAGAGCGCGCGTAAACAAACAGATTTCTTTATGCTTTCAGTCTGTCGCACCAAGATATCTTGACACTAGAAGCAGCTACTCTCCCATGAAATTACTGTTTCGGCGCCACTACCTGTCCTTCAATCATCTTAGCCAACTCATCTCCTTGAACTTTATCTGCTTTGTGCAAGGACAAGAACGTGCCATCTAAAATCCTTCCTCGTGCAGCCACCCCCAATAAAAAAAAGAGAGAAAACGCATGGGGAAGATGGTGCCCCGTGATACTCAAGTTGCACACCCGAAAAACGCTCGTCATGGTCTCGTCTGTCGATCAAGGGCATCTATTCGTTTTGCGCCCGACCTTAACTGAGTATCTCGGTGCAGTTTGCTTGTACCTGCGACGAAACGTTACACCTGTCTTTAATTAATGTGGACTCGCTGACAGAAACCTTAGTCTTCGAATTTATAGGGCGCGCGGAGCGTCATGAAAGGGAGACGGGTAGAGTGAAATAAAAATCACGTTGAAAAAAAAAAAAATTGCATCACTACTACCAAAAAAGAAAACAGTTTGCGATGACTTGCAAATGTGTTTTACTGAGCTGCAGTTTTGACGAGAAACTGTTACTTTTTCGAAGTTTGGAGAAATTGTATAAGAGTTTACACAGATAAAAAGTACAATACGTATCGACAGGCATATATATATATACCTTTATTTACAATGTGTGTCGACATACATGTGCACATACACTCGTCACACAGAAGGTCGGAGAAGGGGGGATATCTTCCAGATCTGCCCTCCACAAGTGACACAACACACCTTTACATGTAAAACCGTCGTTGGCGTTGTCTACACAGGTAAAACCATCAGTACACAGGTACAACCCGACAAGATGTCGCCCCTCGTGAGCGACTATTGCTGACCTCAAATGTGCCTGTCATCGGCTCGACTTCGGGTCGCCGACAGCTTTTTCATTCGCACCTGCCCTGACCTAAATATCTCGTGCATTTTATTAGCATCTTGTAAAGAAACGATACACCGCTGTCTTAATGGGAATGGACTCGTTGACAGAAACCTAAGTTCTCGGGTTTGTAGGGTGAGAAGAGGCAGACAGACTTCTTAGGCAAAACTTTGTATCGAAAGCCAAATAATTTAAAAAAAAAAATTAAGTACAAAAGTTCTTAACCGTACATAGATGAAACCAGGTCATTCAACCATGATGAGGTAAGTTATCATCTTTAGAGAATAAGCAAACAATGAATCTTTGGGAAAAGATTACAATCAGGACCACTCTAGCATCCTCCTATTCAATTAGTTGTCATTGGGAAGAAGATGAGCAATAAAACAAACATTACTAGAACATTTACTATCTATCGCACGTTCTCTCTCTCACACACACACGCACCGCCAAGCCAGAGGAGGAATTCACCGGGACAAGTGTTTTCTTTTCGTTAATAAAACTACGCAGGACGGGCCGAGCAAGGGACATCAAATATCAAGTATGTTGATTCGGCAAGGTGAAGAGTTTGAACGAGGCTAGCCGGCTGTTGTCGACGGCGATGTTTACACACGACACACTTTCTCCTCTGACATTTGTAGTGCAGGACCGAGCCTTCAACACAGTCCACATGGCTCCTCCACCCTCCGTCCTTCACCACACTCCCACCCCAAGTTGAAAGAGGACCCGGCCGGTCGTCTTTGATCTCGCCTAATTAATCATCGGTCTGATAAATCAAAGGTGTAGAGAGGGCGACGAGACGAGAGCATCTTAAGTGTCCTAGTGTGGTCTCTCATGTACATGACTGGAAGAGGAGAGGGGTACACAACGGACAAGTTCAGTACTCAAGCCCGCAAAAGAAAGCATATGGGTGTATGTGTGTGAGCACAAGAGAGAAGGGAATAAAATGAATTCAGACACACCATACTCATACCGCTGTTGCCAGGTACAAGGTGATGTAGTCTTCTAAAACATGTATCTATTTTAGTACAGGTTATCAAATGAGTTCACTCCTTTTTGTCAGGAACACACCAACATGGCTTCTCTTATCAGTGTTGTGAAAGTGTGCCCTCAAGTGAAAAGAAATCAACTGTGGCAGAATCACATGTGAAAGTCAAGCAAACACTGACCTCGGGTTTTGCTTCATGTTAAGTGATCCCTAACAACAATGTAGGTCAGCTATAGCAGTTTGAAATCAACTATTCTTTTATCCAGTGTAATTTTGTTTTTCATGTTCTACAAATCTGAATTCCACCTGTTATAAGCAAATGAATTCTAAAAGTAGACAACGAAAACAAAACATGCCTGTTTACACTCATGTATATGAACACAGCACCATTTTGTACTTTCCAACAGACAGAATTACAACCTACTTTTTTTTTTTAAAGCAAATGCTAGAGGTTCACCCATTTATACTTTACAGTGCTTGCAGAATACATTTTAACTTTTACCAAATGAATCGGTTATCAAATTCTGGAGTCAAGGACATCAAATGTACCATCAATAAACTGTTAGCGCAGAAAACAGAACTGCCTTGGCTTTACAATACTCTCATGAAATATGTATAAGGGACTTAAACAAAGCCCAAGGACATCCATTTCAACAGCTGTTTTTAATGAATAGAGGGGGGTGGGGATCAGATATCAAGATTTTTCCTATTTAAATCTGATAGGGGAAATTCATGGCAAAAGACTTTACATTTCTTTGTTGTGCTGTGATTACACTAGCTATAGAAACAGTGATTTAATTGCAAACAGACAATTACAACCTGTTTTTATGGGTGGCCACTAAAATCAACCTGTCAGTTTTCTCTTTGTCTAAGTTCCTTTATCTGCTAATCAATGTCTAGACTGGCAACTGACTAAATCGTAATATTATCTAGAGTTTGTAGTTTAGTAATCACCATACCAAACATTTGAAATGAGAATCAAGGCAACAGGAGGACAGCTTGGATGTCACTTAGCAATAGACCAATCTCCAGAGATAAAGGCCTTTGTTTATGCCTATTGATGTGCCAATGACACAATATGATGTATACACAGAAGTTGCAGTAGCCAATCTTCATTGTACCGAGGATGATGCAACCAAAGGCTGTTATGTGTCCTGTCATGTAACTGCAAAGATGACCTGGGCAAGAGTTCAAAGTAAAGGGATTCATGGAGACATTCTTAGTGGCCAATATCCAAACACCTGCCTGCTGTGTCATAAATTTAACAAACGGGAGTGTTGACCTGAATATGACAACAAGTCCATGGCACAAAGTAGGCCACACGCAGCGATCAAAGAATGTCCAAAGTTATGAAGCTTTGAAAAGCAGTGCAGGTTTGCATGAAGTAAAAAAATACACTTTCCAAAACAACTTTTTGTGCTGTTCATGTCAAGAATTCCTGCTGCTGTTTCATGATGCAGATGTTAACATTGTTTACTGACCCATGGAATATTTCCAGTGGTTAACAATCTAAAATCTGGTTTTTTTTAAACCAAGAAACTGAATTTCTGTTCTCATGTATAAAAGTTTAAAGGAAAGTTCTTTATGAAATCTATATGGTCAAACTATTACACTGCACCTACTACGTTATGTGATTTACACACTCTTTCGAAAACAGTTAAAAGGAGACGGATATTTGTGCCAAACCTCATTCAATTAGCATCTACAATCTTGAAGCAATGCTTGCAAAAGAAAAGGAGATCTTGTGTCAGAATGTACAAGACATTTTAATGAAGCCAATGTTACCAACTAAAAGAACATCATCATCTAGAATGCACATAATCACTTACAAGTAAATAGAACATGGACAAAAAGAATAATCAAATATTTCACAACACAAAAACAAAGCATAAAAACAGAATTTCTGCTTGTTCAACATACTGATGAGTCACGCAGTTCTACAGTCACAGAATTCGCTCTCGCAGTCGATGTTTTCTTATGACTGACACAATCTCACCTTTAAATTTACTTTTTGCTCTCTTAATTCTAAACACAGGCACTTTTGACATTCATCTGACAATCTTCCTGACAAACTTCTAGCATTCATTCCACAATCCTCTATCACAATCCTCACTGCCCAGATGAAAACCATATACTCTCACAAATCTAGGCATTCTGTCACCAACATACACCCCTCACAATGAACTGGTGGACTGTAATAACAAGCTCTTGTATTTTACATGAAACAAGAGCAGTTGCACAATTTAGTGTTAACTAGGCTCATGGGAAAAACTCCTACACCAACAGCAGGAAGTTATCAAGTTTTAAGAACATTCTTTTCCGTTTGGGAAAAGAAGAAAAAGAAACTCAGAATTACAGTCACATTAGTAATAAAGCAGTTTTTGGTCTTCCTTAGCTCATTAAAAAATGGCTGAAAATTATGTTGTAACAGAAAAAGCACAATTAAGCCTTAAAACAAACAAAAACTGTCAACCCTACTAAAATTTTACCACAGATGATGTCTTTGCTATGTCACTGAATTCAAGAAATTTAAAAATCAGATTGGGTATATGTGACTGTCTGTCCTAAGATTTCTTAAAAATATTTTTCATTATAAAACATTAGAAAACACATCTGCTTTAGTTTGGACCAAATCAGAAATTCTCATTTATCTAAAAACAGGACAATATGCAAAATATATTTACCAATTTGTTCCTTTGCACCAATTTGTACATCCTTATGATATAAATCTTGTACATGCATTACAATTTTATTTATTAATCACTTAGAGTTAAACTGTAAATGAATTATCCAAATCTGGCAAGAACAGTTGCTTTGTTTTATGATTTGTAAAATAGCTGAAATGCCAGGAATAACTTAAGTTTCAATGAACATTTAAACTCAACACTTATCAATCAGCCTTTACATCCGTGGCACACAAAATGAACACTCTTTTCACCCACTAAAGCTTTTTTAACAAATGGATTGTATTATTTCACAAATTTCTTTAGTTTCTTTTTTCCCAAGATACGGACAGCTGAACCAAACCTTCCCCTCTTCAAGTCTCTCTAGTTTGCCATTGTTGTCCTAAGTAGACATCGAGCCTTCTCCAAGGTTTGTGCTTTTGAATGTCACCCCCTCCCCTTAAAAAAAAATTCAAAGAAATCCAAGGGCCATTCTGCAGAAATGACTACCATCTTATTCAAGAGCACACATTTTCTTTTCTCCTCACTCTTCATGCTGGCCCTTTGTGACCTGTGTTCCAAAAGTCATGGAAATAAATACTGATGGTTTTGGAGAAATAAAATGACATTCCTGTAGCTGAAGACAGTTAAAGAATAATGCAATAAAATGAAGAACACATCATCATGGTGTTCAGGAGTGACGATTTAAATCTTAATCCACACAGTCTGTTGTCAGTTTGGTGGACAAATAAATGCGGTGGTAGTTTGTATAAAAAAAAAAAGTGGTCCAGAACTAAATGTTAATAGAATATATGCACAACTCAATGTCTGTAATTATTAAGAAGAGTGACACACAAGACTAAAACCAAAATCTGATTTTTTTCCCTAACCGGCCTATTTCATGCCGCTTTTTGCTGATTCTGCTCCAACTTGAAACAAGCTTGCAATTTGTGGTGCCACAAAAGTATCACACAAGCGAATTCCAAAGCATGTTCATTGCTCTCAGATAACCAAATCCCAGATCTTGTCGGCAAGAAGCATTGTCAGAATGCACTGACACTGGCAGCCCCCTTTCTATTATTAGCACACAAGTGATGACTGCAATGTTCATGCTACCCCACCACCCCCAATCAACTTGTCATCACAATGGCACAACCCAGCACTACACAGCACTGTGAAACAGCTCCTCATTCTTTGCTCAGATACTACACCATCACAGGCATATGCTCCCTGTCTGAAAACTTCCGTAGCTCTGACCCTGTGCGTGGGCACTGTGGATTAAAACATCTCTATCCTGCCTGGCCTTTCTGAGTCAGCCTGGACATGATCCTTCTCCCATAAAGCCAATATCTCTTTCCACGAGATAAAATGCCTTTCACCTTAGCCTTCCATCTGAATGTGAACACAAAACTGAACGGAGTGCTGGACAAAACTCGATCCACATCATGGTAGGCAAAAGCTTGATGATCATGATTAGATAGATGATGGTCAATTTTTACACGTTAAACAGTGACCACTTTTAGTTGCCCCACAGTGACCAACCAAGCCTGTAGACATGTGGTTTAAATTTTTTTTTTTGGTATGCAGGATAATAAAGAATGGCTCTGACTGGTCTTCATTTTTCATAATAGCTGACCATTCTTTGTCAATGAAGAAACTAGTCTGTCTTCTTGGATGGGATGTTCAACAGCCTTCACACAACAGACTCGTTATTCCTACGAGAGAAGATTCTGCGAGAGAAGGTCTTCCATGACAAGAAGGTCTTGCCAGTCCAGATCCATACCCCTGATGTGATCCCCACGATGACAGTCATGAGGTACTTGATCATGAACACGTTAAAGGCGGGCCAAGGTTTGGACTCCAACTTTTCTGAGGTTGGACAGGGCATGCCAAAGTTGTTGCAGTTTGTGTTCAGCCAAGTGACAGTCCACTTGGATCTGAAGGCCTGCTCATAGAAGTAGCAGGCTATGACAATGGTTGCTGGTACTGTGTACAGCACTGAAAAAATTCCAATGCGAACCATCAGCTTCTCTAGCTTGTCAGTCTTAGTGCCATCACTCTTCATGATGGTACGAATGCGGAACAAGGAGACAAATCCAGCCAGGAGGAAGGATGTGCCAATAATGAGGTAGACGACCAATGGTGCAAGGACAAATCCGCGCAGTGCATCCTCATCAAAGATGCCGGTGTAGCATACCCCTGAGAGGACATCACCATCAACCTGTCCCATGGCCAGGATGGCGATGGTCTTAATGGCCGGCACAGCCCAGGCGGCCAGGTGAAAGTACTGGGAGTTGGCTTCAATAGCCTCGTGGCCCCATTTCATGCCAGCTGCCAAGAACCAAGTGAGCGTGAGGATGACCCACCAGATGGATGAGGCCATGCTGAAGAAATACAACATCATGAACAAGATGGTGCAACCTTCCTTCTTGGTGCCTTGGGTCACGACTTGCAGCATCTGGTCCTTGGTCACTCCAGGAGTCTGTGGCTCGAAAGGGTCGTTACACGAAATCTTTTCCCGAAGAGCAAAGCCGACGACATAGGCCAAGGCTACCATGAAATAGCAGCCAGAGAGGAAGATGATAGGGCGCTCCGGGTATCGAAAACGTTGCATGTCGATCATAAAGGTGAGAACAGTGAACAAAGTCGATGCCAGGCAGATGCAGGACCAAATGCCTATCCACCAGCGAGCAAATTTTCGCTCCTTGTCATTGAAGAACATGTTGAAACACGGAGCGCCGCAATCACGCTCCACGTGATTACCGATCTTGAGGCGGTAGTCGAAACCTTTGGGCACCTCCAACCCCACGGGGCACTGGATGCTGAGGTCGTTGGTCACAGCTACGTCCGTGCTGCCAGAGTTCGAATCCGGTAAGATCACAGTGTTTCCTACCTCGCCACTGTCGCCGGTACTTCCTGTACCACCGCTTGATGTCGGCGGTTTCTTTGTCGGCTCCGTGTCTGTTGTGTTTTCCCCAACACACAGACCATTGACTGGGAAACGCTCGCAACGTAAACTCTCCGGCCACTGGAAACCAAACTTGTTCATCAACGACTCGCAACCTTCGCGAGCCTGGTTGCACAGCGAACGACAGGGTGGAATGGCCTCCTCCAAAACAGTACAAACTGGCACGTACATTGTACACAAAAAGAAACGCAGATGTGGGCTGCACTGTACTTTAACCAAGGGAAAAAACTGGTGTACCTCCAAGCCTGCGTCGTCCTGCTTTTGGTGGTTCAGCAAGTTCGGCATGATAGTTTCGTTGTACTGAATGTCTTTACACAAAGGAATGGTGATAGGTTCACACATACCATGGTGTTGATTGGGATTGATACTGCTCCGGACACTCTGCGTGTTGGCGTCGGCGTAGAAAGAAGAACCTCCCTTGGTGGTGAACAGTGCAGGTCCCAGCACAGCAACACACACCGTTAGCGCAACAAAGCGAGCGCTTGGTCCGCCGCCAGTCAACGCCGCCATTTCTCTCTCTCATTCAAGCCTCGACACAACCAAGTGATCAGCGCGTGCAGCTCATCTAACCGGCTCTAGTCCACAACCATAATATCAGTATAAACGTCACCTCTTCAACATGGTACTCCGACAACGAGGTAAAAGCACAGAATATTTTTTTTCTTTTTTTTTCCGCTTCACAATCGTCTGGTTTGTCTCTCTCTCCTGTGTCTCGTGGCACTCCAAACACGAAATGCGCGATCACCGCGCTGCCTTCCGCGCTACCCGAACGTGCGAGGGCGCTAAGCTTGTGACGTATCTGCCTAAACCAATCAGCAGCGAGGAAGCCGAAAAAGCTGGCTGTCAGTCACGGCAACTTTGCATAAAAGCTGTTCCCTTGTGCCTCCCGCGTTAGGGTCTGAGCGAGGTGTTCCAATGTATTTTCATGCCGGGTGTGCATGACGGGTAGCTAGCTAACTGTTCCTTTTGTGAGTGATGTTTATTATTGAAAACACTTCACAATTGTGTTTGTTTGTAAGGGGTGGCGGAGTGAAAGATGGCCGTTGAGAAGAAAGTAGAATTTGTCTTTCATTTGGTGAGGTGGTGTGGAATAAAGTTGATGAAGCAATCATACCTATATACAGGTGTAATGGAGGATCGTTGAGAACCTGTTTGAGGAATGCGCAGCAGTTTGTTGGTATGTCAGGATCTCCAAAGTGAATCAGTAATGCTGGGTAGAATGGCTGGGTAGTGGCAGGTTTCGCAGTCCTGAGTAGCTTGCGCAGACAGCCACACAACACAACCGACTGTTTCAAGTTGTCTGGGGATGGCTAAAAAGGAAAAAAAAAAAGGACAAAATCGAACAATCAATAATAATCACAGCCAACTCAAAAGGCACGGGCTATTAACTTCCTAGACACTGAAGTATCCAAGCACGTAAACACAGCACAAACACGACACTCCAGTATTTTAGCTCGGGTACTGTATAGCCTGTTGTTACAAAACATTTTTAAATGATGCTTGTTGTGAACATATAAGGCTTTCTCTTCCGCTCTCTGTGTGTGCTTTTCTTTCTCTCACAAAATGAAAGTTTGGTTAGAGACTGCAAGTTACACATATTTCAGGTAGCTAGCTCTCCTTCACCGCTCGGCACCGGCTCTAGTGTAGGTCGGACCAAGGCGAGCAGCCAGGTGAGGGGCAGGAAGCGGACGTGGGATGAGCCGGAAACCTTTCTCACCTGAAGACTTCAGACCCTCGCTGCAGTCTCGCTCACGCCGCTGGTTTTCAGCTGTTCTGGCGCAGTTTGTAAAAATATTCCCCCACCCCCTACTTCTCCTTCCACACACACACACCTGAAAAGACGACTTGCTTTTCTTTGTGTATGAATATAGCCGCATTATGAGCACTGAGCAGTTTTCAGGCGAAGGGTTCACCGGGTACGAGCATGCGGCGAACCCTTTATGTGGCCCCCAGCCCATCAATCTTTACCCTGACAGGGTTAAGGTTTGATAATAGTCTCCTCTGCGTTTGGTGCCCGCGCCGTCTTTTGATTTCGTATGCATGAGCTTGAGAGGAAAGGTGCCAGTGTGACGTAGCATGGTTGTCGGCAAACACGTCGAGGCTCAGAACAACCAACCGCCGAGTCGTCTGCTAAAACTCTGATACGTGCTGTGCACAGGCTGGTATGCGGACGCGCTTTTTCTGTTTCTCTATGTTTTGTGGGGGTTTAGGGAGGGGGTGTCTATTTTTTATTTTTCCTGTGTACGGCTTCTCTTTATTTCTCCTCCCTTCTCTCTCTCATTGTTCATTCAATATTTGTGTGTTGCTTCTACGTCTTTTGATGTCTGTGTATTTGCTTCTGTATATCGACAGTGACCCGAGGGGTGACCTACCCCACAAAGGTATCTACCTGAATTAAAACTGGGTGTGGTGGAAACAAGTCATTGCAGCGTGTGGGAGAGAGAGAGAAATAAAAATAAAAAAAAAACCCGACCTTGAACAGGCCTGACACAGCAAGACACGAGCTCTAGTCCCCCTTATCGTCCTGGTATGGAGGAGGACACTTGAGTCCTAGATAGTCCTCCTCCTGTTGTGGACACGTTGAAAATTTTGAGATTATTTCAATACCTCCGTGCGCGCGCTCGCGCGTGCAGGCTGTTGACAGTGTCTCGGCCTCTGGGTGGGAAAGTTGGGGAAGAAAGTGGGGGGATGGATGGAGGAAACCTGAAGGTGACTTGCGTTACAACGTTGAGACACGCGTATTCTCGTGAGTCGCGCGCGAATTAATGCGGAGTTAATGACGTAATTACTCCAGGGAACATGGCGCACTTGGTGACACAAGCGCGGGCGGCTAGCGCGAGATAACAAAGTGTCAGCTAAGGAAGTATTGATTTCTTAATAATTGAATCGACTTTCGTCGTCAGCGTGAAATCTTTCTGACCGCGGGTCCCTCCTGAAAACACGTCAAAACGCTAAGTGCTGGCTTATTTCAAGATGTGTCAAACTCGGCCTCGAATGAACATCGCAGCAAACAATTACCAAACTCCGGTCAAGGCAAACAAACTTGTCAAAAGATTCGACTAACACCCTCCTTCTCCCTTCGTCCCCTTTTTTGGGTTTTTCTTTTAACTTCCCAGCGAGAATCATATTGTATACAATAATGGTAAATACCTTTACAAACATTTTTTTTTAAGAACCTGATATTGAGAAGGCGTTTGACCAGAGGTTTTTTTTTTCGCATTTCCCGAAGAAGATTCAAAGAGATGAAGGGTAGTAAGAAAAGGAAGACAGAGTAGAAGAAATAAGAAAATGTGACAATGTAAAATAAAGTAGTGAAGTTTTGGCACAGGAATAGGCGCAGCATCCCTCAGGTCAAATCAAATCACAGTCATGTCCAGGCAATTAGTGCTTGTCTGCTGGTCGTCTCCCTTTTAATTCCCTTAGCGCGCGTGGAAGCAAATTTGATCTGGTTTCTCGAGCCCCAAAGTTCTTTTAAAAGTTTAATTGTTAATTTTTGCCATTTTTTAAGGGGGGGGGGGGCGATATAATCGAAACGTAGCACACGCGTAGCAAAGACGTGACGTAATTGACGTAGGGGAGACAATGAACCTCGCACGACCCGCCAATTAAAGAGGCCCAGTCAATTAAAACTGGTGAGAATGACGTGTCATGGAGGCACGGAGGCATGTCCAGGATGTGACACATCATTCACCTGCACCAGTGACCTATAACGCCATGGGGAAGCTGCTATCAACGAAGACGAGCCTTGCTGAGTTGTTCATGAAGTCCCCCCTCAAAAAAAGTCTCCTCATCCTCCATTGCCAGCCACTTACTGCTGCCTTCCCCACATATCTACAATCTTTTTCTAACATTGATTTCAAGGTCTTCTAGGGTGTGTGTGTTAGGGTGTGTGTGTGAGTGTTATTACTTAAGGGGAAATAACAGTTCTGTCTTGACCAAGATGACTGTACTGGGGTGGGACTATGCTAATTATCATTAAGATGCCTTTATGGGGAAAGGAACACTTACCAAGCAGTCCTATTCAAGTCACGGTTACTTCTTGTGAGGATGCTTGGCGTGATGTAGCCTAAGTTGTTGCCTAAAACACAATTTCTTCTTTTCTTTGCGGAAAAGTATCACCGCCTTTCTCTACAGCTCGTTCAGAGTAAACTGAAGATAAGACTGTAGCTCAAATCAGAACAGTGTCCCAAACTAAATTGTAAACAAGTTTGCTAGCAACGAATGAACGTCCAGGCATCTGCTAAGAAAGGTTTTAATTTATGTTCCTTCGGGCATGACACAACCGTGAATGAATGCACTCTGATTCCTTATTCGAGTGGAATGATTCGCCGGTAATACAAGTATCATGTTGCACACATTACAGTGTATGTAAGGTCCATTCAATGAGATTTTTTTTGTCTCGGAAATGTGAGAGCTGTGTTATGCATTGAAAGGTGGTGGTGGTGGTGGAGGTGGTGGCGCCTCATGCACCTTAAACATCCCGTAGAGTAGGCAAGACAGGATATGAAGACACGTTCTCAATTTTTTTTTTAAAATTGCTATCAGCAATGTGAGTTTGATGATCTCACCTTATTACCCCTACGAAAAGGTTTTAAGCGAAAGAAAAAAAAGACTGAAAAGACAATTCATGGCAAGGGAGAGATTCGAACTCTACATACCCATCATCTCTAGAGTTGAATGCAAAGCGACCTCGCGACAGGTCAGGGAAAGTAACCGAATACTCTCGAAGACTTATAACTTAGTCGCAGGTGTAATGGGTTTCCTGATATACTGAGTCCTCACATCAGTGGAGTTCAGAGCTCACAATCTCTCTCTCTGCCCCGTGTCAACTAAATACTTGCTACCGTCTGCTCACAAACAAAGTCACGACTGCCAAGTGCGCGCGGTCTTGAACGAGGCTGACGATGGGCGGAGTCTCGGCATTTTTTTTTTTTTTTCGCGCTCTTCCAGTCCGCGTTCCTCCGCCCTCCGGTTCGCCGTTTCCCGCGCGCAGTCACTAACGTCGGCAAGCTTCAACACTGACAACGATACAAATCGCTGCCAAGGTCTCATCACCCACGAAAATAATAGTCTCTCTATCTCACACACACATATATCAACCTCTCTGTGTCGATATTGTCCTATTTTTGTCTACGTCTCACCTGTATTGTCACCTGGGGGAAAGACAACTCAGCAGCATAATTAACAGCAGAGGATGGTGAAATTAGGAAGGAATAAACAGCGAGTGTAAATGAACAGTGAGACTGAAGTTCGAATTTCACAAGACGGACATTCCAGCTTTTTCACCGCCGAGGACTACAAAGGTATATGATTAGTTACCTTTCGCAGACAGCTTCGAGCTTCGCTGAGAGTAGAGACGGTCTTATCCTCCTCCGCCTCGGCCGGCAACGATGAAAGGGACTCATCTGAGAGGCGGCACCTGGGACGACAGCAACATTGACACCCGTACCCGACGGTTCTGGTTGGGAGAGCGGGGTGGATGGGATAGGTTCCCATTGTCAATTGTTTGGGCAGGAGGATTCGGTGGTGGTTTGTGGGGTGTACGGTTATCGCATCGTACTGACTGAATGGAAACTGATGCGTGGATCAGACTCTACACAAAAAGAGAGAGAGAAAAAAAAAAGGTATATGACATTTCCTTTGTGTCTATGTTTAGAAGGGAGGGAAGAAGATTTCCCCCAGTTGATGGCACAATGGCGGTGTTGATTGAAGGTGAGGGGGAATAGCTTAACCCCCTACTCTGTTCCTTTACATTATTCTCTCACCTAACTGGGTGGTTTTGTTAGATGATCAACCAGTGAACAGTTTGAAATGATAATTATACACATTAGGTACTAATCGGCGTGTTTGTGAGTGTGTGTGCGCGCGCGTGCATGCGTGTACTACTGAAGATTTTATCAACTATCTACACAAAGGACATGTATGGTCCTTCAGTTTTTCTTACTAGAAATGTGCACAACGGAAATGCCCTCAGTTTGAGCGAGCACAGCTAGGTTGCCTGGCAACCACTGTCTCTTCGCATGTCTCATTGTCCCTCGCGTCCAAAGCTTTGTCAACATGGGACCAGTGTATACCTTTCGGGCTCCGCTAGTCTCGAAGCGTTTTTTTTTTTTTAAATTTATTTCAATCTCTCCTTCCTTCCTGTTCCCGCTCCTCCTTGAAGGATGTCTAATTCTCTTTACTCACTAGAGGTCATGGACACACATCCATTGTCATTCATGCCTGTCTCGACAGTAAGAGAAATACTCGAGGAACTACGAGGTGTATTGTTCGAACACTGTTACATAACAATCTGATTCCTTCCTTAACCCTCGTGTTGGGAACTTTCCAGGGTGAGCATGGCAATGCCAGCGACTATGCTCAGTGAACGAAGAAAGCTAAAACAAAAACACAGAGGATGAAATTGAGTGACATCATCTGACGATAACAGAGTGAGGGGCTGTTTGTGACAGCGGGTGCGCCGACAAGGATTTGAACCTAAAACCAACGGAAGCACTGCCAGAAGGTTTGTTACTCTCTCTCCCGGTGCTAGGGTCCTGTCTCTCACTCCATCGTGCTTGCTTTCCTCTCTCTTCATGGCTGTCAGCGACGACTGTGGTCGTTCAGAGGGGGTTGGTAATGGAGTGTGTCGTTGTGGACCATTGTTGTCGACGCCGTAGGTAACCTGAGAAAGACAAGGGAACGTGAACGTAGCCGCCGGCATGAGCCGCGCTGCAGTGGAAGGGAGGACAGTGAGCGCCGTAGTGGAGGTGACAGGAGAACACAACGCATATGGGAGCTGGAAATGGCAGCCATTCTGTTGTTCGTACCTCCGGTGTATAACTACACCCCTCTGAGGGTGAACAGGGTTGACTTTCCAAATATCCCTTCCGATAAGTTGTGTGACGTAAACAAACTTTCTGATGCTACATAGGTTGTCACGAGCAAGCTTTGCCGAGACAAGTTTTGTCTGACGTAAGATAAAGGTCGTCCCCTAACCTTTTCAGGTCGTTAGGGTGTGAGGTGTTAAAACCTCACTTTTCTCGGGGACATTTAAAACGAGGCACGATACTACAAAGCTTCCGGTTTAGTCACATTCTTTGTTCAGGCTCGCCGAGACTGACAGCAGAGAACCTCGCAAGAGGCTAAGCGTTGGTCTTGGCAGACAGACAGCAGTCCACCGTGCTCTAACCACTCGGCTATCCTCCTCCCTCAGTGTTACACAGTAATGTGAACTACATTGATGATGTCACCTTGGCCTGAACCAGGATTGCGTGACGTTTACCTGTGTCGTGGGCAAGATGGGTGACGTTAACTGGGTTGTGTCCTGTACCACCTGCGGCATGTGACCTGGTGTGTCGTTGATGTGCGTTTCAGCATCACCTGACCAGTGGTGTGTCGCGATTATAACGAATCGTGCCTGACCATGCGATGGTGTGTTTGCTGGTCCTTACGAGTCTCAGATCTTGCCGCAAGCGTCTTTTATGCTGGATTTGAAAACAGTCCTGTCTGTTTAAAAAACACTG
Source organism: Pomacea canaliculata (assembly GCF_003073045.1). Taxonomy (NCBI): domain Eukaryota; kingdom Metazoa; phylum Mollusca; class Gastropoda; order Architaenioglossa; family Ampullariidae; genus Pomacea; species Pomacea canaliculata. Next base: position 33,242,828 of record NC_037590.1, on the reverse strand, counting down.
TTAATTGTTCACTCGACAGTTGTGGAGGAAAAGGCCAGAAGCTCAGTAAACGTAAATTTCTGTGCCGTAGTCTTCATTTCTGACAGGTATAGCGAGTTCGCAATCTGTGCAAGACAATTTTATGGGTTGGACAGGGATGTACATTTTTGTGTTTCCCCGAGACTGTCAAGAGGATGTAGCGCCCTTGACTTATAATGACATTTGATGACACTTAACTGACTGTTAATGACGTATAAGTGACCTATGTTGACGTGCAACCAATGAGATTTTTGCAGGTGACACCGACGTCCTCGAGAAGTAGACAGTTAGCTCATCGTCCTTCTGTGGGGCAGATACAAGACTAATAAAAACTTAACAAGACAGCGCACTCAGGGACCGAGTGTTTATAAAGTTTATTTTTCGCGCTCTTGCTCTCGCTAAAGTTTGTTTCTCATGACAAGACATGCTGATAAAAGGCATTCTAAACTGTGGGGGTCAAAGGTGCGATTCATACATGGTCTTTATGAGTCATGTGAAGTACGACTTACTGCAGGACGGATCCACTGTAATATTCACCTACATTGTCTTATAAATAAAATGTAGAAACTGAAGATGATGACTTAAAGCTAAAAATGAACTCAGGCTGTGCGAACACAACTAAAAAAAAAAGTGATAAGCACTGAAATCTGTTGGAGGCTGCAGGGTGAGGGTGCAGGTTGAGAAGCTCGACCCTCGTTTTGTTCCACCCGACAGTCAGCTCGGCTTGCTTGGCAGGCAGACGGATAGTAAACGACATTTCCCTCTGGGCACACGCGGAGAGACAGATAGAAGCACCGTCTGTACCTGCCCAGGGAAGAGAGCGGAAGCAGATGCACACTGACGACGCACGGAGCAGCCAATCGTTTGGCTCTTAGTCACGCGCTAGAGAAGCACACTCCCTGGTCCGCCGCATGGCTGTGGCTGTGGCAGGCTGCACGGAGGTATCGCACGTCAACATCACTGATGCTTCTGGGCCCTTTATGTGTCCTAGTTGTCAATTTGAGCATGGGAAGGTGCTCTAGTTACATAGTAAAAGTTAGAAACAAAAGTAAGAATAAAGTTCGTTGCAAGGTGCAGCGTTAAAAGATGTTACATTTTGTGTTCGTGTGTCCAAAATACAAAGATCTACGACAGCTGTACATTCATAAAAAATTCTATAAGTATCCCCAGTTTTATTTATTTATTTTATTTGCAAGTAAGTGTCTAAAATTAATATAAAATTTGCCTACTTTCTCTATAAAGCACTACAGTTCAGAGAGAACAAATTATTTGCAAATTACTGGTATAGTTAATAGCAAATTAATGTATTTGTAACTATATTTATGTATTATTTATGTGCACTTTATTTATGTATTTTGTACTTGATTCTCCCACACTCTCCCAACATCGGTCACGGGCCTACTGAATAAAAAAAAAAAAATTTCTCATTGTCATTGTCATAACTGTTAAAGAATTTCAAAATTTTCTGGAAGTTGGGTTAGGACCAAGAAGATATGGCCACAAAGCTACACAAAAGATCTAATCGCTCGAAGCGTTCATGTTGAGCTCGAAACATCAGATATAAAATGATTTCCCATCACTTTCCTCATCTGCATTTTGTCGTTTTAAAATAACGGAACATGAAATCATCTTCAACGAGTCACGTGCAAGATTTTCAGGGAAAACAAGATCGTTTTATAATGATCATAGCTTTTTTTTTTCCTTCGTATGGCAGCTATCATTTAACTTTTTTTCTTCAGTCGGAATCGCCACGGAGTGAAAAGATAAACGCTCACGCCTTGCGTCCGAGCCAATGGAACAAAAACGAACATGGCTGCGTGTTATGTTTTTGTGATGTTGGCTTTTATCGTTGCAGTAGCGAGAATCATGAATTGCAGACTTTACCCTTTTTTTTTCTTTCTTTCTTTCTTTCTTTCTTTCTTTCTTTTTCTTTCTTTTTTTTTCTTTTACAACGATAGCAGTTTTCTCACATCAGCCTCCTGAGTCTTTTCTTCCGGTAATGCGCGCGCATAGCAGCTTGGAAAGAGGTCCATCAGTGATGACGGATTAGAGCGTTAAGCCCACCGAGCCGAAGCGCAGTGGCCATCTTGTGACATCACATGTAATTACCTACCTTTGCTTAGCGGCAGTACACGTCACAATAGTTACCCGCGGCCTTTCTCTTCTGGCGGTCTCAGGGGTCGTGACCTGTTAGCACGAGAACCACGTCATCGGACAAAGCTATTAATACTGCAGAACTTGATAATGGACGGTTTAGAAAGAGATGGAGATGTTTCGTGTGACGATGTGGGTTTGCTGCACACCCTTGCCAACCTATCCAGCCTTCGTCTCTCTAATTTTCAGTGTAAAACAGAATGTGAAGAATGGTGACGAGCAGAAAGGTGAACCCGAACAGTGACCCCGGTATTATCAGACGGTCTCCGGAGAGTCGTAACATGTGGTAAGGGTCTTTGGTGGCTGACAACAAATGTCTTCCTACAGGGACTAGAAGTGTCCTGGAATTGTCTTGTCTGCCTCCTACCGTCTGCAGCATTGCAAATTGTTTGTCCTGGAGTTTGAGAAAGCAAGGACCACTCACCAGACTGGGACCAGCGGCTTAGTGGGACAAAGAAATAAAAAAAAAAATGCTCTCAGACTGGCGAACAACGAGCAGCTGAAAGAAGTTCATTACGTTGCTACGTCGGTCACCAAGTTGGCAAGGTTTCGCTCAGTACAGGGTAACCTTCTGTAACGGAATTGAATAGTCTAGTAGCCGGAGCAACAACATCCGAACCCGAAGATACACACACACCGGGCGGTTCGATTTCTGCGTCCCGCAACGAACTTTCTACACTTCCTGTTGACAAGATAAGGTAGCGAAGGAAAGGAGACGAGCACCACCCTCACAAAAACGAAATAGCCCCGAGGTACGCGAGGGCTCTAACACAGTACTCTCTTACAAGGGAATGGTCATGAGAACTATTCTTGACCTTTTACCTTTGCGGTGTTTAGTGAGATTGCATGTAATTCCAGACAATCATCTAATGCCTACAAACATGAAATCATTGTTACTTAAATATCCGTTCATCTATCAATCATTTCATCCAGCCATCCTATTCTGATTCATTTTTTGATTACCTTTGTCCACACATAGCACAGCAGCTTGAAGCAATTTTACCAAAATAAAAAAAAGTAACTGTCTTCCTTTCTTGTTTTTATTTATGCACACGAATTCATTTCTTTCTTTCATTCTTTGATTCATACTTTCTTTCCTTCTTTCTTTTTGCATCTCTTCCTTTTTAACCATTCCGCTCAGGTGACGATGGCCGAACTCCGCGATGAAGCAAGCGCCATCCAAGTGAAGGGCCCGATGGCAGGGAGAGACAAGCCACGTTGCCGGCGGGTACATCGATCATATTTATCAGCTATGCACATGATTAATCGCCGAACTGGCACATCCTGTCTGGGATGATTCTTATCGAGGTGTGAACACAGTCCCCCACCCGCTCTCCGGGCCGTTTCATAATAAATCGTCTCGCGTTTCCTGCTGTTTCTATTCAGCCTGTCTCTCTCCACGCGCCTGTGTTGATGACAGGTAATGAAAACTCATTTTGTAATGCTACAGCCGTCTGAATGTACGGTGAACTCCAACGACTGCACCCTCAACACATAATAGGGGCAATTTCCTGATATAAAATGTGTAGTTAATGAAGATGCTGAATGATTTCAGTTCCAGCAGCCATACTCTTCCTGCACTCATGCATAAACACACTCACACGTTCGCGCTCGCGCATACACGCACACCCGGAGTGAGAGACAGATGAGAACGTGTGAGCATCTCAACTAGAAACCAGCAGACTACTGCTTTGTCTCAACTACAGTGACCACCATTGCCATCCATCCATCAACTCAGTCATCCATCTACATGAACTTCCCTCGTCATATATAACATATCACTAACTAAATGCAACATGAGAAGCACGAACTTGTATTACTGGACTGCCGGCAGACGATTTTTTTTCCAGTTAATTACTGAAACAAAGCTTCCGGTTTATTCACATGTCAGATTAACTACTAAAACGAGGAATAATACCACAAAGCTTCCGGTTTAGTCCATTCTTTGTTAAAGCTTACCGAGACTAACAGTCGAGAACTTCGCAAGAGGCTTAGTGTTGGTTTTGGCAGACAGACAGCAATCCACCGATGCACATCCATGATGAGAAGTGCAATGGGTGGGTGGAGAGAAGACATAAACAACGGACGAAGGAAAGAAACGCTGCAGTGGCGTGCCCCTCTTATCTCCTCCTCATGCAACTCACCACCATTGAGGGATACTGTAAAGGCCTTTGTCTAACCCTAGGGCTGTAGCTGTGTAGTAGAAGTAAGGTTAGGTGAGGGTCAGCTATAGGCCGGAAGTGATGTCATGCCCTATAAGTGGAAATAATTATTTGAAGAGCGAAGAGATCCGCTGACGAGAGTTTCCCCGTCTTGAGTACGATCTGACTGAAGACAGCTCACCACAGCTCTCAGTACTGAGTGTTGCAATCAAACCCAAAGGTACGGATGTGTATTCTACTGCATAACTATAGTCTCTGACGATTTTCCTCCCCTTCCCCGGAGGGAGATGCTTAATCCCTGTCTGAGCCTGATGGCAGACAAAGGATTTCCTCACAATACGCTTGAGCATTTTTTTTGTTTATTTTACACTAAACCTCGATCCTGACGCCTACAAAGCTACATGACATCTTATGTTTGGTGTTTGTATTTGTTTGTCTTGCTTGCAACCGTCTGTCGGAGTTCTACAATCTCCAGGTGTTGTGAACAGATATCCCGCACACGGGATCGAAATATAATTGATTGTTTTCCTCGCCTCGTGGGGGACTTGGCATGGGGTCGTTGTCTTGCTGTCCCACCTGTAAGCCGAGCTTGCATCTGTCACAATTTCCAACCACACATACACAAACACGCAAGCACACATGCACACACATGTGAATGAGTACGATATATCTATTTATACTAAGCTCATAACATCATGAATGTTATTTGTTATGATTCACTTAATGTTCGTCATTTGTCATAGCGAACTGATTTTGTCACATTTGCATAGTCGCAAGAAATAGTTGGAGGATGGAGGAAGTGCAAGAGGATGCGATTCCAATCAACAGCTAGCTAATGGAAGGAACCTGAAGGTTTTTGTTTTCATTCTGACAAGATAAAAGCAGATCAAGTGTCGCTGCACTATAGATTTTACAAGTCAGCCATACCCAAAGATTGTCTTCCCGCCATGTTTTGTTGTCGAGTGACGTCATCGAATCCAAACCGGAAGTGCGGTAGACGAAAAGCGGGTATCATGGGTCTGAGATCGTGCCACACACGAAGAGTTGCGTGACATGTGCTTTTTTTTTTTTTTTTTTTTTTTTGTTTTTGTTTGTTTTTTGGTCAGATAATTCCTCGAACAACACTGAAAAGTCTGTTTCCTTTCTAGAGTTCGATTGATTATGAAAGATATTTCATGAAGAGGTTGGTCTTGAGGCTTCGAACGTAGACACGTCTCCACGAGCAAGGGACAGAGAACTCCAAACGGTGGTTCCAAAGAAGTAGAAGATCATCTGCCGAATTTCTCTCGTCTGATGTGAGAGATTCAGGAAGAAAGATGCCAGAAGCTGAGATAAGGTAGACTGGGGGTAATGACAACAGTAGCACAGTGTGTTCATCTTCTAATCAATGCGAGCACGTGCAGAAGGGGTTCATGGTCTGGTCAGCTCAAGCAACATTATTCCAAGTCCTCTGAGGTTTGTAGAGTTGGCGATTAGGAAGATGGACGAATAGAGAGCTGCAGTAATCCCACTGGGACAACACAAAAGCAGACATGAGCTTTTCGGGGCGCAAACTGACAGGAAGGGACAAACGCGACTGATCTTGTCAAGCTGAAGGAAGATGGACTTGCAGATTGCATTGGTGTGAGATTCATGAGACATGATGCATCGATGATAACACCGAGATTCCTGGGAAAGAAAGACGTTCACCTCCCTCCCTCTCTCCTCCCCATCCATTTCAGTTTACTTGAGGAGACTATAGGAATGACCTCAGTGTTGTCGTCATTCATGTTCAGATTGTTGACAGACGTACAGACTTACACAGAACATGTTTGTTGTGTGGTGGTGCCGACCTGCTGGAGCGGAACAGCGAGGTCAGAGGCCAGCAGTTCGTGTTATCACCATCCCGGTCCAGTGATTCTTGCGACAGGCGGACTGAAACGGTTCACGAGTTGCAGCCAGCACAGTCTTTTTGAGTATTTTGGACAGAAAAGGGAGAATGGAAACAGGAGGATAGTTTGTAGGGTCATAGGGCCATAGGCTGGGTTTTTCTTTCTGACGACAGTCATTTTCTTTTGGGTCAAGAGGTCAGGATTTTTTTCAGTGATGTTGTGATGATTTCCTTGACAGGGAACTTGGTGACATGTACCAACTTCAGAGACAATATCAGAAATAGAAGTCTGAGGTGGTTGCTCTAACACCGCTCTGATGTTATTGTTTGTTTGTTTGTTTGTTTTTGCCACAGAAAGTATTCTCTTCGTGTCTTCCTTTACTCAAAGTTCGGACGCTCGCAATGTCAGTGAACTCGGCTGTCGGTGTTCTTCGGGGACAAGAATTGGTCGGGACACTACTGACCCATGACATTATTGTTTTGGAGGTCTGATGAACACATCTGACCACAGTTTATAAATAACGTCTGGTGTCGTGACGTCAACGTTTATTCGCGTGGGACGTGTTGCCTCCCCTTCACTACCTGGCTTCTCGTTGTGGGGGTGGCCGCTGGTTTATTTGGCACCCGTGTCTTTAAAAATGACAAGGAAATGATATCGTCTGCGTTTAATGGGAGACCATCGCAAAGGCTATATCCGGGGTTGCTGCTGCTACTGATGGTCTTTGTCCTGGAGTGAAAAATAAGACGAGTTCATGGAAACTACTTAATACGTGCCAGGCGGTTGCGCAGTAATTGAACTAATTACGTGGACGCAGTCTTCCACGTGCTTGACACGATGAACCCGCCTTTCTCTCTGTAAGTTATGAGCACGGGCCCTAGTTTTGTGTTTTCGCGCTTAATTTATTAACAGGGTCACGCTGAGAGTCCAGAAAGACTGAATGTGTGTCTGTGTGTGTGTGCGCGCGCACGCAGGCTTGTGTTTGTGTGCGAGACTGGATGATGATCGTGGGGGCGGGCAAAAAAAAAAATGGATGGAATGAACGAAAGAAAAAATGTTAATTTGACTGACGCATGCGCGGACACACATAACATGGGATCACGTGCACGGACATGTGAGAGAGAGAGATGATAAGTAGCCCTGGAGGACTACCCATTCAATCCATCAGCGGAAGTGCTTTTGTACCCAACAAAAGACCTCATTCAAATTCCCCTTCCCATGGCCAATCTCCCATGAAGTGACGGCTGCGGCGTCTAATGTACGGTCTCAATTCCAATCCATCTTTCTGGCGTAGTGTCCTCGTCCCATTCTCTGTCAAAGCTCACATCGCCAAACGTCCAGCGCTGGGTTTTCTTTCTAAGTCACCATAGTCTACAAGGCTACAATAGTATATACTATATAGATGTTTGGTAGTATACAACTACGACAGGGACATAGCTCAGTTTTATTATCATAGGCTTCTGGCATCATAAGCTTGTTTAAACACAAAAAAGGACATCCCCCAACTCCACGAAGAAATACAGGTAGTCAGACAAACACAAAGATATAAGGAAAAATGGAAAGTACAAAATGCAATAAAGAAAAAATAAATAAATAAAATGATGACAAAAAAAAAAAAAAGTGAATTACGACTACCGCTATTCAATAACGCTCTTTCTGTGCACGGATAAAGAAAGTTATCTTCAAATTTTTTTATAAAGAAATCATTTGTGGGCAGAGTGTGTGATTCTGTTGTCTTGCAGTTTTCGTGTCACTCTGTTCCAGTCATTAAGATTAACGACTGTGACATGAATGCATGATTCCCAGTAAATGTAAAATATATTCAAACGAATGGCGTAAAATATATAATTGCAAGATCGTATCTTGCTGTGTACAAAGAAAATGCATCATAAAGTTTTTGGTAATGTCTGGTAAATTCGTCAGTAGAGTTTTGTTTTCTTTATATTGATAGACCACTTCTCTCAGAATATATCTTTATAGGACGTTTGTGAGAAACTACTTATGCCCGTGATTTCCAGGTTCTTACCAGCTTCCAAGATTGTTACTTTGTGTGTGTTTATGGCTTATGAAGTATAATTTAAAGAAAAATTGATTATCACGAAACGCAGGGCGTATCAATTGTCATGTAGGATACATTTGAATTGAAAATGGATCCGAGAACAATAGTTTTGACATTTGCTGTCACAATCTTGTCTCGGCCGAATGTTTCTGATGCATCTTTGCGATAAAGAATTAAAAAATTCATGTGCAGTTGAAAACGTTCAGGATTTAAAAAAAAATATGAATTCATTTCTCCAAAATTAAAAAAACAAACAAATAAATAAAAATTATGAATATTTAAAACGTAAAAGAATATAATTTTAAAACAACTTTGACTTCAGCAGAAGTCAGCACAAACAGGTTACGTCCTTGGCAATATTCTTTATTCATGCAGGTGGTTCTTTGAAAAGCCAAGGAGGTAGCCATCAAGGACCCATTGTATTTATTAGGTGTTTATTGAGTATGTCTGTAAGTCATGCTGACACCCTTAGATGTGCATGCTTGTATGTTAGTGTGTATTGCGTGGTGTGTATTGTGTACAGCATGTATACACGAAATCCTCGCATGTCACTAGAATGCTCGCGAAAGCTCGCCGCGCACCTTCAGAGGCTGAGCATCGCTGAGCATTCCTGGGTAGATCGTCAGAGAGGTAACACAGACCATCCCCTGCCAAGCCAGGGTAACCTGCGAACCATTATTTGAGAATTTCCATGTCTGTAATTTATGGTTTATGTCACTTGTATTCTGTGCATTTAGTCTATTTTTACCTGAAATTTTGGAAAAGTAACTTTGAAATAAATTGCATACGGCGAAACCGGCACAACGTTTATTAGTGTGAAAAAATGAAGAAAAAAAAAAAAAACCTCCACTTGTGCTACTCTTCACAAGTATATTATTTAAACGTTAACGAGTTTTACAGGAATTGCATTGGGAGGACTTGGCTTTTCTCAGTCCCATGCAAGATATTGTGAGCGCCGTGGGGAGGTAGCAAGTGCACTCTGTGTGAATGAGCAGAGTGCCTTCCTCATTGATGAGTGCACTCAGTGAGCTCTCTACCGTCGCCACAGGAGTACTTGCTGTGGGACTACTTGCAGCAGTCAAGCGACATCAACTGGTGTGGTTTGGTCATGTGACCTATCATTCAACATACCTTGGAGGGCTGTCGACACCGCGGTGACCATAGAGTAAAAAAAAAAAAAGGGGGGGGGTTGGTTTCGAATGTGAAGGAGTGGACTGGTCATCCATAGGCCTGAGTGGCTCCATTCTTCCCCAACAACTGGTACTAAGAGACGAATGAATGAATGCTTGTATGACTGGCTTTCTCCCATGGTATCCTGCTGGTAAATCTGTATCTGTGCGAGGACCATAGGTCTCCCTCCGTAGTATATTGTGTGGAGCTCTATACCAATCACCTTAACTCTATTCGTGGACACTGTAATGGTTGTTGTTAAACTCACTTTGTAAACCACCACATGGAGAGCCTGTATGTCGAGACTTGATATAATGCTATCAAGAACTGTTGATTCGTGAAAGTAGATGTTCCAAGGGAGATCACTTGCGTGCTGCGTAAGTTAAGAGTTGCCTATAGCCTATTAACGATCGTGTTTTGCATGCGTGTGTGTGTGTAAAAGGTATATATTTGTGCTAGGCGTGTCCCTGACAACACAGCAGCCCTCACACAGAGCACAAATGTATAAAGTAACATTTGGAAACAAAATCAGGGCCGGCTATCGGGGTGCAGGCAGTCCTGTCAGTGTTTTTCTCATTTTGTGGTGGAACGTTCCCCGGTTACTCATTCCTTCGCATGAGGTCATCTGTTTAGGGTGCAAGAATACCGTCTGGCCGAGGGTTACACATGACGTCATATCCTCCTCCTCCCCCCCCCACCTCGTGGCTCAGGTTGTCTCCCCTTGGCCACTAGTTTCCTTCGCTTCTATCAGAAAAATGACAATTCCCCGTTCCATAGTGAGCCCACACATACAGTTGTGGTCCCATGGCAATATTTATTTATAAATCCTAGGTAGTTCTTCAAAAAGCCAACAAAATCAAATACATATTACATTTATTACCTGTTTAGTTCAGGTTGTAATGGATGCAGACATCTCATAAGCTATAGGGATTTTTTTTTTTTCAATTTTAAAGTCAAATAGCAACCACTCCCCCCACACACCTACAGGACACCCAAACATTTAAAATACAAAAAGCAAACTGAAGTTTTTTCTTTTCGTCTTCAATAACTAACGTTGATTACCCAGCAGCTCTTCTCTAGTTTCAATCACATGACTCACAAAGTTTCTTACCTCTCCAGCACATTAGGCGTTGACCGGTTGTCACGCACTACGCACGGGCAGAAAATAATACGAAACTCGTCCATTAATGTGATTGGCAGACCTCCACTCAGTGCACTCAAGAAAGAACATGGTGGCGAGCGACAGAGAGTGCCAGCGCCGACGATCATCTTTGAAATCGGGTTTCTGTGTCGACAACAATGGCTGGCGTAAATTTTCTCGACAGTTTCATTGTCGTCGAGAAAGGGAGATGTCAACGTCTTTCCCTCCCCCCGCCACCTACGCTTCATCGCCTCTTTGACGTGGCATCGATGAAGCCGGCGATAAAAAAAACAAACAAAAACCACGCGAAAAACGACTCGAAAATGAAGAATACAGAAGAGGCGGAGATGATGGGCGGGGATGGCGAGGGAGGGTTCGAGTGAGGGGTCATGTGAGTGGAACAGAATAAAAGAACTCCCAGTGGAGACAAGCTGTAGGGGGACAACAAGAAAAAAAAAGTTAAATGAAATAAATTACTAAATATCTCCAAAGTGTCAGTGACCGAAGTTCATTAAGGACAAGATGTTGTCGCAGCCGTCGGTGTTATGCATTTAGGTCTCGAAGGTTTGATCACATGATGTCAGTAGTTAGCTTCTACAACAATTATTTTTTATGCCGGTGAGGACAACTTTTTATAGACATACGTTAAGAGTACACTTAATTATCGAGAAGTAATTAAGTGTGATAAATGACATTTAACAATTTTCATGCTTTTACTAATACTAATGCTAAATATTAATACTAGAAAATACTAATACTCAATATTCCGGTTTGGAGAATGGAAGAGAAAGCTGGTAAGGGGACGAGGGAAAGAAGGTAGAAAAATGGATAAAGTGAAGTACAACGAAAACGTTGACTAGTAACCAGAATGAACGAAAAAATAACAATTCAGATAAATTAGTATTTGTGATCACGTGTAAGAGTTGGCCAGATTTTCTAACAGAAGTCTGAATAAATTTTTTAAATCGTTTCATTTTATCATGTTGCCTGTAAATCACACAAGACCACACAGTTTCCCTGTAAATATTATTTTAGAGGAAACAGATGTATTTTACTGCCAACCTCCATCCCTTCGCCAAGACAAAATTATATGATTTTTGCAGAAAATCCCTCAATTTTAGGTCGGAGAGGTCTTCGCATGTGACTATTCTTTTAAAAGTTCCTGTGCAGTCAAAAACTTTCTTAACTCTGAAAGAAAGAGATAAAAGGCTTTATGGATTGCTGCATTAGCACGGTGACAAGAAGGCAGGAATGTTCCAGAAGAACTAAAGTCTGACATCGATCAGTATTGTCGGTGGAATACTTGTGGCCAAGGGAATGTTGGCGAGGAACTGCATCTCTCGTTGTGGTCCTCAAGTCTGATTTCTTCACTACAACAAAAGGGGAACTAAATCATAAATCCCTCCACTCCAACCTGTGCTCTTTGATGTTTGGTTGGGGCACCTCGAGGGGCACACGCGCCCGTCAGACTGTAGGTGGTGCTGTCTCCTTCTTCATGCCACAGTCGTCCTTCATGTGGGACAGGGGCTTTGGTGGGATTTAAACTACATCAATCATGACCTCCTGAAAGGCCACATCAAAACTCTGAACGGTCACCAGCTTATGTCCGATTGGTCAATTGGTTCTCAATTTATCGGTGTGTTATCCTATCCTATCCACTTCCACCCCCTTCGCTCTTTGCTCTTTTTTTTTTTTTTAGAGAAAGCTTGGCTTTCGGCTTCGTCCACTCACTGTCGGCGAGATCAAAGTGTTGCGAGCGCCAGGTGAGATTCAAGGCACAAGCGGCTTTTGCCGTGAGGTCAAGGTGGACGAAGGGACTCTGATGGCATCGCACCTGTAGCTTTCAATCTGGCAATTAAAATACGTAAATATACAATATGTATTTAAATATACAATATGTATTTTTAAAAATTGTCTGTTTGTCCTTTGAATGTATTATTTGTACCATGATTTGAGATTTTATTGATACCAACTCAAAATAAATGTCTCTCACTTTTCTAGACAGGGCGACGGCTGTCTCGTTCTGCATCTGTGCATAAGTGAGTGTTTGTTGTCGAACTTCCATACTACATGCTACTACTATGACCACAACTTGCAAACTCAGCACATCATGACTGACGGCGACGACACAGCCACGCCTGACCTACGGGGTCAGCGACAGGTCATGTCGCCGCCTAAACCGTTAAACAGGAAGCTCGACAGATGATGGCCATCAACGTCGCACAGCCGCCGGCTAATGTCCGGCCTATCTCTCGGCTATCTGGGGGCTATCTATCGGCTATCTCCGAGATGTCGCGGGTAGGGCACCTGATTGCTGTTGGCCACGACCCGTGACCGCGTGGCTGAGGGTGGCTGGGCACTTGCCTGCACTTTAATTGGTGTTTATGGTCTTTCCGGGCCTAAACTCTCCCAGCCAACCATTAAGCCGAGCGTAAACTACGTCATCATGTCTGCCTGGAGGAACGATTGAATGCACAATGTATAGAGAACTTGTAGAATGAAGACCACCATGTAGGAGTGAGAGAGAGAGTAAATACTGAAGAAATAACATGTTTTAACCACTTCCTCCTTTTCTGAAAACCCTTGACGAACTATGACCTTCTAACGGGCAACGAGTCACTTCTACATCACATGTCAATTGTTCTTTTCAGTTGTGCTGTCGTCTCTCCTGCATGTCCTTGTTAGATGAGCAGCAATGTCAGCCCCGCTTTCTGTAAGAATGTTTGAAATTTCTTTGTTTAGTAGTTCATGTAACCCTTTCACAATGTCACATGCATAGACGAGCCTAAAAGGTGTGTGCGCTGGACGACCTGAAATCTCTAAATAATGCAGAATCCTAGCACTACTCAATCAAATGGATACTGTATTTTTTTCCCACAACTCACTAAAGATTCCGAGTAGATAGTGAGCGATATGCTTTGTCTGTTCCTTCAGTTTCAGCAATGCGTTTATTGGCTATATAATTATTATGTAATTGCTAAACGATTTTTCCTCCAATCAAGACTTCGTAATGAACAAGTAATAGCCAGGGTCATCTCCTGCTTGACCGTCATGACCATTATCCTGCCCTTATCCTGAGAAAATTCTGCTTCTTTCCCCCTTCCCGTTCCCTTTCCAGCTCAAACCTCTCCTAACCATCAGGCAGGTCAAGGGTCGGAACTGAGCTGCTGCTGCTACTATATTTACAATAAATCAGAGAATGTGCCTTTACTAATCTAATAAGTACCAGCCCTTAAACTTTTTAGAATCGCATCAATACCACCAGGGAAAAACTGCTCGCTCGCAGAAGAAGCTGGTTTCAGACCAGGCAGGAGTACAGTTAAACAAATTTTCAAATGTTGCATCCCGATAGAAAGACATCTCCAGCACCAACGACATCTCTTCCGCGTCTTCATCGACTTAAAAAAAAAAAAGTCACATGACAGAGTCTGGCAGGAAGGAACTGTGGCACATGGGCGTTCGTCAAGGATGCCACCCACACCTCCCCATCACCTGTAATGTTCAACATCCTTTCAGAGCGCATCATGCGAGAAATCTTTCACGACCTTCACGCTCATTCATCTTCATCTGTAGGGAGACCCATGCACACCCGACACTTGGCAAACCTGACGGGTAGACTGATAGACAATGTCAATGCTCATAGTGGAGACCAGCACTGACAAGTGGTTGCTGAGAGGGTGGAGAGAGAGGAACAGGTAAGGAATGAATAAACCAATAAGATTTTGCCTGATCACGAATACATTTATTACTGAAATATCCTTTTATTTGAATTTTTTAAAATATAAATTAATGATTGTGGGTGGTTGAGTGCTTGCATGAATGTGTGTGAGAGAGAGAGAAATTGCAGCTTCTACTTGTAAATCAACAGAAGGATGAACTAAACTAAAAGTCGGGTCTTCAAAGTATGTCACGTGACCACGCCCAAATTAAAAAAAAAAATCAGTATGTTGACATCACCCACCCCAGTTCCCCGCCTACTAAGGTAGGGTGCGTGCGAGTCAGGTGTAGACTACAGAAACCACTGCACGCGCCGCCCCTCCTACTGCCACTCCTTCCTGGGGAGATAATTGGCCAATTCATTTTTCTCGCGCTAAAATTACGTCCCTCATTAGCTCGGCGTGAAGTAATTAGCAACTGCTCGTGCGCGGTTTGAAGGCTGTACTTTCGTCGGTCAGCCTGCCATGTTGGGGTGTCAGGCCTCCTTTATCGCCTGACCGCCTTTTAATCAAGTCGGAAACGCCTGGCAACTCTTGGCCAGCGCCGGGTGCTGCTGGGAAGACAGGCGCTGTCACATTTCTCTCCAGAAAGCCCCCAGTCACCGGAACCCAACACGTCTGCGCCTCCCCCGGCCCTTGCCGCGCGTCTCCCATCCTTCGAAAGACGAAAACACATGCACGCATGCACAGGGGCACGCACGCAGGTGCTGTGTGCGGCTGGGAGGGCGAGCAAAACCAATCACGATCACTTTGATCCCCCGGAAGTGACGTACAGAGAGATGCCGTGCACAGAGTGAACTCCCTTCATCCTTACAAAATTTGGCTTATTAGGAATTTACTTCGCTGAACGTTTCTTATATTACCAACGGAAGTTTACTTACAGTGTCTGGGGTTGTAATTTAGACTCCCATCACGAGGCTGAACCTGAAAGAAATTCCGGGATGCCAGGTTGGCAGTCGCTGGCGTGAAGAGCGCGAGCGAGATTAGTCGGAGATGGGTGGAAGGAAAGGTGGGGAGAATTGGGTGGTAGACTGAACGCAGTTCAGAAGACACAACGTTAATAAACAAGTTCATATTAAAAATTCTTATAGGCCAGTGTACATTTGATATCTTGAAAACAAATTTTAAATCGCCAGCCTCAAGTGCGTCGACTTTGCTAAGACATTGTCTGAATACCGTACTTACTGGCAGCTTTTCAAGACTTCTCGTGTATACCAGTTGAAGGCGGTTTTAAAATAGTTCTTCTTCTGTTATTATTTTTGTTATTATTATTGAAGCCAATAAACGAGGGCTTAACGTCAAGATCTGACATGCACACCAGCCGCTAACTCGCAACGAGAATAGTTCAGTTCCATGGCAACTAAAAGGTCGACACGAACATGAGGAAAGAATGAACACCATGGTTGTAAACAGAACATGACACGTGCACCACAACAACAACATCCTGCGTACGCAACAGCCCGACGTATTTCACCAGGACTACGACGTAAATGCGTGTACCCGTCACATCCACAAGAATGTATCGCGGTGTCGCCTTGGAAAGTCATGCGCGCGCAGGAACATGACGTCACCTAGCACCCGTTTATCCTCTACCATCCAGTCCTCGCTGCCTCCAGCGAAGAGTTCTTCCCACCAAGAACACGAATTTCCTCTTTGGGCGAAAGGAAATACGACGAAGTATTTGAAAGAATAAAAAAAAGGTTGGGGTGGAGGTGTCGTTATCGAGCAGATGGAATCAGAAATGACAGCCACATCCGCCTGCAGGATCCCCACCCTCTACCTCTCTTTCCTTCCCCGTCCTCAGAATGGCCCAGACGGCGATCGGTCACGTTCTGATGGAGGTCGTACCGGCCGGTGGTGGGGAGGATAGGTCACGCATCGCTGACGCCTATCCTGTCTGGTTAGCGCACCCTCCCGCCTCTCCTGAGAAATGGCGCCAGAGGTCAACGGTGACAGGTCATTTCAGTTTTCTTTTCTTGTCGCACCAAGTCGATGACCAGACGGTGGCAAAATTGAGTTTCTCAGCACCCTCGTTGGTCGACGATGATTAACCGTTTCTGATGCTAACCGTTTCTGATAAAGTCACGGTAGAACAGCTTTACGCTAATATTTACACAAAATACCTCAAATATTCAAGAAAAAGGTTTACATAAACTTACGATAGTCTGAAAGCCTGAACTCATCCTAGACTGTACAGGTGCCTTGGTACGACTGATAGGCAGGACGATTGCACTTTGGGTAGCGGAGGAATACTGTATCCAATCGAAATGACCTGAAATAGAAATCGGGAATTCCACTTCTTACTAACAGGACAAGTGGCAAACAGGAAAGACGATAGTCAGCTGCTGCTCAGCCACGCAAAAGAATTTTTTAGTGCGACTTTTTTGTTGAATGCTTTGTTGTTCGCTTTCCGAGAAAATCTATTTGTTTACACACGTTTGTTTAGATATCTTGATGCACTTCGGGGACTATAAGGAGTCGTCATCTTTTGACCTCATGCATTTGCAGTTCTTGTTACTTGATTCCTCTTTGCGTTTTATTTTAATCATCGTTAGTACTGTTGTTTATTCTTTTATAATTCATGTGTTATTTTGTTTGTTTTCCTGTCCCTGGTATGCTGTACATGCTTCGTTCTGCAATTGACTGCCAGTTTAATCTCAAAAGCTGACCTCTAATTGTAATAAAAATATGCAAACAACAACAACAACAACAACAGCAAAAACCAACAACAAAATGAAGGCTATGTCACGAAAAAAAGCAAACAAGCAGAAAAAACTTACAGTGTCCTCTCGAAAACTGAGAGTTAAACCGAGAAGTTGAAAATACCGGTGGCATGCAAGAGCTGACCAGAAAAGAAAGGAAAAGAATTTGGTTAGACCAGGGACGTATATAGGTTCATGCTGATACCGTTCTAAGCAAATAAAACTTTGTACAGTGATAGCAGTAAATGTATCCTGAGAGTAAGTAGCAAAGTAAAACATCGCTCCTGGTCCAGAATAAGATCAAATGAGTATTTTATATGCTTTTGTTATAATTAGCCTGCCATTTCATAAATTTAGTAGCGAGTTGCTTCCCATATACTAACACTACTGAAAATCTAGAGTTGTTTCCCTTTTACACTTCTCGCTATCGCAAGGCAAAATATCCTTGCAAAAAGTAATTCTCACATAAAGGTATAAAGAATAATGTAAATAAAACTACGAAAACAATATAAAGTAATAACAGCCGTAGTTAGGAAATAATTTGCTGTTAAAGATATGCAGAAATTTAAAAGTAGAAATTATTTAAATATTATGTTGTGTTACTAAACCTGAATATTATGTAAAGCTAAATGCAAGTCTTTCCGTGTTTCAATTGTTTTTTTGAAAGAGCGTCCGTGCATAAATGGACACCTATCGTGCACACTACAGTGTTACAATGAAACACTTGTATTCGACAATAAGCAGATCATCAGGACGGGGACAGAGGCGTCTTTGGATAACAACTCTCCAGGCGGTAAATGCGTTCAAGGAGATTTTCTCTGAACGCGGAATTTCGATTGCCACATTCTACTATCACATGACAAAGGGCGGTGTCAACAACTACTGCTTCCATCACATCCAATAGGCGCTGCACCGCCAGAGGTCAACGGTGACAGGTCATTTCAGTTTTTTTCTCTTTGCACCAAGTCGATGACCAGACGGTGGCAAAATTGAGTTTCTCAACACCCTCGTTGGTCGACGATGATTCCATCGCACTCTCTCCACCCAGTCCTTCCGCTCACTTCCCTCCCACACCTCCACCCCGTTAGACAAGCAGGCATTCAAGGTAAGCGGGGGGTCTGCTGCTGTGACACGTCAGCCGTTGTTACCCAGAGTGCATTCATATTACTCGTAATGTGTGTGCAATCGTGTAGTGAGATGCGTTCAAATGCATGTGGTTCATGTGGTTGAATCATGAGTGGCTTGTAACTCGAGCGGTTGGGTTGGATCCCCCTTTCCTGCAATAAGGTATCCGTAGCGGCCAGTGTAATATTTATGGACATTTTAATGTATGGAATGAAGACGTATGCGTTCATGCAGCTGGGTTCAGGAGGTCCAGACTCGTTTTGACTCTTTAGAATGGAAAAGAAGCGTCGAGGGTGGGATTTTCACAGGTAGAAACAGATCCACCAGTCTACACGACAACATAGAGGTCACAATTTCTCAATGTTTAAAAATAGCAGTGACACATTGTCTCATTAATAGTTCACAGGTTATGTTTCATCATGTCCATGTCGAGAGGCAGTAATCCATGGCGACACAATGCCCCATTATTTTTCTATTATGTCTTAGCACAAAGTACAACACTCCTCCGTTCTTGTCAGACGAGTGGGGCGTCTAAAAATAGCAGTTAGGGGGTAGAACCACTCGGTTTGCGCGCACCGTCTGCAAAACTGAATCCAATTTGTGAAGCGACATTGAAAATTAGTCAGCTAGGGGTTGCGGCAAGCACGAATGGGATTCATTTGTGTCTTGTTTCCACACCAGGCTCGCTTGTGGAGCTTCATCGGCGAGGCTGCCAGCGGAACACAAACTATCGAAATGGGGGAACGATGAGTTTTCTTCTCCACCGGCTCCGTCTGTGGCCATCTGGTCATGTGACATAACGTCAGGTGACATCATCATGTAACATCACGGGGTCTTTCTTCCCACGCGTTTGTCTCTCTCCCTCCTCTCACTCGTCCACCCATTCCTCCTCTGCGACGACAAGTTGCTGTCCACTCCATCACTCTGTCTCGAAGTGATCGGGCGGCCCTCGGGGTAGGTTTCCTGTTTGCCGCTGGGCTTGGCCAGCCGTGGGATCAAAACCGACACACACGTGACTGGGACTGAATGACGTCACGCGCCTGTCACGCGGTGGGGGAGGCTGGGTTCTGACCGAGTGAGAATTTTCATGACGAACTGTTTGCCGCAGAATCACGGGACACGCATTGGAGACGACCATCTTGTACCCAGGGAGTGCCACCCGCTGACAGCCTCAGCAACTTACTAGTAATGCTTTCTCCTCCTGTACCTCACTCACTCCCTTTCTTATTTTCTCTTTCTCATTAATGATAATACATTCTACAAATGTTGCCCTCCTGACAGACATGTCGAGAACCATCACTTGCCCAAGTGATCTGTACTTGAAGTATGTACTCCATTTGTTGAGAAACATTCGGTGTTTAGAATTAATACAGAGAAGCAACGGACTTTCATTGAAATCTGAGGGAGGAGGAAGGGAGGGAGAGTAAAACGTGGCCTGGGCCTTAATTGAGACGATTATTGGATTTAATGTCATGGCGTACTTAACAGCAGAATTATAAAGATGTGATTGGCAGCTCCGGACAGAAACAATGAGACTTTTTGCTCAATAATGCGATGTATTAATGACTCATGATAATGGAAAATAGAGGTTTTTCTTTAGAAGATGGTGAGTCATCGTTTTCTTTCTTTGTTTCTTTCTTTGTATGTGTGTGAGAGAGAGAGAGAGGGGAAAGAGGGGAATCTTGTAGCGCATTTCTCTAATAACGTGAGGATCCGGTGTCCTGGGTTCAGATCTCGTTTCGGGCACGCAATTCTTTCTCTAGATATGTACATGTGGTTTCTGTGTACATATTCGACTGTTTTACAACAGTAAAGCTTTAGTCCCTAGATCGACGAAGAACACTTACTCGTCATCCCTGTCTGTCTGTCTATTTCTCTCTCTTTCTCAGAGCTCTGTACTTTTCACAACTTCCATGCACGTTAGGTAAGATAAATTAACTCAGCAGGTCGTATCTCTGTACACCAACTCCCGCCAGCTTCCACCCCAAACCACACAACAGCTGGTACCCGCCATGTCTGACCGTCTGAGCTCGCCATCAGTTACAACTCGGAGGAATTGCGAGGCTTCGGGGTGAAAGGTGATCTCGGCTAAATGTTGGCACCACGCGCAGGAAGCCAGCGTAAAGCGACTTGCCATGTTTTCAAGTGGTGGGGGAGCAGGCCGCCACATCTCACCCCGAGCTATTGTGCTTCCAGCACTTCGGCCAAACGTCTGGCACTCAACGGCAGCCAAGGAAAGTTGGAAAGTGAGGTGAGAAGAAGTCGAGGAGAAGGAAGGAGAGAGGAAATTGAACAGGAAAGGTCTGCTTTGATGAAGACTACAACATGCTTACTATCATCTGAAGCTGCGACAGGGAGGGACCGTCTATAAGTCAGTTTGGTTAGCCTTGTAACAGCGCTAGGTTCTTTCAATATGCACAGATAAAAAAAAAAAAGCCAGAAATCAAAGTCATATTTTTAATTTATTATTATTGTTGTTGTTGGAGGAGGATGGACAATAATTTTGGTCCAGATTATCATATGACAATGGTAGTCAATACGAAGAACAGCCCAAAATATTGAAACAAACCAAGTTGCATTGGCTGTAATTTTATTTTAAATCGATGATCTAATTTCCTTGCTTATCTTTTACACCCGAGTTGAACATACCCCGCGGCTTTGTATCACACACACAGCCATCTACCGAAACAAATCCACCGCCGCGAGGTTTCATCGACTATCCTGTTACTGAAGATCGTCGGCTGAATTATCAAGAAGGACCGACGTCTGTCTGACCAGCGTGACGAAAGCATTTCTTGATGATGGATGCAGTCAGTGACTGATGAGAAGTCACTCAACCCTCGGTGACCTTTCACTTCGCATGGGCTTGAGCGGAGACTTCAAGATCAAAGTGCACGCTCGTTGTCATCCTCAATGGTGATGGGTGGGAGGGAGGGCATGTGCTACGCTAGTTTGCACCCAAGGCAAAGAACAAGTACAAATATAAGATATTCAACAATCAATTGATATGTTCTGGTCATCAAACAGAGTGTGAAGAACCTCACTTTCTTTTGCTTTTTGCTGTGCAAACGAAGTTGTTATTTCCGATCTAGTGAATTGGTGGTTAGCACTCGTCTTGCTCTACCCCGGCTTCCATTGGACCGCCGAGTGTATACAATTACTGCAGATGCGTTGAATACTCGACCAAACAGGCCCATGATAGTGCGCAGGTCGGCCCTGCAGGATTATGGGAATCAAGTTAGTGTCTAAACACTGGTCTCTGTGGTGGTCACTGTGTGTCTGAGCTGTTCATCAAGCTCCAACCATGCGACAGACTGTGTCGGCTGTTGCCAGACCAATGGCATTCGTGTCGGCTTGATTTTGTCTGTCCGGATATGCATATATGACATTGAATATCGGGAGGGCAGGCTGTTGAAGCATATTCCTGCCGACTGGATAACTGGGCAGTGCAGATGTGTCTCCCCCCGCCCACGAAGTTCTACTACACATGCGCAGAGTGTATTTTAGTCTATCTTTTTTATGGAAAGTAATCAAACTGCAGTACTTCAAATAGATTAAGTGTGGAGTGGTGTTGAAGGTGCTACAGTGGGTGAAATGAGTAGTTTTAAATGGAAAGGTTAAAGGTTCGACCTCCAATGAGCATCTTTTTCTGATCTTTGGTATACACGTTTTGATTTTTACTTTCTTCTTGTTATGGAGAGTCCCCGCTTCTCCAAAAACTCTCTCTCTCTAGTTGGGACTAGTTGCACAACATGTTTCTAAAACTTAACACTTGTTAAGAACAACACTTGTTCAGAAGCAAATTTAGAAACGTTTCAGATGAGTTGTACTCACAAAAAAATTGTCCCATCTGGCTTAAACAGTTTTATCTTATTTAAATTTTTTTAGTTTTTTTTTTTTAAAGTTATAAAATTGTGTTGTGCACTGTGTTTGATTATCTAATTAAATTTAGAACCTAAGAATGTTCAAAATTAGAAATGTGTTGTGCAGTTGGCCTCCAAGCATTGATTTCTTCGCGCATGCGCAGAGCTGGTCAAAGTCAGAGAGGGACAAGATAGTCGCGTGCAGGATACCGGAACTGGTCATCCCAGAATAGCTTTCACTTCCACCATTGCGTGCTTCTCTCGTGCTCGGAGAAAGCTGATCTGGCCGAAACTTACTGTTACTCTAAAGCACTCTCTCCACAGGAAACGTCGGTCGAAATAGCAGTGCAGACATTTGTTATTTTAGCCAAACTATTTTCTTGTCTTCCCCTCCTTGCCCCATCCCCCCTCAAGCAACACTTATTTTGGGAACTGGCAACTTTTGGGGAATGTACATACAACCCAAATTAAAGCCGCTATTTGGTGAAGAGCAACAAGTATTTATAGTTGCGACAATTGGTCTGAATGGCGGCATCTGTTTCAGGCCCTGACGTGTGGGCTTCATGGACGGACATGCAAACACTATCGTCGTGCACACACACACACCTTGACGGTACCGGGTGACGAGTGGCGATGATGGTCCTCTGGGACTGGTCATCACGAGGAAGAACTTGACAGACAAGGTTGGCCACTCAGGTCTGTCTTGAGCAAGGGTGACGCACACTCTCTCCATCTCACTGCAACTCTCTCAGGGTCAGAGGCATTTGGACCCCCGGGACGAGCTAAGTGGCCCCTCCCACTGCCGGTCACTAATACACATTGACTTCTATTCAATTACTAAAAAGTCAATGCTAATCCGATGCTCAAAGTAGCTAGGATAGCAGAACAACCCACCCGAATCAGTGAACTGAATTTGTGACCTCACGATGTCCTGACCTCTTTCTAAAGCACAGGTGGTTAATAACGGCTGTTTATTTCAGAAGATGTCAAGACCACACATAGTTACCTTAAATATGCGAGTAATCAATCACTAAAGAATAAATTTTGTTTTCATCAGCATGTAAAACAATAAAAACACGCCTATCATTGTTTCTTATTTCTTATTACAACAAAATGAAGAAAAAAAAAAATAATAATAAACAATCGCGCGCGCAAACACACACACACATGCTCGCATTCATGCATCCTGTTTCCATAGACACTTTCAAGATTGTCATGGACTCTGAGACAAAATAAGCAGCTATATCGAAGATTGTCACTGAACTTACAAAGCAATCTGTCCAGTAACTTGACAAGTTGAATGTTTCATCATAAAAAAAGATAATTCAGAATTTCCTTTTCTCCTTCGCATGTTCCTTTGCTGTTGGGGTTTTGCAGGACGAAGCACGAGGAGAATGAGTGTTTCCTTTACACTGTACACAAGCGACTGAAGCTAATAGCGATGCCAGCCGTCAGGGGGTCGGGGTTGGGGTGGTGGTGGTAGTGGTGGTGGTGGTAGTGGTGGTGGTGGTGGTGATGGTGGTGCTGTAATAGAAGAGGATGGAAGGGGAAGTTTCCAAAAGAAGACTGGCATGGCAGACGGCTACCAGGGCACCAGGGTGCAGAGCCTGGCGGATCATGACGGGAGGCGAGCGACACCAGGGGGCTAATGCACGGCGAAGGTTCCACCACGCTTTTACGTCATATCGCTGGCATGCGCAGTGAAGTAGCTAGGTGAAACGAGGGCCGACAGCCAGATAAACCGCTCGCTGATTGGCCAGCGTGAAGAGCTCATACTGCGCATGACACTAATTGGAAATTTGACACATTCCGCTTTTGAAACGAGTGATTTTGTGATTTTTCGGAGGAATTTTTTTGAAATGAGCGGTTTGTTTAACTGCCAGTAGCATGTTACGCTAGAATAGGCATATTGTAAACTACTTCTTAGTGCAAATATTTAACGAGTAGTATAAACTTAGTTACCTTAAGCTGTCTTGGAATTTTTCATGGAGGAAATATTTCTCTCACACAGAGCGGTAGAAAAAAAAGTCAGGAAAGAAAGAAAAATAATGAACGAAGAAAACTTTACAAAAGGTGAGAAACTACCCAGGAAAGATGAGACCTAATGCCAGATGAGAGTGAAACGATTACTGTCAGACACCACGTGTAGAGGGCAAACCAACTTGAAAATACAATAAACACGAGAAGAAAAACTTGTGTCTGTGTACATGCCGGCAGGGAGGATACGACCAGGGTGCAGAGACCCATCCCCGAGTAAAGGCGGAGCATCACACGGAGAAGATGTGCAGCGGCCTGCAGGACCAGGGAATGCCGAGAGCGCACTTTTTTGTTCTGAGCCTGTTTGCTTTAACTCGTCCGCTGCAGTTAATGGCAAATCAGCTCGGCACATGCTGGCAGTACGCTGGGATTGAGTGGGCAGGCGAGGCACCGTGCGATAACGATAGCCATCGGTGAGCTCCCCCCCTTCTCCCAGTCACCCACCATTAGAACTGTTCACATTAATTTCTGGCCAAAAAGGATGTTAAAACTTTAAGTAGCTGGACAGAGAAAGAAAGAGAGAAGGAGCGAACGAGAAAAAGAGGGAGAGAGAGAGAGGGACTTGGTCGGCCCTGA
Source organism: Pomacea canaliculata (assembly GCF_003073045.1). NCBI lineage: Eukaryota > Metazoa > Mollusca > Gastropoda > Architaenioglossa > Ampullariidae > Pomacea > Pomacea canaliculata. The sequence continues at coordinate 33,218,237 of NC_037590.1, read as the reverse complement.
TATCTCAATAAAAAGTAATGGATCCCCAAAAAGTGCGAGATCCCATTTGGGGGTTAGCCGTGATGCTCTTATCCAGTGCTGGTCTCCGGGGCAGGATGTGAGTTTTTTAATTGTCCAGATGAGATTTGTCTCTGATTCATTATGAGCTCAGCTCTTCAACGCCGGCTCTAAAATTCTGCTCTTGGCTTTAAAGGGGTTAAGCGAACCAGCCTAGTGTGAGTGAGAACAGTTTAGAAGAAAAGGTGGCGAGAGAAAGAGAGACAGAAAGGAGTTTCTTTGTGCAATCCTTGTCGAAATCCACGACGAAAGAATAAAGCCTGGTTGGGATCTCCGTGTTATCTTAGCCGTGTCTACAGTACCCGCGACAGGCTCTGGATGGAAAACTCATTAGCAGTCTTTTTTCCATTTCCCCCAACCTAACCTCTCCCTCGGTTCACAATGCTTTGTGTGCTTGGTCTGTTCAATTTTTTTTTATTTAATTTGTTTTTTTTTTTTTTTTACTTTTCTATGCTGTGTGTGGTTCTTTGTTCTTCTTTCACTGCTCGTGGGATTTCCTGTGCCCTTCAAATCATCACCATCATCGTTTTTATGGTCGTGAGGAGTGGTGACAATAATAACAGCAGTTAGTGGTAGAAGTGATTTTTCACGTTATTGTTATTGACTGTCCCTCAGTATTGTTATTGAACTATGGGATCAGATCAAAGTGACCTTCAGCTGTTGCACATCATAAAATGTATAAACCGTCCTTCAGAGTACCTGAAAATGCCGACGCCGAGGTGGACAAAAGAAGAAGAAAACTCGCCCACAAAGGTCTGTGTGTGTGAGGGAAATTGTTGTTTGAGGCCGAACCAGAAACTTAGGGTACATCACGGCAAGGCAGCCAGTACTGTAAACATGAAGAAAAAGAACAGCTTGCCCAACACGAGAGCCGAACCCGGGAGTCCCGGACAGCCAACCCTCGATGTATTGGTGACAGGCGCTAACCGTTACTCGCTGTGTTCCGGCAGTAAATTGTGACTTAAAAAAGGGGGAATAACGAAATGAATGAATAAATTATACATCATAATAGAAGGAATGAGTGAAGAAATAAGGGAGGGAACAATGTTAAGAAAAGGAAACAGAATCTTGTTCATTTACCTCCCTTGAATGTTAGTCCGCCACGCTTCGGCCTTTAATATACACATGTATTTTTTTTTTTACATCCCAGTTATGAGTAGGTTACTGTACAAGATACCCCCAAAACAGCATCACACATATAGAGAGTTAAAGATAGAATTATGATGGTATGACGATGACGACGATGAAAATGATGTAGATGTTGACGACAACAACTGTGGTAATAATAATTGCGGACTCCACTTTACATTCCTCTTAGCAAAGTCAGTGTGCAGAAATGTTTTTATTGCTATCCCATATTGATAAACACCATGGTCACATTGATCATACACTATGAATTATCTATGTTTATAATGGATAAAGTCTGGATATCTTTTTTTCTTTTTTTGCACAATAGCACCTATGATACTTCTCTTGAGACGATTCGCAGAATTGAAATCATAACAAAAATCATGTACATGTACCACAAAGAAATCTTCTGTATAGAACCACCAGCAGAAAGTTTGTAAATTTAAAGGCGAAATTACAAAACTGCACCTATAGACCAGAATTATGATACAACATATAGAGTGAAACTCATAAAATACACTTGTCAATAAAGCACAATTATATATATATATTCTCAATACACACATATTTACCACTTCAATACATATTAAAATTTACTTGATCCAGTTGCCCATTAAATTTAAGTATATAGTCGGTACATCACAAGAAAAATGTAATAATATACAGATGCAAAAAGAAAGCATAACTGCAACACTACTTCATGTATATCAGTATAATGTATTAAGATACTAGTATAGAACAACTCACAGTATAAGGCAGACCTGGGCAAACGCCGGCCCGCGGGCCGGATCCGGCCCGCCTCCTGTCTCTGACCGGCCCGCCCGCTGGCCCGGCCGCAAGTATATATACTACATAACATGTACATGTCACAAAGTCCTGAAAGCTGCATTCTCCAGCAGCATAAAGAATGAAAGTATTCAGGGTTATTCTGTCATTCCCCATTTCTCCTTCACACACACACACAGATAAAGCATCATCATCATGGAATTATATCCTGACACCAGGGACGTATATAGGTTCATGCTGATACCGTTCTAAGCAAATAAAACTTTGTACAGTGATAGCAGTAAATGTATCCTGAGAGTAAGTAGCAAAGTAAAACATCGCTCCTGGTCCAGAATAAGATCAAATGAGTATTTTTATATGCTTTTGTTATAATTAGCCTGCCATTTCATAAATTTAGTAGCGAGTTGCTTCCCATATACTACTACTGAAAATCTAGAGTTGTTTCCCTTTTACACTTTACGCTATCGCAAGGCAAAATATCCTTGCAAAAAGTAATTCTCACATAAAGGTATAAAAAAGAATAATGTAAATAAAACTAAGAAAAATAAAAAGAATAACAGCCGCAGTTATGAACTGAATTGCTGTTACAGATATGCAGAAATTTTAAAGTATAATGTATTTAAATATTATGTTGTGTTACTAAACCTGAATATTATGTAAAGCTAAATGCAACTGTTTCCGTGATTCACCAACTTTCTCTATAGCTCGTCCATGGACGCTATCATCTGCTGATCTTGTTGATGGGTTACCTGAGACTGTCATTTGACGGTCGAACGCGTCGGAACACTGTCAAGGTGCTCATGGATTAATTTAAAAGTTGTTCTTATCAGCTTAATATCTGATACGTCCCCCAATCGGGGACTTCGATATTACACTGATTTTGAGAACATGACGGAGGGTTATGGACTTGCTCCACCTCTGCCAAGGGTCGGCCTGGTGATGTCGTACCTCCAGGACTGACCCACTCCCCTGCAGGGGAGAAAAACTAATGAATGTCAGAGTTTAGAGTTAATTACGTTACTTCTGATTACCTAAGAAAATCATACGTTACTAGTCAATGGACGTCACCCAATCGAAAGCATTTAATTAGAGGTTTATGTTGGCGACCTGACATCCTCCAACTCATTCCATCGACTTTGCCTTAAATTAAGCATCAATAAAACACAGGTGAGGGCATATTTGGGCGTGCACATCAATAGTGACCACAGTTTGGTTATATCGGTTGACTTGGCATCCCACCAAAGAGTCCTGGGGTATGTGGAGGGAGGGCGTCAGCTGGGTAAGTAAAAGATATGGCGTGATAACATTAAAGAGGGGACAGGCTGTCAGAAGGGAGGATTTACTTTCAAACCAGTCTTAAACTACCAAGAAACACTTCTGTCTATATTTTTTACTTTCCTGGTGTTTTATATATTTGTTCACTTTATTTTTTCTTCTTTTGTTTTTTTCTGCGCAATGAGCATTCTTCGGAATGGATACCTGTGCATTACAAATCGACTTATTATTATTATTAAAGCAGACATAGGTCTCCCTATGCAGGCATGCTAGATGTTATCATGTTTAGCAGCTGTTAAATCTAGAAGCACATTTATTTCTGCATTTCAGCACTTATTTTTGTAGTCTTAAAACACTCATCCATGATGTTGAGCTGAAAAATCTGTGCCCAAGTGTAGAAAATATGTTTTCTACTTTTGTGGCATTTTGTGTAGTTAGGGGATTTAGTGTGTTAGTCGGGTGGGGGTAAGGTTGTTACAATGATGAAAGCAGTGAACTGGTCAAGCTGGCGGCATATCGGCCCGACTGGCGCGCCAAATGTCTGGCCGCCCTATTCAACACCAGTGGCCAGTCGAAGCTAACGACAACACCTGACGTAAGCGGCCGCGAGTCAACCATGGCCAGGGGGAGACCACCGGGTAACAGCCCGACCCCTCTTGTCCAGCTGAAGGTCGGGGACCGCCTGAGGCGAGCAACGCCCTTTACACCTGCGTCCAGACCCTTGCTACACCTCCAAGGCCAACGGGAGGAAGTTACGCCACCGGAAGAAGGAACCAAGTCTGGCGAGGGGCAGAGAACGTCACTTCTCCGGGTAGCGAGCTGGGATCCTAGAAGACGTTAAAGTCCACGTGGGGACCGAAACTGTGTAGTGTGAATTTTTGGTATTGATGAACTGTGAACCGTATCTAGTGACTTGTGAACAGTGAGCAGTGGAATTATTATCGTGAGAAAACTAACAAGAAGAAGCACCAGAGAGATAAGTTTGAAGATATACTTGTAGCCACTCTGCTATGTAGATATCTGTATATATGTACATCTTTTCTTTGATTATATTTTTATTCATGTTGAAATCTGTATTTTGAGGAGTGTTTTGGAGTGAGCGTGTGGACGCATGCGGGACGGGTGCATGCGAGTGGAAATTAATCCTTGCGCGCAGGACCCACACGTGGCAGTCCATTACACCAAGACATTTTTCAACATGGCAGCAATTGAGGAAAGAGAGATATGTAATGAGATACAATCACATCACAATTATGAAGAAACTTTACCACATTCCAGCATTTGACAGTCTTTATTGCTATGAAAAAGTAAAAAAAAAAGTGGACTTGAATAGACTAGATACAGGCCATGCATATTTGTATGTTATAATTGTAAAAAAAAGAAAAGGAGAAATATTCATTAAAAAAAGACAGACTACAAGTCTCAAAAACAATCATCAATCAAAATTTCCTTTTTTTAACCTCTCTTTCAGTAAATGCTTATGAAACAATTTATCAGTGTTAAAAAAAGGTTGTTTTAAAAAAATAACATCTCATGGACACTGAAATTTTGCAGCTTTAAACAGTATAAAATCCATGCACACTGAAATGGATGCCATAAGACTTGTCACCAGTCTTTTCTATCCTTCTAAAGTTAATGCCAAAAACAAATAAAATAAAATATGGACTACCACCAGGCTCAAATCAACTGAAAAATTTCACTTTCATTTTTTTTGTTTAAACAAAAACCCAAACAACAATCAACTCTATGATCAGAGGGGTGGGGTGAAATTGGTGTTTTATGCTGAGCCAGCAACTAAGGCGGTATAATGGCAAGGCAAGCCATGGCAATGGCAAGTCCTCTAAACAGATGCCACATACAGAGAAAGAACAGCATGCCCAAAATGAGAGCAAGGACAGCCAACCTAAGACAGCCAACCTTCTATCAATGTATTGGTAACAAGTGCTAACTGTTGTGCCACCATACTGCCCCCATGATCAGAGGGAGTTGTCCAATTTCAAACGCAAATTACCTTAATGTCAGCTACTTTTTTTCTGTAGCAAAATCTGCAATGGTCATCTGGGAAAGGAAAAATATTTCATAATAGGGTCAAAAGCGGGACTGTCCTGCCTAAAGCGGGATGTCTGGTCACCTTAACATATACAGTATTGGGTAACACTGAGTTAACTATGATAGTCCGGCCCTCTAGAACCATCCCAGTTTCTCATGCGGCCCCTTGGGAAAATTAATTGCCCACCCCTGGTATAAGGTGTCCAAATTGAAATAAGATCTTCATAATATGGTGTACTTAATATCTCAGTAAAATACAAGATCCAGCCATTGTAGCATTGGGTAGAACCACCGACGTGTACAAGTTTGTGAGTAGACAACACAAAGCATACCAAAGGGAGATAAGTAAAGTACTTAAAAGTATAAATTAGTAGGAAAAACAACACAGAAATGATGTTTTCTAAACACTCTAATTTGCAGCCACTGTAAAGTAGACAGTCTGGATAGTCTTACATTGCCTCTGCTTCTTCAAAACAATCAAGTTTGAAAGACATAAGCTATGCACAGAATACAATAAATAAAATCCAGGCTTACACATCATTTAATGTGAGGGTTTGTAGCTTATACATGAAATCATGCACAGCAGTTACTGAGTATTGTATAATCACAAATTCAAGATAATTAGCACGGTGTATAACATAACTTAAACGTGAAAAAAAGATAACAATACTGTTTATCTGTCTAAAGATAGCACTACAAATAAAAAAGTAGCACATTAACAGAGCAAATAGGCAATGGCCGTAAAAATGTTGATATTCTTGTAAAAACAAATTTTGTTTGCAATGTCTTTCAATTTAATTTGAAAATAGAAAGGCATAGTGAGTGTCAAGAGAGACTACTTTGACTGATGCCTTCTATGATTCTCGGACTTGAGAGCCCAGCACCGCTTCTCTCCTCCCTCCCACAAACCCCCATCGCCAGGTGTCAGACGCTATCTCTCACCTCCCCCCTTGCTCCGGTCAGCAGCAAGTATAACTTCAGCTCGGGTTTCTCAACATGAGCTCTGATGTAACATTGCCGATAATGACCGAGAGGATGCCTTCTGTCACTAGTGATTTCGTGGTGTGTGCTTCAATCATGTGACTCTTAGTTTGGGTGGTTGGGGGTATGCTGCTGTTCACTGTGTTGTTAGTAAAGATGATGTATGCTGCGGTATCTTTACTCTTAAGGTAGCTTAATGGATGTAGATGGTACAGCACGGTGAACCAGGGAAAATGTAAGCAAAAATGTAAAATAGAAAAGCAAATACAATTTAAGCAGATCGAAGCATTTCTCCATGAATAGCGAGTCACAGCTTTTTTTTTTTTTTTAAACAATGATTCTGTTTGTTTTTGGAGCTTATTAAATGATTGACATGCTCGCTAACTTTTTTTCCAGTCAGCAAAGCAACATTTAAAAGAAAGTTGCTTGAGGCAAGATTTACACAGAAAACTCTAGTTGAGTAGAGAAAGTATCTTGGAACATTTTTACGAGACGATAGTCTTGACGTCAGCAAGAATGGTGGTGGCGCAAGCTGGACACGAGGACAGCGTTGACCCGCAAGTCGCGCACAGCAGGAAGTGACCGCAGGGCAGCAGGGTCAACTCCACTGGCCGCTCCTTGCACACGCGGCATATTTGCCGCGCCTTCAGCCGCTCGTTTTCGCGTCGCGCCGCTTCCATTCTCTTCCTCAGCAACAGTGCCTCCGCCTTGCGGTCGCCGTGGTCAGTGAAATCCCTATTCTTGGTGTTCTGGCCCACCGGGTTCGTGCCCCTCGGTCCTATCTCCTCGCCGTCGACGCAAATGTCTGCGTTACCGCATTTACTTGCAACAGTCGACGATGAGGACGATGACACGGTGCTTGCGCTGTCCTCTGACACCACATCAGCCTGGGGATCTTTTCTTGCCGCAGAGGTTGATCCAGGACCAGAGAAAGTGTCTCCTGAGTCCCTTTTTGTTCCAGCATCGACAAAAGCAAAGCCTACAGTTTCGCTGTCTTCCTCTCCTAAAACCTCCAGCTCTTCCAGGATCGCCTTAGCACGAAGATTCTGAGCTGCCCAAGCGTTGACACCAGAAGTGATGAAGCATTCAGCTGCTGCTGCTGCTGGTGGAGCTGGTGGTCTGGAGTCCTGGTGGGTGGGTTGGGCCAGACTCTTAAGAACTTTAGCCACCGCGTTCAGTACGCGAGATTCTTGAAGAGTGGACTCCAGCTGTAGGACGGCCTGCACGGCTGGAAGGTTCAGGACGAACGAACGGTCGAGGGTTTCCATCAGGAGGCAAGCAGCGAGGGTTTGGGTCTCTGCCTAGATGCTGAGATAATTGCTGTGAAGAAAACAAATGCGATAGACAAAATGTGTAAAGCTCATACTCACACTCCTAAGGAGCATGCTCTTAGCGCTTAAGAACAAGAACAAGAACGAAACATAGACATCATACTAGGGACAGAAAAACAAACAAATAGCATATGAACTATAAAAAGAAAAAAAAATCAGCACTAAACGAAGAATAAAATCAAGTACAGAAAATACAAAGAGGAATTAAATAACAAGATCAAGAGCTGAGAGTAATATGATATTGCAAAGGGATAGATACACATGGTACAGGAGTTTTTACACTACAAACGAGACGGCAGACGCTTACACACGAGCGAGAGAGTGGATTTGACACAAGTGACATTCCAAGGTGATGTTAAAAGACTATACATCACTGTCACACCAACAGCCCAAACGAAAGAAAAGTGCAGCTGAGGAATTCGGAGCATTACCTGAATTGTTCCACAGTGCGCCAAGTCATGCATGCTCAGTCTTTGTACGTCTCCAGGGCACATGCTCCTTGATATAATGAAAAATACATTTGGACCTAATGACAGATTTGTGTTGCTTCAATAGAAGACACATCTTGTTAAAATGGAAGACACTATCACAGGTGAACATCGGCCAACAAGGGTGCAGCTGGACCTAGCATACTGGTGAAATACTGTGACCAACATGGCACAAACCCTCAATTAACTATCAAGCTTACAGGCGGCATTAAATCTCGCATAAACAGGAACTGTACTACTTCGCATTTGCACTAAACTGCAAGTTCAATTTGTAAAGAAATGTTTTAAATAACATGAATATATGTAAGTAAAGTGGCCGAAGAAATAAGCTATCCTCACCACAGCCAAAAGAACAGCGCATCTGGATCCATTACGTATGTTACTATTTTTAGACCTATGACCTCAAGCTCACGTGACTCTTATTTCGTTTTCTCTTTTGTGAGAGCCTTTAGCACTTGGCTTGGCGATGTGTGTATAATCAGCCAGCATGACAAACACTGCATGCGGTCCCAACATGCTTTATTAACAACAGATGTGTGTTCTGGAGTTTTCTGTGCACCGCAAGTTTGCGTATCGTTAATGGGAGACAAACAGAATGTTTTCTGATAGTCTTTTACAAGCGAAACTGGATTGTGGTTTAGTGTTAACGATAATTGCCATGTTATTACTAAACACCTTCTACACATCCCACTGGAACATATATCGATTGTTATTTTAAAATGTATTTTTATTCGCAATTTAACTTTGTTGCTATAAGATTAATAGGAGGTCTCATATAGAGAAATAATAAACTGGTAGATATCCGATACTGAGGAATAATCAGTCTCCAGATGTTGCAGGTACAGAAACGGAAAATCAAGAGATGACTCGTATGGAGACTAGGAAACCAGTCTCATACAAATGTCTTGCAGAGACATGAAAACCCTGACGTATGAAAGAAGAAGGGGATAGTTTATTACTTTCAATCTAATATTCAATTATTTTATTTTAAATAAGCATTTATGTAATATCAATGAATATGCCACGACACTGCTTGTATAATAGTATTTTTCTTATTTTATCGTTCTTTTAAATATTTACATTTAGAACGTCGATAAATATGGCATGACACTAGTTTAAAGTATTTTGCCTTATTTTCGGTGTTCTTTTAAATATTTACACTTCTATCATGCAATATTCTTTGGCACGACAGCTAAGTAATGCCCGTTAATAGGACATTATGTTTATGTAATGCCAGTGAATAGACGTGACTCAGATCCGTAAAGACAAGCTGTCAGAGGAGATGACCGAAAGGTAAGAAGTTCATGACTGCTGTAATGTCAGAACTACTCCCACCATCTCTCTTTCCAACGGGCGACGTTGAAGAACCGGAAGAATGACACATGACTGAATGACCGATCGTTAGTTTTTCCCTTAGAGTGAATCACTGACACCGATTCATAATCCCACACCAGCGGACTAATACATCAACTTCCCTTCTGAAACTGTTCTACGCACGTTTTGCTTCTCAATGTCGTCTGACAAACCGAAAAATACACAAATATCTGAGGTCACCGTGGTTGGAGCCAGCGCAAAGTTATTTTCAGATTACAACGAACAACAGACTGAAAGAAATTTCGTCAGGATTGCTAGAGCGTGTTACAGGATGAAGAAAATCGTAACTTTGAAATGCCTGAGTTTGGCTTAACTCACTTAAAACACACAAAAATAGCAAATGTTTGGAAGAAATGTTTAAACTGCGAAGTGAAAAGTAATGAATTCTTCGATTGGTATCTTAAATAGCGGAGATCTTTCTCTCTCTCACACACACACACAGATATTTCACTAAATATAAAAACACGTGTGTCAGATGATAGACGAGAAATTTATTTTTCTTGTCTTTCGTGTGTGTGTGCGCGCGCAAGTACATGTGTTTGTGTGTGTGTGAGAGAGAGGGAGAGATATAGTGAGATGAAACTTTTAAAGTCAAATGTGGACTTACTGTGAATTTGAAGCCTGTAACCTCGGTGACTGAAAATTGATAAAAGACAGGTGAGGTATTTTCGTTTCGTTTCTCGTTGTCTGTCGGTGTCCTAGACATCTTCTTCACGAAAAACGAGACAAAATAGTCTCATGTACAGCTTTCAAGTTGCCTACACCATTTCCAGCGCAGTAGTAGTGACCGTCATTATATAGATGCTTCAAAAGGTGCTGACACTATGACTCACGTGACCATTGCGAAATCTCCGTTATTAGCTTTTGAGATTTTCCCGATTTTACTCTCAATGAACTCATTCGTGGCTTAACAAAGTTATTTTGGTGAAAAGTTTGGATAAATGTGACTCAAAACTTTGATGGCGGTGAAAAAACTTTGTGAAAATTGCCTTAATTACGGTTGCAATTCACGAGAACACAACAGCAGTGAAAGAGATTTGACTCACAATGTCTATAAATATCGAAATATCAAATGGCATTGACCCGTGGTTCCTTTCTGCCATCATATCTAGATACCCGCGAGACCTACCCGGTATCCAATATCAGACGAACTCGTGACTGAACCTGTGTGACTCGGTCATTACTAACATTTCAAAAAAAGTATTTTGACAGTTGCGAAATAAAATACTAAAACGATATTTTTTAATGTTTCCTGGTGTAAGAGAGACAACCAATAGTTGTCTTATCAGACGAATGCACATTTCTCTCCCCTGTTAGTGAAGAAACCATCAGCTATGCTGTGAACATTGAATTGCCTCGAGAAAGTTTTGTTGAGTGCTTAAATTTTTTCTAATGCTGAGAAATTTCTGAAGTAAAACCATTTACTAGAGCTAAGAAGCTGTTAGAAGCAAAACATAACAGAAATAAGCGCAAAAATGTTGAGTTTTACACTTAGATAAAATAGATCATAGTGTCCCCATGAGTTCAATATCGACACATAAAAATACCAGTATACTGGAGGCTTGCTTTTTTTGGTGGGAAAGAGTTTCGACCCTGGGTTGACTTTTTTCCCATGTCTAAGGGTAGGGATAATAAAAGGGAGGAAATGGGTGCACCCGGAGAAGCTCCCGACTATCAACCATATGGATAGGAATCACGTTCAGGAACATACTATATTTCAATGTATCGTAGTGGGTTTATAAAATCCATCCATCTTTTTCTCATTCACCAAAAGGTCACTAGTCTAAAATTATCTTTTATACAGGTTTTATGACAAACTAATTATGTGTGGACTAACTTTTCCGAAGAGTATATGTATCAGCAGTGGTGTAACGAATGATGTGGATCGGGAATGTGGCAAAATGATAGTCGCCCCCATACATCCTAGACCACAATTCCAGTTTGTACCCTCTCAGTATTTTATTTATATGCTCATTGCATCTAGCGTTGTATGAAATCTCCACACCAGTTAGTGCTAACACCGTTTCATTGTGAGCTGTAAAGGAAGCATGCAGTGCTAAAATATTCTAGGTAATAAAAAATGACCGACATGGCAGAGCACTTGTTTTGCTGAGCAGAATCCATGCCGCCGTAATCTCTGTCTACTAAAAACAAAACAGGGTAAACAGAATTCAAGTGCTTCAATATGTCACGTCCAATTCAAGTCTGGAGATACCAAAGATACAGAACATTCTGAAAAGCCTACTCTACCCCCTCCTCCCCACACACTCACGCGCAAAAGCCCAGGGCACACCCTCACATATTCAGTCTGTACAAAATTCACAATCATCCCCACCCTGCTCCTAGGAAAAATTGAGGATATGTATGGTGCAATAGTACAGCCTATGAGCAGTAGCAAAAGTACAATAATTTATTCATGAGCGTGAAGATATTTGCTCATTTCGTTCTCGCCGGTTGAACTGAAAAAAAAAATTTCGTATAATCAGTAGTAAGGTCAACCGTAACACTACTAATCGCCCTTCGTTAGTGCGAGTTCTAACGATTGAGGGGCTCATAAACCATTAACAACTTACAAGTTTGGCAGTTGGAGATCCATAACAAAACTTTTTCATCAGGTTTAGATGGTTCCCCACGATGCAATAGGGTGGTGTTACTAGTTTTAATTTCAGACTCTTCGTCTATTACATGTTTACTGCAATAATGTATTGCAAAATACTTTTTACCCGATGATCAATGAAGTTCTTTTATCTTCTGTCACAGCATGGACGATTTTATCGCGATGTTGAACACCAAGGGGGATAAGCGTCATGCGAAAAGTGATTAGCCAGTCACGGTTCTTTCTCTTTGATCAGCATGTCGATGACCTACTAACCATTACTACTTGTACCCAAAGTTTAAGTACTTCATAATGACTTTTTAAAATAGAAATACATACCCTCGTATATTCTTTACCAATTTAGGATGATTAAAAGAAAAAATTCTTAGAATTAAGAAAAATTTACAGAATTACAATATCTTTCTTTTGCGTTCCAGAGATCATGCATTAGACTTTCTCTGATTATGAATATTGGTTGTTTATTTTAATTTTCCAGTTTCTCTTCAGTGTGGCTACCTGAGGCTACAGCTCTATCAGTATAGTGGGCAGACCTGCAGAACATGCTGAGGGGTCCGTGGACCCGTCTCGCATGCGCTTACACTGTGTGACAGTCCAAGGCAGTACATGTTTGTTAGAGTCCACGGTTTCACACCAAAACCTGCACATTTCTCCGTTACTTCCACCAAGCACCTTATGTTGCCATTTGTATTCTCCAGGCTCGACTATTGCATTTGTATTCGTTGATCTCCCTCACCGCTTGCTCAACAAGCTCCAGAGAACTCAAAATCGTGTGGTTTGCACTGTATTCCGCAAGCAGAGGGCTTTTCTGGCTTGGGTTCATCCTGGGACACATCAGGCCTGGCCGTGGGATTCATCAGAGAAGACTTTTGCCAAGTGATGCTGTGTCAGCATCACACCCTCACTGCGTTAATTCTGTCAGCTAAGACAGAGTTCCAGGCTATGGCGGTGGAGCAAGCAGGAGAGCTGAGTTTTGGCTGTAGGCCAGTTTGCCCGGCCATCCCATAGAGATGAAGCATAATTAGCCATCCAACTCAATGCCTACAAAGAATACTGAATTTCGCATAACTTCCTCTAAAATCTAACACAGTAAGCACACAGACAATTGTTAATAATGTTTTAAAGTTTTATTTAGCTTACCAAGATCTTTTAAAAGTAAATATTAAAAAAAAAACAATTTCAGTCAGCTTTCTTAGAACGCCATATTTTAGGAAATCTTATTTGACAACTACTCAAAGAAAGAAACAAGACTAACTTTCATAATACTGACCAAAAAAAAAATCATGGTGGTGACAATGATAATAATAATATTCAAATAGTCATACATATATTAAATGCTGTCTGCACTACATCCTCAGCACAAATGAGCAGAAGCTGCAGGAATATAGACCGTTAGAACTGATGATGGCCAAGAAGAATTACTGCACCTAAAATACACATTTTTAGTTTTATAATTCGGTAAATGACATGACAAGCAAAAGTACTTAAAGAGCAGTTTCTCAAAATATATTTATTTGCTTGTGTAAGTTAAAACATCTTAAACAAAAATATATGATACAGCTTTGCAACAGAACTGGAGAGAGGCATGACAGGAATCAATGAGAAGAAATATTAGTCGTGCATCTGTCTTACACTGTCAACTCCATATCCACACCTATGGGTAGTGAAGAAAATGACACTGGCTGGCAAAGGAAATAACAGCTGACAGAGCAGCCGCCTGTCACAGCAAAACTAGAATCTCTACAGTAGTAGAACAAAACAGATATCTCATATAGTTTTGTGATGTCTTTAGCTGCTACATAGACCTTTAATAAAAGTAGTAAATGTCTATTTCTGTTCTTTTTTTAATAACAGTTGTCTGACTTTGCAATCAATAAAAGAACCATTATCTCATCACTGAGTAACAGGACTAACATGACCACAATTTACATCTGACCATGTCTGGTTGCAGTTTTAGTCTCACGAGTAATAATAATAATCCAAGTGATTATTTCACAAAGCTGACTAAATTAAAAAATGCAGTCTTATGAACTAGTACTAGATCGCTAGAAATGGCACCAGTACAGGAACTGCACTTTATCACTAGCAGACCAAAGCAACTGCATTCTTATTATATTTCAAAACGTTTCTTGATATTATTGCTGATTCTCATTGTAAAACCTCAACCTCAATGAAAATAGAACATTTACTGGGCTATATTCTAAGAGGGAGTTTCCTGACTAGGGCTGAATATTTCCACTAGCGTTATTGTCATGCTATGCAGATCATGTATTCTCTTTCCATTACCTATAATTTGACAGAATTAGTAATGCAACTGATAAGGATACAGAAAAATAACATCATCTAAGCAAACTGTTTGTACATAAAATATATCAAGCAGCATATGTCTGTTTCTATGACGAAATTGAAGAGCAAAGCCATTTTAGTTAAATTCTTCTGTGATTTTATAATCGTAGAACAAGGAAGTGGTGATATCTGATAAAATCATATGCCCCTGGCTTCTATTTTTTCAGAAAAATACCCCCATTTGAATGCCATTTTTGTATGCTTCCCGTGTAAAGGCGTCTCCGCAAGAAAGCAAACATAAGCACCAAATGGTGAACTTCTCTCAAATAGCATTGGCTGCTCTCACCGAAAATGATGCGATTAAAGTTGCCAGACTGGCTGAATGAGTCAAGCAGCAAGCTCTTTCGAAACAAAGGCTTATTAGCAGTGCTAATGCAAGTATAAGTAACTGAGTACATTTTAAAGTATCGCAATAAACCAAACATAATTTTCTCATATATTTTAAGTAAAACGGTCAAATGATGCAAATCCTATGCTCTGATCAACCCAGCCAGACAGCAATAGATTTGTAAAAATTGCTGCACAAATGGCAGAAAAGTCTTGCAGACAACAGCATGTCCATCGCCAGATAATCATGTTGAAAATAACTATTTCCTAAACATGTTTCATAAGTGATAAACAATTTTAAACAACAACAAAAAATTTAGTGACAATTTATAAAACCCACCAAACATTAACATCAACGAAAACACACAATCCAAACTGAACAAACAAATCAAGGGCAAAAAACATTAACGTAACACTGTTTTTCAGCTTGATATGCTAGTTAAGCTTGCATAGAAAGTAAAAAAATTCACAGCAAACACTTATAAACACTTATAAAGCAATATTGGCATCTCTTTTCGTGTCATAATGTAAAGAGACGAAAACCAAAAAAAGATGTATCCTCTCCAGATTTACACATCAAGAAATAATAATGAGCTTAACTTTTCATTTGAATTAGTGTTTCACCCACCGAGTAAGAAATCTGCCTTGCAATGTACTAACCAACCTACTGTAAGTTATGCAACTTGCAAGCATTACGGAACCAACTGCAAGTGATATATTCACTGCAACACACACAAACTTAAGGGCTTGTGATACCTGGATGCTTTCTTTAAAACATAAAGAACAATGTGCATCTCTGCTCAAGTTAAAATATATTTTACAGAAAGCTCTCAGGATCCACAGAACCTATGCAATTATTTAATGCAATGAGTGTGTAGGAGAAGTCAGTGTGGTAATTGTGTTTCTTTTTTTCTGTTAATCAACTTTATGTTGTGTTGAAACAGATATTGGAAGGCTTACACTAAATGAGAAGTAAATATGGGCAGATAATCAGGCAATTAAAGTTCAGGCTAAGTAGGTCTTGACATCAGCAAGGATGGTCTTCTTGCAAACTGGGCACGCAGAAAATGTCTGGCCACAATCATAGCAGTGTGAGTAGTGGCCACAGGGCAAAAATGTGACAGAGACTGGCCGCATCTGACATTTTCTGCATGTGTTCTTCTCTTTCAGGTATTTATTTTCATTTTTCAAGGCCCTGTATTTCAGCTTAAGGTCCCCAACAGTCTTTTTGTCTGTATTTCCAACACTATACTCCTTTACCTTTTGTTCGTCTAGCTGTCTTACAGACGAGGACGGTGCAGATTGAATTTCTCCGTCAGTCTCTAAATCACTGTCACCTCTACAACCGTCACCTGAAAACTCTGCTTCTAATGAATGGTACTCAGAATCAGATTCTCCATCACTCCCATAGTTTTTTGAAACAGAAAGGAAAGTTGGTGTTTGCTTTGGTAAATTCTGCAACGGAAATTGTTTCTGCTCAAGAATTTCCAAAATTTCTGATGCAGTAACAGGGTGATTTGCAGCTTTTGATCTTGCTACCTTGTATGCTTCAAACAAGATAGCCTCTGGATAATCGCCAAAATTACGAACTGCTTCCACCCATGGTTGATTCAACCAGTTTTTGTCACTGTTCCCTGGAGTCTGAAAAAGATGAGATGTATACTGCATGATATGTATACTAGGTTTACTCCTGCATGTTGCTGTATCACTGTGTTATTTTAAATGACAAGAAGTAATGATTTGCAACCTTCCTATAGCAAAACTCTTCAACTGGTACACACTCAGCTTGGTGATTTTGCATGCACAATCAACATCTATCGAACTGTATCCCCGGGAATAACGTACTCTCGAAAGAGGTCTCGTTTTATTATTAACTTCGACAGATGGTTTTTTTGAGGGTGGTGGTGGTGGATGGGGAGGGGGGAGTTTTTCCGTCACAGGCTTCGGAGAACAAGGAACTGACTTGTGACATTCTGCTCCGAATTTGAGCGTGGTAACCAACATCCTTTGGTATCTTCATAAAAAATTACACTCTAGCAAAACTATGCGCCGTATGTTTCAATAAAGTGCGAATTTTTTTTTTTTATTTTTGGCGCTGATGTAGGCACAGGTAGCATGCACTGACTGAATCGCTATAGATTTAACCAAGAGCCCTGCAGAGATTCAGAAATGAAAAAAAAAATGTTACAAAAGTGTTGTTCTATCAAATACTACAGGCTGTATGATATTCGTAAGATAACCGTTTGAGTCTGATAAAGAAGTATCTTGTTAACATATTCTCGCTTTCTGTAATTCAAAATGGCGTTGGTCGACTTCTGCTAACCGTTTCTGATAAAGTCACGGTAGAACAGCTTTACGCTAATATTTACACAAAATACCTCAAATTAGTCAAGAAAAAGGTTTACATAAACTTACGATAGTCTGAAAACCTGAACTCATCCTAGACTGTACAGCTGCCTTGGTACGACTGATAGGCAGGACGAGTGCACTTTGGGTAGCGGAGGAATACTTTGAACTGTCGACACGACTTGTCCACATATAGAATCGGGGATTCCGCTTGTTACTAACAGGACAAGAGGTCAAGATAAGATAAGACTTTTTTTGTCCCAGAGGGCAATTCTGATGCAGGTCGATTACAATTAAAATTTATACACAATCAGTCATCAGGAAAGACGATAGTCAGCTGCTGCGTTTTCTATATTTTAATCATCGTTAGTACTGTTGTTTATTCTTTTATAATTCATGTGTTATTTGTTTGTTTTCCTGTCCCTAGTATGATGTATACATGCTTCGTTCTGCAATTGATTGCCAGTTTAATCTCAAAAGCTGACCTCTAATTGTAATAAAAATATGCGAACAACAACAACAAAAAGAAAAAGACAAAACACAACAACCAAAACAAAATGAAGGCCATGTCACGAAAAAAAGCAAACAAGCAGAAAAAACTTACAGTGTCCTCTCGAAAACTGAGAGTTAAACCGAGAAGTCGAAAATACCGGTGGCATGCAAGAGCTGACCAGAAAAGAAAGGAGAAAGTTGACTTTGGTTAGACGATGGTAAGAAATTATCTCACATTGCTTATTTGTCTCATTTATCTGATCACCAATCGATTCCTTTAGCTGACGAAAAGGAAAGAATGCTATTTTTGAGAGCAGCAGAATACTAGAGCTGGACTAATTTTTCAACAGCGATGTGAACCTACGTCTTCTGTTGCTGTCATTCGACGAAATTAACCGCGTGATCTTTAAAAAAAAAAAGTGTCTCACTGGAACATTAGCGAATTTTCTAAATTATCTTCTAACTAGAATCATACGTAATAATGGTCAACAGATATTGTACATGTGGATCTTTTTTTATTTGAAGATCGACCTCTGCTGGTGTTTGTCATATATTTTGCTGCCATCACATTCTAACAAACAGCGATTCAAAGTCCATTCAAAATATCAAAAAAAAAAAAAAAAAAGAAAAAAAAAAAAAAAGAAATATCCAAGGAGAGAAACTTCCAGTTTTCCATTTACGTGTCATTTTAAATAAAAAGAGGTAATTCCACGGAAACTGTGTAACTGCACATATGAAGGAAGTAAAGTCTCCGTGTTACAGAATGGTGAAACTGATAGTTGTTGCCGGTGTTTTTCGTCCTGCGTCATAATTAGATAATAGGAAGGCCCTTTTCTTTTTTGGAACTGTTCTTTATTTATAGAGGAAATAATTTTAAATGTACCCGCTTCATATTTATACAAATTAAAGTGTCACAAATTCTCTGCAGACCGTTCTCAAATTTACACTTTTGACCAGAAAAACATAATTTCGACTTTCAGAGGATACATTCATTTTAATAAAGAAATATTGGTTAATAGGCTGGTTGACTTAGAAAAGTGCTGTCACTTAGCGATGATAAATTGTGGGAGTGCCGTTTGGAATGTGGATGTTAGAGGTGCGGGAATGTTACAGGTCATTAACGATGAAAGCAAAATGCGTATCGCTTTTATCACACGACAGCGTCACTACCTTCTCTACCGCTCTAAAATAAAGTGCGTCCAATTTAGCTCTTCCTGGCTCCTGCACGCACAAGTGTTTACTTCTCTGCTATGTCAACACTTACGTTACGGATAATTTAGTTTTGGCTGTTATCTAGGTGTTGACGACCTCCTGAGAAATACAAAGAGTGGTAGCAATAATACTGGGTGCCCCGTTGAGACTACACGTCAAGATGGACGAGAAATGTTGAGCAGCATGAGATGTTTCTAAATAAAGCTGAATGGACCAGCCTAAGCCTTCCCTGTTCCCATGAGAAGGCGTGTATTGGTTTACGACAGCCTGTCTAGTGCAGTGTGAGATCAGAGTTAAAAATACAAGCTGTTAACCGACAAAATCGAACAGAAGTATGTCGCCATGACGCTGCTGTCCAATCATCGGATATTTTTTTGTTTTTTGGGGGTTGGGGGGTTGGATTGGAGGTGGAGGAGTCATGGATCGGTGAGCAGGACTGGGGTAGCTTAGAAACCAGTGTCGTGATTTGTTTTGGTTGTTTTTAATAGAGATTGAAGGATGTACCAAAGCTTCCTGTAGCCGATCTAAACATCACTCGGCACTACCCGTTTTTCGTCGGGTATCGGCTCCCATTTCTACATTCTATAACCAGGAAAAAAAAAACTGTTCGATATTCCATACGATCACAGATAACCCCGCTGCTAATTTTAAGGGAATATAAAATGTAAAAGAATCAGCAGTATGGGGTGATTTTTGTTCTGTTCTATTTCTTATAAAGTATTTTGATACCATAGACTGTTTAGTCACAGAATTTATAACACTTAATTTTATTTTAAGTGATACCTTACAATTTCCTATGATGACGATTCCGGACAACGCCAACGCAAGTACTACTACTACTGATGATGAATTTTGTAAAGCGCATTTCTATTTGTGTACACGAGCTGAGTGCGCTGCACACAAAAGACAATAAGCACAATAAACCATACAACAAATATTAGAGTAAGCACACAGATGACAACATGACACACACACACAAAAAAAAACCATAGATGAGAATTGAGGCGCAGGCGGAACAGCACACTTGATTATGCAAGATATATCTAAATAAATTTCTTATGGAGATGTATTGAGGCTATATTTGAAGGAACATTTGAAGAAACATGGGAAGAGAATTGCAAATAGTGAGGCCTGAGAAGGAAAAGGAGCGACTGCCGAATTTCTCTCGTCTGGTGTGTGACACAGAAAGGAGACACAAGCAGACGGAAGAGACCCACTCAAGTGGTAAAAGGCGGTAGCTCAACAAGCATCCTGGGTGAAGGCCGTGAAAAAAGTGATGGCACTGTAAGGCAATCTCTGTCATCAATTCAAGCTTGGACTGGCAGTCGCGGAGGAGGTGGACCTCAATTTTTTCATTCACCCAGGCTTTCCAGAGTGTACCACATGATTTCTCCTGCTGCTGACATTTGGAGAAGGGAAGCCCGAGGCCAGAAAATATGTATCAACAGGACACACCTGATAGTACAGGCCCAAGTGGTGGATGGTAAAACCGAGTGGTTGGATGTACACAGTGAATAAAAGAGACCCAAGAACATAAAACATAAGCACAATGTTTTCAAGAACATTGGATAAAAAGCTTGTTTGGGGGTTTCAGGTTCGAGGCTGGGTTGCTTTAGAAGTGGAGTGACGACAGCATGCTTAAACAACGAGTGTACAGCACCACTTGACAAAAACTGCAATGAGTGATAATGAGAATGCGAATGAGCAGGCAAAGATGTGCCTAAAACTACCAGACTAGGTGTGATCAGTCAGGTAGGATCAGTTCAAATCTGGGCCAGAGAGACAGAAAGTAACAATAATGCGCTGGAGAAGGATGTCATGGTCGAGTGCATCAAACGCATCCGCCACACCCAGCATTGACAGCAAGGAGATGTATCACGGACCAGCCAATGACAGTGATTTTCCTGGTCACATGACCCCCTTTCTACACAAGAGTTAAATGAATGGGGTAAATGAATGTGAGAATGTACCAGGAAGTCAGAGATTGAAAGGGTTAACGGATACACCCCAAAAATATGTAGAGCAGTTAGTTTAGTCAACTTTGTTTAGCCCTTGTTACTCCTAGAGGAGCATAGGGCCGCAACAACATCCGGGCATGATGATTTGTCACTTTTCATGCTTTGATGATTTCTGTCTTAGTGGGAGGGCTGTTCTTGACGTGAAGTTGTTCAGTTGCTGGTGGTATGCCAAGTATAGATGGTTGAAGAGGTCAATTCAGGATCACTTCGAAGTGTTCCATCCAGTGGATGAAACGGTGGAATATTCATAGACTGATAGAAAGTGAATGGGAGCGCTATCCTTTTACTTATAGTGTGACGTGTATATCTAGACTGATTTTTGAGAAAGCAGCATATTAAGAGGTTATAGAGCATTTTAAGTATATGTCATAGGTATAAAACAGCTTTTGACATGTTTGATCTACTAGTTATTCGTGCGGTCTTGACTGTGCAATCACGGACCCACACAAAAGAAAAAATATGATTTGAGCGGGTCGCGCCATACGGGGATGGCCGGCTGATCTGTGTTTAATTAAGTTTGGTGTTGATAGGTTGTTTTGTTGGAAGAACAAAGGAAAGAGTGTAGTATTGTTTTGGATGTGTGTTTGTGTGACTGGTTTTTTTTTTTTCTTGACGGGAGAGGACGGACGGGTTTTCTATTGCAAACAAGTCTTGAACGACTTGTGGTGTAGTCCTGAATTTGCTACTTATCTAAAGATTGGTTTTGCTTTTCTCTCCAGGTTTTCTTTGTGTTTTTATTTCACTTTTGGTTAATTGTTCTTCGTCTACTTGCCTTATCCGCCTGGGTTCCTGACCAGCGCTGAGTTGAAAATAATTTCAAGAAGATTCCTCGTCTGAAAGGCACTGTAGAGTGCAGGTGACATACTAGAGGCCCGAAAGGTGTTGAGGGTCAATTTTGTGCAGTTTGACTTTTCTTTAAAAATGGATTCCTTGGTTATTGAACTAACAGGAAAATACACTGCTATGTTAAACTAAAAGTTAGAAATTGTCTTAAAATACATTTTAATCGAGGTACCCTAAGGCGATCCGTCCTGATTTCCACAGGAAAATGACGAAATTCAAACGCTGTTTTGGTATTGTTTCCCTGTAAGAACCCCACTGTTTTATACCTTGCTAGAAAGCCCGGAGTCTGTATTTTCAATCTGTTTAACGACTGATTCAAATATTAACCAATCAAAAGACCACTAATCCCCTGTGGAATGCGGCGTCCCTCGTTCTCAAACACTGGTTTCCTCCAAAGACGAAAATCAAGAATGAAATCTATCAAAAGATTGAGAGACGCCACTACGTAGGGATAAATACTTCTTCTTCCCTTTTTTTCGTTTTTTTTGGGTTTTTTTTTTTTTTTCTCATTATTATTACTAACATGCCGATTTCCTGTACTGTGGGCAGAAGCTTCGCGGGCCGGACGGCACTGCTTCGCGGGCCGTATGTTGTGCATCCCTGATGTATATCAATACCAAGATTCTCATTTGACATTGAGTTGCTAATTCCCCCATGTGGGGGATGGGATCGAACCTGGAGCTGCTTTCTGCCAGGCCGACCCGTGAGAGACTTGGGGTCTTGCCACGAATACTACAGGAGGTCTACCTTCAGTTTAAGTCCAAAGTCCTCCGGAGTAGGAAGTATCAGACTTAACCTGAGGACGACTACAACCAGAATGGAATCAAGATTACTTGCAGCGATCAGGCAACCCCAACGACCCTAACGTCCACAACATTTTAGTCTGGCTTTCCGTGATATTCGGGTTGAGCAGTTTTTGGTTTTGTTCTTTTCTGGGATTTTGTTGTTTTTTTTTTTTTTGTTTTGTTTTTTTGTTTTTTTGTTTTTGTTTTTTTTCATATTCTTGCAGGAGACCTTAACTGCATCACTAACTCTAAACTAGACAAAATTGGATGAAACCCACACAAAGGAAAAGCCGGTCAGGCCGAACTATCGAACTATCCTATGCGGGGCCGAGAGCCGTAAGAACACTTACTTTTTAATCGTCAGGCTGTTTGCCTCAGAGTGGTCCGAAGTGGTGATGTGCTATTCTTGTCATAGAAAGGGCTTATCAAACAAGCAAAATTGATATCAAATCACTAAAAAGTGTCATGATCATGATTTTTTGGAGTTGTTTGTATAAAAACAAAAAAATGAAGCAAATGGCAATCAAAAGAAGAGAAGCACTAACGATATCTTTCTTGGGACTGGTTTTTTGTTTTATAAAAGCACTGTCAGAAGCATCTGCTTCTCATTTCAATGTATCTTCTGTATGTATCTGAGGATGCAGACACTTCTCCGGCATGAGATGCTGCCACAAAAAAAAAATAAAAAAAAATAGAGACATGTCATTACACCATACATAGGCAGCCTTGGCAGTACGCGGGTCCCTGCGGGGCAGAGAGCCACAAGTGTAGACTATATACTGTACAGGGACATGTGTTTCAAAATAATAATAGATGTTCATGTATAAAGTAATAATGTATATAATAATGTTCATGCATACAGTGAAACCGTACTAGTGTGCTAGCAGTTCAGAGATAAAAGAGAGCGATCGAGCAGACGACACTGCAATGACGAAATGGTCATCAAGAGTAACATCATGTTTATTATTACCAAGTTTTATTACTTGACATTGAATTGTTATTTCCCCTTCTGGGGAGTGAGTCGAAGGTCCACCCGTGAGAAAGGTGCACTGCCACAACGAGACGGTCAGTTTAATTCCAATGTCCTCTGAGGGTGAGGACATATCGGATCTCAAACTGATATCCTCAAGCCGGACCATTAGTTGCTACAGATTGTTGGAAACAATCCTATGAACCTTATGTCACTAACGTTGACAACAGTATAGTCTGACTTTCCGTGATATTCGGGTTGAGCAGAATAGCATGCAAATTAAATAGCTTTTAATGTAGACAACAACAAGTTTTGTAAGACTTTTTGTAAAAATATTACACATATTTTTTAGAAAATGTTTTACCATATTTTTTACATTTATTTGTCACTAAGAAAACAGAAGAAACATCGTAATTAAAACGGTAGTTATCTTTTCTAAGCATAAACAAGGGAAACAACCCTGCCCTCAGTAGCTTTAGTACTTCTTAACTAGACACAAACGAGAACTTTTAGGAAAGCTAGGCTGTCACCTAGGGCGCAGTCTATAGCTGTACTAAGCTGGTTGTCTTTGGCATGGCGCTCCTTGATCGTGGGTCGTGCAGATGGTGGGACTTGAGGGTTCAGAGGAGCTCGGGTTGTCTCCATGGAACGTATGTGGTCATGTGGGTCAGGGTGGCGCGGTCGTTGTCTGCATTGGACTTACCGGTCACCTGATTTGTTTCTTTGCTCTAGGCCAGTCTAGGGCAGTGATGCCCAACCTTTTTCGGCCTGCGGGCCATATCCATTTCGGACAGCCGTGTCGCGGGCCATATCCATTTCGGACAGCCGTGTCGCTGGCCACTTAACCGCAAAAATACAAAAAGGAAAAAAAAAATAGAGCAGATACCATTTTTTATTAGAAACAAGTTGTACTTACCATTAATTATATATTAATTAGTGGGATATTTGAAGTTGTTTTCCCGAAACCAACTTCTGAATGTCCGGCCTCATCGTAGAGACACCAAGTCGGAGCACTGAATCGAAATATTCGTCCATCGCCAAAAAAAACAAAAAAAAAAAAAAAAAAAGATTGGGAAACGCCCCTACGTGAGGATAAATACTTCTTCCTTTTTTTTTTTTTTTTTTAGGTCTTCTTTTATTACTAACATGCCGATTTCCTGCACTGTGGGCAGAAGTTTCGCGGGCCGGATATGGCCCGCGGGCCGTGGGATGTGCATCCCTGGTACACACCATTCGAATGAGGACAAACTCTCTGAGCATAGCATGTAAACCAAGTAATGCCAAACATTTTTTATTACCTTTTGAAACAGAAAATGGTATAAAAAAACTTCCTTACTCAGCCTGTTGACTAACACAGATCAACTGAAATTGTATAAGTATTAGTGTTTTACAATAAAAAATAAAATTTTAACCTTTTTTTAAACTGTCTTCGTCAAAAAACTAGCATTTGAGTGAGTTTCTGTTCTTCTGTTCATTTCTTTTTATGCTCTAAAAGTTTTCACATCAGCAAGAATAGTTTTATGGCAAATCGGGCAGGTGCTAAAAGTTTTCCCACAATCGTAGCAGTAGGAATAGTGGCCGCAGGGTAGAAATGTTATTGAAACTGGTTGAGAACGGCATTGCCTGCAGGTCTGCCTCTCCTTCAACAACTCATTTGCACGCTTAAGTGCCTTATATTTTATCATCAAGCATTGCTGGTCGTCCTGTTGTTTATGTTTACTGGCAGCCTCTTTCTCAGGAGCCTTTGGTGCATCAGGAGGTTGTTGGATCTGGTTGAATTCAGAGGACAGACAGTCACCGTCAGTTTCCAATGACATCGACTCCTCGTTGAGAAAGTATTTTTCGTTATGTCCTTTCGTTTGAGCATCATGGCTGCGTTTAGTGTCAGGTGCCTGGGAGGGGTCGATCTTTTCTTCTTTATGTCTTTCTAGTTCAGAGTTTGTGGTGGAAGTACATGAGGAGGGTGAGCTAAGGGCAGATGTGGGGCTGCTTTCACTGACCTGGGACTGCAGTTCATCCAAAGCATTTAAAAGTGTGGAGGCTTGTGGCTGCAGGCCTTTTTCGAGAACTTTCTTCACAGCTTCGATCAAAATACTGATTTCGTAAGGTCCAAAGGTTTGTACTGCTTGAATGGCAGGTTGTTGCAGGAAAGTCTCATTGTTGTTGATATCAAGGCCATGACAGACGGTGGACTGAAAAAAAAAAGAAACACAATCTTTGCACACTGTCACTGAATAAGAGTTTTTTGGTCGTCTCCAAGATTATCAATCCCTCGATCTGATGATACCTGCTTCTCAAGCACACTGTGGATCTTTTCGTAATTAGGTTCTCCAAAGATATGTATAGAAATTTATCCTGTTTGGCACTTGTGGTTCAGACATTGCTAGTATGATTGAGTTACGAACGTCTCCTCCGCTGACTGATAGAAGTCCACAGTCTGTCCTGAATATTTCGTTAGGGGAGCCATCTTGTTCTCAAATTGCGGCAAACGCAAATGTGAATCCTTGTATAAGTATTTAAATACAATTTAAAAATAAAATTAAAACAGACACCATTTTTGTGTGTTTTATATATAGAGGTGTGTGCTGTGAAGGATTCGAAACACTAAGTGAGGACTTAGGTTTAACCCCCAACATCTCCGAATCGTGAACAGACTTCTCTGTTCCATTTTACCCGATTCTCTTTAACCTACTTTTGACTACCTGGCTGAGATTATTTCTGACAACAATCCTTTCCAGAGAAAACTATTATTTTCATGACATGAAGGTTTAGGAACGTGTAACATTTTCTGACATTGTTGAATAACTCACCTGCAGCAATCCACTGCCCGCCATTGGACAGCGAGCCTCCACACAGACAGACAGACCGGCCGTCAGACAGCAGTTAGCGGGACCCGGGTATGTGCAGACTTAATATTGCAGACACAGATCATTCGGGAAAACCCAGCCTCACGTCATCTTACACAAGCCGCTTGTGACTTGTTATCAGTTCTTACAATTAAAGGAGTGTTATCGAGCAATGCTGAGGGGAGCAAAGTGCGTAAATCAGTGTTATCTATGTAGTCAGGGTTAACGAGGGCATTAAACTACAAGTCACCATTGAAACCTCACTTGATAGCCAGTCTTGTAAATTTTGAGTTACCTCGTGCTGTGTAAGTGGCCTCGATTGTGGAGAAGTCTTCCCAAGGAAGAGCTCTCCTGTACCCTGTGTATGTGTGTCTATTCCTTTCTTTCATTGTGGACATGTGGGGTTGGTGAGAGAGAGAGAGTGGGTGGGTGCATGGATCATTTATATTTTGTAAAATTATAGGTAGGTTTTGAAAATCGCCATCATTCATACAAGTTCTTCCCCTCCTTCTCCTCCTCCTCCTCCTCCTCCTCCTCATCATCATCATCATCATCATCATATACTTTCAATGGATTGATGTAAAGGCAGAATAAAACTGCTTAGAGCAGGATCAAGTTGAATCTCGTATATTTTCGTTTCTGTTCATGTGGGAAAAGAATGTTTTATATGATGTGTTTTAATAAGAGAAATGTCACGGGTCTCTTTCGTTTGCTTTAACGAAGTCGCGACCTCAGATGATGTCAACTCAATCGCAGGGTGAGCTGATGCAAGGTTGGACATTGCTCATAGTCATCTTGATTGTTATCACTAATATATATCACTAATCCAAACTAACAACACACCAACGATCACTTGCTTGGCGACGTCACACACATAAAGGGAGGAAAGAATAATGTATCTCTCCTATATTGCTCTCATTAGCTGAAATAGTAACTAAATATAATTTTCAAACGTTTCGGACCGTCGCCAAAGCCTTATCACCGTCTTCACAACCTTATCACCGTCGTCACAACCTTTACTATACCTTTAAGAAAAAAATACTTCGAAGGTTCAAAAAGGTGGCACACAAATACCCGACACTGGCCGACTTTTCATTTCCCATCAGGGAATATGAAAATGTGAGGAGCACTCTTGGAACCTAACAGTTCTATTACAGAAAATCCCGAGACTTAAGAAAACAATTATTTTACCCTTTTTAGTCCATTTCAAACAAAAGTGTTTTAACTATTTTGAATTTTTACTTATTTTATTTGTTGTTTGCAAGTCAGCAAATAGGGTCAGCAAATATTTTTTCCCTTCCAGAATCTGTGTTGTGTGTCTATAGATATTAAAGTAGACAGAAAATTTACAGGGCCTACAGGAGGCAGTTGTATCTTGTTTTTGAAACATGAGAACGTGCAATGGTCTCGGTGAGTGTCTGGCGCGCACGTGAGCATCCTTGACAAATATCAAGCCTCTCATCTTTCGAATACGAAACCCTTATTATAATATATTACTTCAACAAACTTTTATGTGAATTTCATTCCATTATTATTTGCCCTCGAAAGCCTCATAATTTGCGTTTCTAAATTTTTATTTGTGTACTGCTTCTGTTTCTGTCCAAGAACCACTTATTTATCCACACATCGTGACACAGCATGCTGAACAGTTGCGTATGAATGTTTGCAAATGTCAACGAGTAACTGTCAGTCATGTTTTCAGTATGCTTCTCCTGCCTTTTGTAGAAAGATAATGTGAAGAGTAAATAGCCCAGTAAGAGAATGTACGAAACGATAGTTTCCGATTTCTTTATTTCCTGTGACATGAAAAAAACAAACGAGTAGGATAAAGAACTAAGAAAAAGTAAGAAGAAGGAAGGAAGCAAGGAAGAAAAAATGAAAAATCATAAAAGGGATTAAAAGAAAGAAGAAGGTAAGTAATAAATAAAGTGAAAAGCAGATAAGTATTTTAAACTACAGAAGGCATTCAGGACTTAGTCGCAGGTTTGAATCATGTTCTTACTTATCTTCCTGAACGAAACCATAAACTAAAAGGAGAAATAAATAGCTAAAATAACTGGTTCACAAACATTGAAATTTGAGCAAAATGGGTACAAATGAACAAGAGAGGGGTTACAGCAACATTCTCGCGCTAATTTTCTCAACCAGTTGAAAATACGTCAATCACGTGATCGAAGCACACGAATCACTGACGAGCAGGACAAAATCAGCCTTCTAATTTAACTATTTAACTAGACTTTGTACTAGGACAAAATATTTGCATCTTTGAAAAATGCACGTCGTATTAAAAAACACACAAACACAAACAAGTAAACAAAACCACCAACAACAAAGGCTTTGACAGGTAGAGGCCCCGCAAGAAACAAATGTCGAAAGAAAATATTAAAGGAATGTTAAGTGAACTAACAAGTCAATCCTACTTATTAATTACTGATTTTCTGATACATTTCTACTCACAATTTTGCGGTGAAAAGAATCGCTTATTTTTTACAATTGTTTCCGACAAAAATTTCTAAAACACAGCCTCGGGATGTTTTGTGAAGGCCATCATTTTGGAGCACTTTTTGGGAAACAAAACAAACTGAACCTAATTCATGAAACAGCAGCAGCCATTTATTTAACAAAAATAAAGGAACTGTTCGCATTATACCCTTATTTATATTTTGTAATAAAAGAGAAGGTATGCGTTCTGAACTCCGCACTTAAACGACCGACAGTGGACACAGGCATCGGAATTATGTACATGTCGTCACTCAGCAACGAAACTCGTCTGACCAGTAAACAACACATTGCATATACAATCCCTCTACCAACATGTCTTGTCTATCCCGCCACGTCTCACAAACAATGGGAACTTCAAGAGATATTTGGGTGAACAAGTCTGACAATCAAAAACACACCACTCCAGCACTTCTACCATTTCACACACGATCTCTACTAACATCCATGCCTCTCCTCCTCAAAAACAGTACGAAACGAATATTACAAATGAAAGTCATTGATTTACATTCACAACATTGTACCTGGCATAGCTGCTGATGTTGACTTTCTTTGAAAAAATATCAAAGTGGAGTTATAAAAACAAACAATCCACACTTAAGAAAAAAAATGGTTAGTAGTGTATAAAATAATGATGTTTCGTTTTGAAAGTCAACCGTGCAATAACATAACAGCTGTCTGTCGAAAACACTTGATGAAGGATGGACAGTTTTATGTCATTGTGATGCAGATCTTCTTGTGGCCTCTCTTCCACGCTTTCTTCTGGCAAGGCGGAGGAACAGTACCAAGCATGCTTGCAGCGGCCACACTGAGGGAAACGGTTTGTCGGGGGACTTCTTGCCACACTCACAACATTCTCCAGGCCCGTCCCCCTCAAACTGACAGCGGGGACAGCAACACCAGAAGTTGTAGGCCCAGTACAGCATCAACCGTCTCTCCTTGCGGCCTAGAGTTGTGTCAATATATTGGTTACATACCTGTTGATGATGAATAACAAAAGTTACTGTTTGTGTGTATGTAAGAAAGAAAGTTCGGAGGACAGAGCTAAAAGGGATGCAAATGAAATATAGAAGCAAGAAACGCGTAAACCGAAAAAAAGATATGAAAGAAAGGAAAAAAAAATCCCTAAATTAAGAAATAACCATGAAGAGATCAAAAGAAAGATATATACTCACAAAGAATGAACTCCTTCCTCAATCACATAAAATATATACACACAAGCACATACTAGTCCTTTCTGTTTCCAGCACTCGTCAGCTTACTTCGTCGTCGACAAGGATGTCTCTGACAGCTTTGACGACACAGCCGATTCTTCCATCCGGGGTCTTGCCGTCGCTGACAACGACGTTGTTAGAGCACGAGTGGTTCATGGAGGCATGGAGAGGAAAGAGACCTGCAAAATCGCCCTCGTGTTCCTTCCGGCGTGCCAGGCTCAGAAGATGGGCAAACTGGGGGTCCTTGTTGATCCCCTTGGTGAAGTGTGCCATCGGGTTGTCGGAGTCAGAGAACGATTGGACATTGCAGGACAACTATATAAATAAATAAATAAATAAAAGCTACATTGATGGCACCACCATCACCATTATGGACACCACTATGATGCAAAGTGCTGCTAAAAGAGTTGTTTTCACTTACGTTTAAGGGTGTGACGTAGTCATGTAAAAGAAAATTATTCGGAGATTTTACCTGAAAATACCTGTAATCAAATTCTTCTTTGGTAATATCGAAGCCGAGCCCATCTTCCAGATTCTTGAAGATTTCCTTCATCAGCTGATACATCTTAGAAATGGCGTCGGCGTTGCTGCCTGGTCCACTTGATACAAATCTGAGATGAAGCATAAACTTTCTTGTGAAGCACATCGTGAACTCACTGATGGGTCACTTACCTGCACGCCACACACACACGCACCCGTACTCAAAAGGAATAACCACAATCACAAATAGGTTCAAGGTGGAGACAAGGTTCTCACAACGATGGCCACGCGCTAGTCGATCCTTGATTGACTGAGCTCTCTCCCCAAGAAGAAAAGTTATTCAAAGAACTAGTGGAGGTGCAGTTTTTTTATGACTGGGTAAGGCTCAATACATAACACTATTTTCACAAATCTGGGTGAATACCCCATTTCCATTTCTATTTTTGAGATACACTCATGCCAAAATCACCATGCACAGGTTAAGGTCAACAAAACAGACGTCATAATTGTACATGGATACGGTCACGTTGGGAAGACATCCACCAATGGGAGAGCTGGAGGTGTATGTTAATTAAGCGTGTATGTACAAACATTACACGATCTAGACCTCTTACTCCAAGCATGGCGATGTTCTGGGCATGCATCTCAAGAACGGAAGGCAAGGGTGATATTCATCGAGATGTGTGAAAATAGTACATGTATCTCCTCTCTGATTTTACTCAGTCATTAGAAAGAAAATTTGCCCACCACTAGAGTTACAGCAATAGTAGTACCATTGTACGGTTGATGTACGGAGCATGCACGAGTATGCACGAAAATGCAAAAATGATAAGCATTTGGGTTAAAATATGTCAATCTGAAGTAATATAAATGTTACAAAAAAATCTACATAATTTGTGAATAATAATTAATAATGCAAAACAAGTGACATGTAGGAGATTTGCGATACAGTGCAAAGCCTCGAATGAGCCCTTGACCATGTCTACACAAAATCGCTAAAATTAAAGGTAAAGGTCGCCAATTTTTTTTTTTTTTTTTTTTTTTTTTAGGTCTTTGGGAAATGAGAATGTTATTATTTTTCCCAACCTCATGCAACTTCAGGTACCTACTTCCAACAGCTGGGTCGAATTGGGGATGGTTGGAAGTTTGCTGAGCCACACGGGTATTGAACCAGGCTTCTCGGTTCTAACTCTAGTGCTCCAACCATTCGGCTATCCGCTTATTAAATGTGCACTAATGCTTTGGGCTGCAGTTTCTTTTTCGCTTGCAAGTAAATAAGATGAAATGCTAGTAATTCACGCACGTGAGTGTGTAACCACGTGACAACACAACATCTTCATTGCGTCAGTTTTAAGTTTGGGCAACTTAAGAAACGGACAAGTGAAAATGAAAATCGTTTGTGACAATACCATTACTTATGTTCACTTCCGGCTGCTCGAGACCTAAATTGTTCTCGTGTTGCTGTCACTTGGTCAAATGAGATTGTATCAGCAGGAAGTGCTGTTGTACCGAAGTGATTAAGGTCATGGTATAAAAGTCATTTCAAAACTTTACTAAAAACAGCATTGAGCCAGTTAGGTTTCTAAAACGAAAATTAAATAAATGTCAGATAGCAACGGAGACAAACACAAAACGTTTTTTTTTTCTGGTTAGTGCATCACTGTGGTAAACCAGCCAACCAAAGAAAAATTAAAAAGAAACGGTTACACGATTAGATAACCATTGAATGAAGTTTGGTAAAGATCTGCAAGGCACTAATGTATTTCTTCTTTTCATCATTTTTTTGGTTTGTTTCTATGTCTAGTGACCACTGTAAGCTCAGTTAATAAGACTACAACAATAGGCAACTGCCACTTACGCATGCAGCTGTGGACAAATGGCAGTAAAACGAGGTCAGGTGTAGGCGGAGGCAAGAAAGAGGCGCAAGAAGAAAACAGACGGGGGGAATTCACCGGCTGAAAGGTGCTCCAGCCAGGGCCCGGTCTTCTTCTGAAGGCACGGCACGGCCGGCCTCGTGGGCCATGCTCTGGGCCCGACAGGTGATGAGGGCCCACACCTTGGCCAGGAGCACCGGGCTGAAGGAGGCGTTCCACCACCCGTGGAAGAGTCTGACGTCATCACGGGTGAGGTGGTGGTAGGTGTCGCACACATCGTACAGGCGCGCCACATCCGCATTTTTGTGCGGACACAGCAGGCGGTGGTAGGCGTCCCACGACTCGTCACGGCATTTCTCGCTGCAGTACACCTCGCGAGAGCAGCCTGCTTTGCAGGCGACCTTTGACCTGACAGGCCAGTGCTTCTTCACGGCCTTCTGCAGGAGGTCCTGCTGCAGCTCTGGGCGCCGAAGACGTCCGCCGGCCCGATCAGGCTGGTGACGCAAGCGGCGCAGCACGGGAACTGCAGGGAAGACAGCGTCTGGGCGTGAAGGACCGGTGCATCCGTGAAAACGACCTCGCCCTTTGAGATGGCCTTTACGGCCTTGACGCCTCGACCTATAGGGGTAAAGGTCACCTCTACCGCCGTGTCTTTCGTCAGGGGTTCGTACAGACGCCTGGCACGAACGTTCTGGAAAAGGATGTTGGTGCTGTTGTCGTCGTGTGCGGAACGCCAGACAGCCTGGCGTAGCCAGTCTTCTGAGCAGACAGGTAGCCCTAATTTGTCGAGGATTGAACCTGGAAATAATTGCACGTGTACATGGATCCATCAGTCCAATGAGATCGTTTTCTGTTCGTCACAGAGCTATCTAATGATCTTAATTATTTTAAAAAAGAGGAGTATTGATCATTTTTCATTGTCTGCAAAAGACAATGACAATTCTTTACTTACGAGGGTGTAAGTAAAAATATGTTTATTTATCTTATCCCCTCTTTACATGTAGCCCTCATCGCTCTCATCAGAGGAGGGAGTATCCTAAAGTGCTAGACGATATGAAAGGAAGAAAGAGAGAAAAGGGTGTTCCTTTCAGGTACACAGCAACAGCTCGACCGTGAGGCAGGTGAGTAATGTTTTCTTTGTACGTTTTTTTTATTTATCTCATTATTTATTCTAAGTCCAGACATTTAAGTAAGGTGATATGGAAAGAACGTTGTTTATTTAGGTCCTGACAGCATGTAGGCGTCTTAGTCAATAAAAACACTGTGTTATGAACGTTTAAGTCAATAACAGGCAATACCTGACTCATCGTCTGCTTTATGAAAACACTGATCAACTGTGTTGACAATCGATCGATTGCACACACATATGTTTATATGCACATAAATAAAATGACATCAGGACAATTTTAGGCCACTAGAAAGCCAGAAGCATTTTTATTATGTTCGAGCAAGTCCAGGCGATAACAGGCTATAAATAGAGCTGTCGAGAGATGACGTAATGAATTGACTTCCTTGACCTGCTGTGAACCTGACACGTCTCGTGACGCACTGTCATACCCTACATTGAAGTCTCAAGGTACAAAGTCTACAGGAAGCCGTCAAGTCAGAAGGTAAGACGGGAACGATTTTTATGAACAAAGGTTACAATGTGTTTGGCGATTGACAAATAGATGCCTAGTGTCATTCTTAGTCAGCCACACCACGTGCAGTCTGTGACAAGTTTTCAACAATATGTCTGGTTAAGAAGACTCTTAAATGACTAAAGGGTGCAAAGTTTCCTTGTAATGACTGGGCAAAATTCAGTGCAAGATATTTCTTTCACAAATTTTCGTTCTCTTTATTCAGACCTACGAGATATCACTACTCCAGCGCAGGGTTAGAAGTATATGTAGGCAGACCCTGGCAAGGGAAGTAACTACTCCACAAGCCTAGACTAAAATCTGAAAGGTTATGTCCCTTGTTTTCGTTGGTAAACTGCAGATAATTGTCAATTAATTCCAATGCAGCGAATGAATCTTTCTTCCTCCAGCTATCAGGTTACGACGATGTGTTGACGACGATGTCAATGATGAAGACACTAAAGGTGAAGACTAGGTTTATGGATTACATGTATGCCGCATGTTCATGCACGTGAAGCCTCAACGGCACAGAAAGTTGACACTCACCTCCCATTTTCCAAATGTCCAATGTGCGATCCGCTTCATCGACAGCCACGCAGCATCTGAACGCATCTCGCAGGTCACCCTTGGCGGAGAGGACAGCAGCCCTCTGCATCCACCCCTCCACCTTTCCTCCACCCGCGTGTATTTTGCTACGATCCTGTGACACTCCCTCAGCCGCGTCTTGGTCACAACCGACACGCTTTGTGATGTCTGGCTGGTCCAGCTCCCAACTGGTCATCAGCTCCTGTTCTGCAAGCTTCAGGGACCGGTCTCCAGGCAAGGGAGTTATGGGATGGAGGCTGGTGACATCAGTCAATCCGGAGGTGTTGTCTTCCCGCTGGGAAGAATGATTCTCGACTTCTATCTCCTTCCTCATCTGTTGTAATCCTTTGGCGATGAGCTGGTTGTTAGGTTCCAGGTCCAGGGCCTGCCTGAAGACGCCGTAAGCTTCATGAAAGCGCTTGCAGGCCACCAGACCCTGGGCCTTCAGAACCAAAGTGGGGACGCTGCTTTTTTCCCGAGCGAGAGAGAGGGCAGTGTCTCGTAGTGAGGCCTTGTAGTCGTGTAGTTGATAGTAGCACTGAGCTCGCTTTCTGTAAGTGTCTGCGAGCCCGTCAGCTTTATTGCCATTGCTCCAGTCCGCCAGCTCTTGGGTGTACAGAGCGATGGCAGTGTGAGGATCTCCAGCAGCGAAGGCTGCGTCCCCGGCTGACATTCCAGCTAAATAAGCCATGGTGACACCTGCAAGATACGACCGTAGGACATGAATAGTATGTAACAAGCAAAATCCCCTTTCCTTCCCACACACACTCACATATCTACAGATAAATACACACAGATGGAAAAAATATTTTACATTCACATTTGCATTATTGCATGCATCTTTGTATGCGTGTATTTGCAAAAAACAAACAAAGAAAAAACAAAGCAAAAAAAGCAAACCCAAAATAAATGAAGTTGTAGATTAATAATGCACTATTGAAATAAAAAAATGGCTATAAATAATCCAGTATCTTATGAGAATAATTCAGGCAACTGAAAAGTTAATGTATTGGCACTACTTGTACTTTTCATAAATCACGTGCTGTTAGAAACATAGGTAACAGATAGGAATAACATGATTTATTTGGCTTATACCTCGAAATATGTGAGATTGCCTTTTATCATTTCCTCAGACGAATGTTTACGTGTACTAACCGTTTCTACATCTTGCCTAACACTCTCACCTAGTGTTCCCAATAGAATCTCAGTCAACATAATCGCAAACAGTATAATTTCCCAATAAATTTTTCAGTATATTCTCAATCAAAATAATCACTAATCCACAAATTCCCCATGTAATCTCCCAATCGATGTTCGCACGTATGTTCAGTATATCGCGCTAGTTGTTCTGACCTGATTCAGACGCAGCTGATCTTTCAGACCAACTTTTCTAACGCCGAGCCTTTCATCGGAATATTTTATTCGAATTTGCTTCTTCTTCCAGCTGAACTAAACATCAAAAGAAGACGAAGTACTAACAGCAAAAAGAAGAGGACAAAAATAAGTTCAGTGATTTTACAGACCAGGACGGGCGGTGATGTGTACTTCTTACTATTCCACTGCACGCATTCTGTTCCAGACATTAATCACAACTTTCTTCTACTGCATCTTCAAATGCCATTGTCATTTCTCCATCCCTCCTCCCTTTCTTCGACAATTTTCTCTAACCCCCACTACAATCTACACATCACGTACTCACGCCCCTTGTGCTGAATTTAAGTTTGTTTTTGGTTAAAGAAAAACCAGTACAAACTTAACTGGTTTGTCGATGTCTTCCAGTAGACTCACGGGGGAAGACAGTCCCGCTGCTGACGCTCCAGGTGTTGCGCCTTACACAGGCCAGGGACGGTGTACTGACTGTACACGTGTACAGCGCGTGGCAGAGCGTCTGGAAACAACCGGCGAGAAACCCTCGCAATAACGAGATGATGAAGGAAAAAAAAAAATAAAAAAAACTTTTATCCCTTCCCCCTGCCAGAGCTCAGCGGGATGAGGAAGGCGAAGAAACGACCCAGAATGTCTGGGGTGAGGCACAGCAGGAAAAGAGAACAAAAAATAAGACTTACTCTCGAGGGCTACCTAACTAAAAACAAAACAAAACAAAAAAAAACAAAAACAAAACAACAACAACAACAACAACAAAATTTAGAAACTTATAAGTTAAATCCCAACGAAAAATAAAATTTATAAGTATGTTTGTGAGTGAGAGAGTGTGTGTGCGCGCTCTTGCTTTCAAATATGATTCACCTGCTATACGCTGCTTGTGCGCGGAGAGGATGAATTTGCCACTGAACGCACCCTGTTCTCTACCGTGGTGTGAGATTTAGTAGGATATCGAAGAAAGATACCCGGTCTGACACACACCCACGTGTGCACACACACACATATCAGTTTCCCCATTTTCTCCTCCTCCGCCGTCGTGCGAGCAGCAGACGTGCAAGTTTTTACCGTTTAACGAGATAGTGCTTTCCCCCAGCGCACGCGCTACCCAATACGGCAAAACATTTTTTTTTCTGGTATCCATGACGACAAGCTCAAATGCAGATTGAGAATTCGTTGGCTTTTACTGGCGATTCAAGGAGACTGGCTTGATTCAAATGTGAGGATATGACGTCATGTGATAGCAGTTGGAACTTCATCTTCTGTTGCTAGCATTTGAAATGCTTGAGAGGAGATAAGCACGCACGCGCACGCACACAAGTACAATCGTTGCTTCTTTTCTTTAATCTCTCCTGTCATCTACTGACATTTTTTTTTTCACTACACACGCAAAGTTTCAGAAAACGCAAAGGTTGGCGTTGGTTTGTGAATGTTCAGTAGTGGATTTCTTTCTTTGCTCGTCCATCCCTTCCTCCTTCCTTTCCTTTCCCCTTTTCTCCATTCTTCTTTTCTCTCTGCTGTCTTCTAGAGACATTTTGTATAAGCTTAAAAAAAGAGGGCGAAGTTTTGGAGTAGGATGCCAACAATGTCTGCAATCAGTTTCCTTCTCTCTGGCGAGGGGAACGCCCGACTTCCATTGTACGTGGCAGACGTGCTTTTAGATGAAGCATTTTCATTATTCTAGTTGAGCGTAGGAAGAAATTGTACGGAGAAAAGCATGTTTTTTTTTTTCTCCGACAGGACAGTGAGGGAAATGTGGGGAAAGAAGCTTTTTCTGTAAAATGTTTGTATTAGTTGCACGACAGTAATGCTATAAACATCTCAGCGCTCAGTGTTGATTTTATTTATGTTGGGGCGCGGGGAGGAGGAGTGTGGAAGTATTGTGTAT
Organism: Pomacea canaliculata; assembly: GCF_003073045.1. Taxonomy (NCBI): domain Eukaryota; kingdom Metazoa; phylum Mollusca; class Gastropoda; order Architaenioglossa; family Ampullariidae; genus Pomacea; species Pomacea canaliculata. The sequence continues at coordinate 33,180,430 of NC_037590.1, read as the reverse complement.
AAACATGTCCATGTACATCTTTCTAGCCTTCAACGTCGTTTGTATGTGTTAACATATTGTTTATTTGAGTTTACTGATGTCACAGTGAAGTGTCAGTCACACCAAACATGTTGCTAGAGTTGTGTGTTTTTGCTCAGCTGCAGCAAGTTTGGAGACTTGGGTCTCCATTTTAATGATAGTATCGAATCCCCACAACCCAGATCTTTAACTAGTATGCTTAGTTGTAAACTTGTGAAATCATACAAGAAAAAAAGCTTTAAATTTTTATAAATTCACATAAAAGGTATAAGATTGTATGAAATATCATCTGAAATGATTCGAATAATGGAAACAAAGTTTTTTCTTGTTTGGAACTTTGAACAAATTTTCTGAAAACGAATCGTCATTTAAATGTTAAAATAAATACGCATTACAACTTTTCAGTAAGAAATAAAAGAAAAATTGGGGAAAGAAAAAGAAGGAAAAAAAGATAAAGAAAGAAAGAAGGTAAAAGGAAAGATATAAAAAAAAAAAAGGAGATAATGGTATAAATACTTTCTCGCATACTTCTCCCCTTTCCCATCCTCACCCCTCAAATTCTGCTGCTGTTGGGTTCTCGTGCACCTGCTGAACATGGCAGACATCCTCGACAGCCGGATGAAGGACTAAAAATAGATTTGTATTCTGGTGCCAGCAAGCGGTCGAGCTCGCAAGGAGACAAAATTCCACATTTCAAAAGTGAAGCCAACTGACTTAAGTGGTTTAATTCATGGCTTGTCTTCAGTGCAGCCTCACTTAGATTGGAAATGCGTATGAAAAGGTCAGAGCCTCGTTCTGGTTTGGCAGAAGGTGCAAGATTCTCTGGCGAATCAGATGATGAACCCTGAAGACGATGACAGCGAAGGATGGTCTAGAGGAATGTGCTGTGTAGCTTTTGACACTCTTGTTCCTCTCTCTTTCTTTCTTCCTTTCCTGTAGCTATTATGCTCTAAGCAGTAAATAATCAAATAAAATCTCTTTCATTCTGGCCATCATTTCGTCACTTTCATGTTCATTTTTCATGCTTTCAATCTTTTATTTCCTCCGCTATAATTTTATCTTGCTCACTATTTTGATGTTGAATGTGTTTACCGCAGTAACGAGAAATCTTATTTTTATATTTCGATTTACTGTCATTTAGTTCAGCAGCTTTTTCTTTCTCTTGTCTGTATAACTCTGTGTGTGTGTGTGTCCAATGTCTTTTAGACTAAGGTTCAGTACAATTTTCTTATATGCTGTTGATCAAGTAAACTTCAAGAATATCCGCACGCAGGCAGAATGTCAGCTTAAAGGACAACACGAGCGCTCACCTAACATCGTTAGAAAGAGATCATAAACATATTCTGGTTGTATTTCATGACGAAGAGGCACGACAAATATATTACTGGAGGTTATTTTTTTTTCCTTCATCAAAATTGGATTTGTCGAAAAAAAGGAAGGGACGCAGGGTAGTATTTCTAAAAATAATTTCGTTCGCGTGAGCTGAATTCGAATACACAAAAGGCGATCCTCGGTAAACGAAAAATTACCAGGACTCAGTATGCTGTTGCTGAGTATTCTCTTCAACACTCTTATAGAATTAATTTGTACTCATTTAGGAAATCTTAAAGATAATGGCAACAAACGCCAGTGGATTGACTTTGTTTAGAGATCAGTATATAGAGATGCCGTGTGGACTTAGTCCTCACTCCGTATTCAATAATTTGCTCAACACATTTCAAATCGAATGCTATCCAGTCACTAATATAGTGCAAGCAAGTCTTAAACTTTTAGTAAAACAAAGCTGTGCCAACTATACAAAAGCACGAGCTGTTAAAACCAACTACGATAGCTGGTGAAAAGCTTAAACATCACGTGACAGTCACAAACATCACCAGTCATCTCCTTATCCAGCTCAATGCTAAAAAACAACTGACAGTGTGAGGACCCTATTGATGTACGTGCTAGAAACAGACGAAACAAGAATTGAGGGTGACAAAAGTATGATGAGCTTAAACGGGAGCACGTGCGAGTAAGTAAACAGCAAATTTGCATGCAGCTGAATGAGGAAGAAATAAGTTTTTATATCGATATATACATATACATCAAATTTTTATAATGTTGTATTGTTAATGGTAAAAAGTCCCTGTCAGCAGTCAGTTGTAATTATAAAATAAAACGAAATGCTGGAAATTAACCATCTATCAAATAAAAAATATTATAAGAGTTTATCTTAAACAAACTCACATGTTAAATGTGTTGATATTTTATTAACTTTGCTGAACTAAGTCACACTCACTGTTACAAATACTACTTGCGGGGCAAAAGAACTCTTCAGTATCGGAGAGTATTTTTCTTCTGCTTTCCTAGTGGTAGGTGAGAATGCCAATGTTTGAAAACATATTTTGAAAATTAAACAATTATGTACTCATATTTTAGGAATTATTATTTTAAAATGAACTTAATCCGATCATAAAGGAAAAAAAATGTTGCACTCGTGTTGTCCTTTAAAGCTTTTCTGGAATTGTTCATTCCTTGGAGGTTGACATTCGGTGATAAAAGGTAAGAGGTATGGTACGTATGTATGAAGTTGTTTTGCGTCGCTTGTAAGCAGGTAGACCAAACTTAAAGCTAGCAAACATAAAGTAAACAAACAGTTAATGATAGATTATAGAAAGTTCCAAGAAATTCACTCAAATTTTACAGTTTTCAGAGGAATCACAGAGGGGGACACGCAAGCACACATGAATACCTTCACAAATTACACGCGATAAATAACCAACCATTCGCAGAGTCAAGCTTCCATTAACCAGGACCAGGAATCTGGCAACTGGCAGCCAAACAAATCTGAACATCGAGGGAATAATTCTTTTTGTGTACTTTCTGACAATACATCGTTGAATGAATAGTTCCAAAAGTACTTTAAACAAAACATATGCAAACCAGGAGTTTAAATGGTGCGGTGGGAAACCCCCATTTTCAGTGGACTGAAGTTTTGTTCAAGCTATCCATTCATGTGCATACCTGTTATGTTTATATATACCTGTTTATATAGGTTTATATCTTTAAAAAGATTTCTTTACTGGTGATTGACGTGCTGATCAAAAATTGCTTTTGTTTCTCGATTGTGCACAGAATGGTTGAGAAATGCTTTAAGTAGATACCTGTCAGTGTAGATATTTTCCCCTGTACCCTCCACCGCCCCATTTCTCATTTCAAAACCTATAATGTAAATATAATACACAGCTCAAGTTGCACAAAACATTTGATAGTTACAATTTGAACTTCTTTCTTGTTCGGCAGTAGCCAAACACTGCATAATGTCCATAGAGAAAACATGAGTAAAATAGATTTTAGAAAGTAATCAGTTATCACAATGATATGCAGTTCTTTCAATCGACAAAATTAGGAAAAAAGAAAGAAAAATTTAAATACAACAAATGCACTAATTACATCAAATACACGAAGGGTTTAACAAGTGAAATCTACCATTTTTCATTGATTGCATGAAAACACAGTAAAGAAGTCTTAAAAAGTGGCTTAGGATGAATTAAACACGAGAATTAAACAAAATGAACCAAGACAATCCGAAATAAAATCAATCGATAAAACAAATAAACAACAACAAAAAGAAAAAAAAAAACCTTCAAGCTTTGATATGTAAAAATAAACAAACGAACACATTTTTCATGAGAAATGAAATTTTGGGTAATAAGGCAGTCTGGGAATGAATAATATTGCATTCATAGCTTCTGCAGTATTAATCAAACTGTACACATGAAACGCATCATAACAAAGTTGTTAGTCATTATTTGCTTATTTGAATGAATGAGAAAAGTGTTCGCCTGTTGAAGACTTTGTAGACTTTGATGTGCTTTCACACCGTGCTTCTCTTCCAGAAATGGTCCTGTGATCAAGGCTTCTTGTTGCCAAGGTTTTAGGTCAGTGCACACAGTGAAGAAAGTGTCGAGCAGTGGCGATAATTATTTTATTTCAGTCGAGTCTACAAAGGGAGACAATCCCAAAAAACAGGATGCGGAGTTGCGTCCCCTGGTAAAATTTTCTTCCACGGTCTGTCGCTCGTAGCTCTTGACGAGAGTAGTCACGGGGAGATATCCTCACCAAGTTTCACACGCCGACTGTGAAAATAAAAGTTATTAATAAGAGAAGTGACTGAATGCGTTCCGAGCACGATGGTCTTCAGTTTCTTCGGAGACGAGTCTGTGCATCAAGAAGCTCACCTCCCTCATCATCATCGAGTTCTTCGTGCCGCCGAAATTAAAAAGAAAAAAAGTCAACAAAGAACCGCATTTTTGGGGGCAGGGAACTGAACGACAGTTAGTACATCTTCTGCTTATCAGCATCATTATCGTTTCCACTGCAGTACATTTGAGTCACCAGGTTTTTTTCTAAGAGTATACACTCTTACACCGGTTTCACACAAGTTTGTTATCACGAAGTGCGGAAGAAATAGTCAAATTTCTGACGGCATCAGCCTACTGTTCAGACCGAGAAACATCAGGAAGTCCCTTGACAGGGATCGCAACTTGTCAAAATATTTTAACGCTTTTTTTCTCAGCTGGCACAGATCACAGTCCGTAAGCATTACTGCACCATTATTCATCCATGTTTCATCCATCCATTTTCCAAACATCGCACAAGCGGCACATTTTTCTTTGGAAAAACTGACTGTTCCTCTTACTTCTCTTGGTTGTTTTTCATCACAGGCAAGATTCACTGTTATTTGCAACAAAAGTGTGTGTGTTATGTTTGCATCCTCGTGCTAATGCCACTCAATTTCCCAGGAGTTTAGAAAATGTGACAATTGTAAGTAAAGTATGCTCCAAGTCCATTTCTGCTGTACTCCACATTTGGACATTTCTTTACAGGTCTATATTGAGAGAAAGGACATTATTTCGTCTGTTAACCTAAATGTTCTTTCGAAACAGAAAAACATGTTTGTCTTGTGATTGAAAATCCTGTAAGTGTGAAAAATAACTGGTTATTTAGATAAATAATTATGCAAATCCAGTAAGCTTTCTTTGGGACATATAATATATACGACCTGACGAGATATCTTTAAAATGGGAAACTTCAAGAAGGACTTTCTTGCATTGGGCGTCCAAAGGCCACGATCTGAAAGTCAGTGACATTGAAGCTCGTTTACACAAGAACCCCCTGTTTCCACTCAATCACACTGATTTTTAAAAGACCTTTAAGTTGTAGGAACATACTTTATCCCTTTTGTGATGCTAGAGAATGAAGTTGTCACTGTATAGCTAATACAGAAAGCTGATCTGTCACAGTTGCCTTCATCAGATGCTCCTTCCTCTTATTCAGTTTGGAAACATGACTTTGAGCTGTTGGCGTAGAATAAGCATTCTATTGTAATGTATTTCTGAGAATTCAGTTTGAATATAATACCAAATATTCTACAGACAGCAGAGCGTTCGTTCATATTTTTTTTATAGAATTAATTGGTTACGCTTAGTCAGACTAACACAGTGACAGAAAGTTGAGGTCCACGACTGATGGTTGATGATACATACTGACTACATACTGACTAAAACACGACCACATTCGCAAAACTGCAGCTCGAGACACAGTTCTTGAGATCGACACCTGACATCAAGGTAAGCTCAGCAAAATAAACCTTCGGGATAACTTTACTCCTAGTAAGTGAACTTTGTGGCTAGTCGAACCTTAAACATGTCGCTTGCTTTGACTTCAAAACGAATGTTTATTTACTTCATCATGTTTTGCAACAAATTCTCTAGATAAACATCGGTCTTATGAAGCTGTCCTTCCAGGTTTATTCTGAGAAAAAAACGTAGAGTTTCTTTGTTTGTGTTGGTGTGTAGAGGACGCAATTGGTGATCGTGGGGTGGCTTGGCTCTTAGAAGAGGCGGGACCTTCTGGAGACAGCATCGGACGATCAGATGTAGTCATCAGAAGAAAAGAAAGAGACTGTTTATGCGTTTAGTTTCTTCAGTACTTGGATTTCGCGACACTTTTTGACTTCCCGATTTTTGAAGGCGATTCCAGGAGCTTTCTGGCTTGTTCCTGAAATAGAAATATATATTTCTTAAGTCTCAATAGCGAACATGAAAAAATAAATCATACCCTCTTAGTGGTTAAGTAAAATAGTCTTTAATAATTGGGAATTAGTAGTAATATTTACTTATACAGCAAATTTCAAGTAATATTGCGGCAAACAAAGGACTAACTAGAGGGATATTATGGTGTGTGTGTGTGATTGTGTGTGTGGTAATCTTGGGTAAACTTGTGCTACTTTTATTTTAACTTAGTGTAACTAGAGCACCTTCCCATGTCTAAATTGTCCACTGGGACAAATAAAGTAGATCATTGTCATTGCCATTAAACTATTAAATGATCACAGATAATATATTAGGAACAACATAAATTACTCTACCTTGTGTTCTCTATCTCTCACGGCCATCGTCCTTCTTTTCTTGCATGGCTAGAAACAGATGAGTTTTAGAGGTTATTAAAGCTTTTCAATAAAATCTCACCTAATTAAAAACGCACGATCAGTTTAAAGAATTTGTTTCACAGATTTAGTTGGTAGGTAAAAATAGGATTTTGAATAGGCTAGACAAGACGACAATCATTTTTGTACTGACATTGACTCAAATTACTGAATCAGAAAGAAGAAAGGAGGAAAATGGGTAAAAAGAAAGAAAGAAATTATACAAGGAAAAAAAAAAGAAACAAGAAACAACGGAACCGAAGAAGGAAACAAAGTAGGAGAAAAAAAAGATGACGAGAAATAAGGTAGAATGAAAGAAGGCCAAAGAAAAAAAGAAGGATAAAGAAAAAATAAAAGAAAGAGAGACAAGAGAAGAAAACAAAAAAAGCAAGAGAGAGCGAAAAAAAATAAAGAAAAATGAACACGCATTTTCATCATAAAAAAAAGAGAGATGTCTCACAAAAAGGTAGATGATTATGATGAAGCCCACGTTGAACAGGACATAGACAATGCCGAGGACGATAAGGACAATGCTCTCCACGTGGTCGGCGAAACCGCGGTCGTTGAGGATGGTTATGACGACGGCGTGCCACGCGCACACTCCTGACATCATAATCATGGAGGCCAGCAAGTACTTGTCCTGCAACAACAGCAACACTACATGGAATCTGCTAGAAACGTTTTGCTAGCAGAAAGGAAAGGTCATCACCTAGATCTTCGTAAACAGCATTAATATTAATTTTATTATCTATTATTTTACAGCTATTAATATTTTATATATTAGCAGTTTATGCTAGTTAGCTATAATGTCGTTGTGTATGTGTAATAATTGTTGTATGACAGAGAGAGGTTGTAATATAATCTCTGTGTGACACCTACATGCGCAAGATGATATCAGGTTTGTTGTACGTTTATGTACAGATGTCAAAACAAGCAGGTCGATAACTCTTCCCAAGGTTGTGGAAATTTTGTCTCCCTTGATCCTTTCGATTCGAATGCAAGGAGAAAGTGCCTAATGCATTAAGAGGGCGACTGGTGATCGAGTTGTTAAAACACTCGCTTCTTACCACTGCAGTCAGAAACTTTGGGGTCAGATCTCGTCTCGGGACACTCTCTGTATGTGACACCTGTCTGCACTGATGGGCGTCGGAGGTTTTCTCTGAGTACTCCGGTTTCCTCCCCATCCCCTCACACTATAGTGCGAAATCGCCTCAAGATGGAAGCACTTTCCCACTAACTAAACCAACAAATAAACCAACCTAATGCCTCAAGCTCAACAATCACTAACGTCTGGAACTATGCCTTGTTGATGAACTGATGAAAAACACTATCGGGTTTTATGTTACATTTTGCGTCGATGACACGGCACTATTTTGTCTAGTCATAGACCTCTGCTTTTGTCCTGTTTCATATGTTACTGTCACGTGACAAGGTACGAGATACTGACCATGTAGGTGAGGTAGGAGATGCGAGGCAAACTCTGGTTGACCACCGACTTAAAGGCCACTGAGGTCAGCATCAAGGTGAAGGCCAGCTGCAGGCGATTCTGGGGCAGACTTTTGTCCACGGAGAAGGTCGCGAACGATAGGCTGCATATGAGAAACTGCGACAGATGGACACCATACAGGTGTGTTAGTAGCTGACTAGTTAGTCAGGTAGTGCAAGTAGTGGCTAGTAGCAACAACGACAATAATAACTGATTATGATGGGGATGATAATGGCTTGCGTAGCGCGGTATTACACTTATTATACAATGTTCACACGTCTTGTAATAATACCTGAATATACCTGACAATAGTCAAATAATACACGCCAACAGTAAAATCAATGCTTAAGTAACAGACTCTTAATTTATGAACACATACTGTGACAATAAATATGTTCCACACAAAGTAGCCTGGTCGCCTCGCTGCCCGACACTTCACGGAAATTGCCGAACGCTTGGCAGCGTCGTCGACGGGGTCTATTTTTAGCTCCCACTTCGTACATTGTGTATGGCAGTACAAATACCATTCTTGCTCGTCAACAAAGCTTTGCTTATTGACCATGTGTCTGTTGTCCGAGTCCTCAATCAGCTCCACTTCTGTGGACGGAAACTCGCTGGCCACGGTCACTGTGAGGTCCTGCAGGTCAAGAAAAATGCATTTCAACTGAAAAGTTTCACCAGAACCAAAATATCACGTATGACCAAGAGCTCATGAAACTGCTGGCCAAAGAACTGTAGAGGAATTCAATTACAATTTACCCCCAAAAGTCAAGTTGCCGTATCAAGAAAGTAATATACTCACCTGGACATCGAAGGGGAAATCATCCAGCTCCAGGTTCTCCATAAAAGTCCCTTTGATGGTTCGCTTCTCGGAGATGAAAGCTTCGCCCTTCTCGTTGAACATGACCCGGTACCGGAAGTTCTCTTTGGGGTCTCCGTACGCATTTTCTATGTATAGCTTCGGATTCCAGTATTTCCCAGGTTCCAGCATATCTCCTTGCTGTATTTGAAAGCAGAATGCTTAACAGAAACCTTCCTAATTCTCCTTCTGCCAACACTGCTTCTCTTTGCAACTTTCAAGGACCCATTAGGGTTAACCACTTTGCTTATAACTTTTGACTAATCATTTTAGTGTCTTAGGCCAGATAATCACATTCAAATCGACAAAACAAAATAAGGAGGACTAAAAGGTATACCTCTCAATTCATATAGGTACCCGACCAGTCATATGCATAATTATTAAAGAAAGCGATTATTTCATCAAGAAATACAACAAAGCAAAGTGCTTGGTGCTTTAAGAGACTAGTAAATAGAAAGTAATTATTGAAAGCATGCATGAGTTTTGAACGACTGTGTGAAAGAGGTGCAGGCGCCAAGACCATGGCCATCTCAACCACATTCATCATGCAAGCAATGACTAGAGGCATGGCGAAAGGAATCGAAAAAGCCACAAATGAACGAAGGTACTAGTTATTACTGAAACATTTATGGGAAGAAATCGAGACTCTGTTAATTGAATTGTTCTTTACCAGTATTCTATATTTACTCAGTAGTAAAATTGTAAATAAATCTTTAAACAGTTTTTAATATACCTATGAACAGTTTTTGGTTTATGTGCCTTTGAGCTCTAGATACTGGACATAATCTTCTTTTCATTTGACAAGTTCTTTCTGCATATAAATATTTCTACTCAGTGTTAGACGTTCTATTTAAATACTAACCAGCTGTTATGTTTTAAATATTAACCACATGCTGCTTTGAATATTATCCAGACGTTTTATTTTTCACATCAGCTAGATGCTATGATATTTTTTAAAATTTTGAGAAACATGAAGAAATTGGTAGTCTTATTTCATTATATAACTCATTCTTACAAAAGGCACTGGAAGTGTTTAGAAAGATGTATTCGCTATACAAAGTATGTTTCACCATATTATTTTTGCTAGGTAAACGCTTTCCGTTGATGTATAATTTTAAATATAAATGAAATTAAAATACTTGCTTTGATGCTCCTGCTCTAAATATTTTGGCATCTTATCACATTTATTATTAGATTTTTAAAAAGGAATCTTTCTATTTATTTGTCTTTTTTTCGTCAATCGCTGTTTTAGTTGCTTGGTCTGTTTAAATCCCTCTATCCATATATCGATGAATGTGAATCGTTTTATATTATTTTAATACTGAAACATTATTATTATTATTATTATTATTATTATTATTGAGATTCCGGGCTGAAGATGGCACGTTGCTCATCTAAAATAAGTGATTAAAACAAAATGTTGAAAATTTCGTGATTCACTTTTAGACTGTCAAACATCTCTCCATTTACTAAATATTCCCTAGAAGCCTACATACAGCCCAGAACCTCTCGCCATTGTGTAGTGCAAGGAACTAACTACCTTTATGCTGCCCATGGATTCAGCTAATTTCGGATTTCTGTATAATTCCGCTTCTCCTTTGTCCAAAGTCTGGGAAGGAACCGGAAATACAGAAGACAGAATGACATGTGCATTCTCATGCGGTCAGTGTGTCTGCAAGAGAACTTGTTTGTCCACAGGACATGTGCAGATGATGCATGTACGTGTGTCACACCCAACGACCGCTTGAAAAAAAAACTAGTGAACTTCTTCAGAAATAGTTCGATTTTGCTTCGAATTTAAGTCCAAAGCAAGTCATTTCGTGATGCTAAAAGAAATTGTTTTTAAGACCTCAAACACTCGATAATAATAATAGTAACAATAATATTTTTTTTTCTTTCAAACGGTCGTGTGGGCACATTTTCTTCAAGAATTGCTGTATATGCTAAGCTCACAGGATGCTCACTGCCAGCTGAAAGTTTGATATGAACGAGTTAAAGATCTCAACTTTGTTAAAGAAACTAAGAAAATCTGGTGGATTGTGCACTTTCTTTGCAGAGAAGAACAGAATACTACACCAAAACCTACTAACGAGAGGAGGATAACAATCGTTGTATGACAATGAGAAAAGCTTCGCAACCTGGTGGTGAGCATGCTGTATATGTGAACAAGAAAAGTCTGCTTTATCACATTCTATGGAAACTACTATTAGTAAGAATAGAAATCCCATACATCGTTATCAGAGAGATGCACATTCCAGCTCAATAGTTTTCTTCGTCTAAAGCCAGACATTAGTGAGCCTGATCCCAGAGTCTGACGACCCAAGGTCTAAATGCAGAAATATTAACAGCTTGGGTAACTTGAAAACACATCAAAGCCATAATCAGAATACAGTTCGAGATTAACCTACGCTTGCAAGTATTTTTTCAACTATAGAATACTTGCAAACGAAGGATTATGCATGGACTGTACTAAGAGAAGGTAATTCTAGTAGCAACATGAACACTTGAAACACCATACAGGAGAGAATTTGATAGGAAAGTCAGTGCAGTGCAGGTGAGATGTGACAGCTAGTGTCAGAAATAATTGTTAATAGTTATTTATGCATCTTTAAAACGGGTAGAATAAAAGGCAAATAAACTACCAGAAAATGACACTTTTATTTAAAGTTTGGGTATAGCTACACACATATCTACATACTAGATAAAACAGATTCTTTTGGTTTAAGCAAAATCTCTCACCATGTGGAGCTCAAAGTTTATAATTTTTTATTATTTTCTACTAACCTCCGACAGCTGTCCGTCGAGAGAAGGTTCCCGCCATCTTGCCCGAACTATGACGTCAGCTGTGTACTGCTCCTTGAGTGTGTCGATTTCACCAACCTTGAAGAACTGAACGCACACGAGCACCTTAATCTGCAACACATCACAAGACATGATGTAAGTGAAAACACAATCAATAAACACATACTGGGTCTGAACATTCCACTGAGCTCGATTTTGTTTTAAATCGCGATGCTACACGTGTTTTCTAGAACACGATCGTGTCTAAACACAAAGAAGAGGAAGAAAGATGTGCTTTACATACATCTGTTACTACTGATGTTGACCGTCGCCTATACATCAAGACCCTGAAGTCATTGAATCTAATCCCCTTCTCCACCTCTTCTTCCTCCTGTCTTCTTTGCTTTTCTCTTTTTGCAAAGGAGTAACTGACATGAAGTTTCAGCATCCTGTCATCTATTATCGCTCGGAGGAGTGATGGGCATCGACGTGCGGTGTCGCCAAGATGCAATACAATAATATTGGTCGCCCTTCGCGACTGATACCTGATCCCACCCCACGCCTAGTTTACGTCAGATCCCAGCTGAGTAGGTTCTCTCAGGCTTTGTCTACTGCGCGCCAACAAACCCTCCACCCAACAAAAAAGGGCAATGTTGCCACTTTGCCTGAGCGCCGTTTGCCTGACAAAGGCGCCTAGAGTCAGTCGTCGCAGGAACTCGGCACACGACTGGGCGCGGACCCACCTGTCAGTCGCATTAGTGGCGGTTAACGCCTAAGACACTGTTACCATGGTGACAGTCAGGCCTGTCTACTTATATTAGGCGGAATTGGTCAGCTGCCAATCCGTTTACCTGTTGGACAAGCAGGTGAGGACTTTGTCCTACCGTTTAAACTTGACCACGTGATCTATTTATTATGATAGAATATTAAACACTGTCAACACACCACTATCATCAACAATAACAATAAAGACCACAATGATAATAATAATCACGCACGTTCACAAGCTTAATATTATTTATTTTATACATTTTTATATTTCTCTCTCCTATTTTCGGTCTCGAATTAAGAAATTGCGGATGGATGGAAATAGCGAGACCAGATGCGTGATGGAGACATACGATTGGCAAGGTTCAAAGGCCATATCGAAGACAGATAAAAAAGTGAGGGAGATTGCTTTTCTGGAAAAATGTTCGGTCTGCTCGCGTGCTTCTGTCCGCAAAGATGCAGTCGGGCAGATCACGTGGTCGTGCATGCATGGTTAAGCTTGTGCGCAAGCGCGATTGGAAGCGTTCCGGTGCAATCCGGTTCCACGCAGCCCCGGGTTCCAATATCGTCTTGGACCTTGACGTGTGGGGTTGACACCCAGCGCAACATGAAACGTGCGAGTAATTATGTGAGGGGCGAGCTAGAGAGAGAGTACAGAATAAACGGATGTGGTTAATGTTCGTACATTAAATCACACGCGAAGCTTTGAGAAATTGGGTGCAAAAACTGTACGCTGGGTGCCGATGATCATTGGCAAGAGAAAAAGCTCCAATCTTTTTTTAAAAAAACATTTTCTTTTAGAAAAGAGACTCAGAGGTATTAGCCAGGAGATTGTTCAGGGACGTCAGCCACAAGCTGTGAAACGAAGCAAGAAGACATATTGTTTTAACTTCAAAGAAACGCAGATACAGCGAGGTTTCTTTGCTGTTGTTGTCATGACAGCAGAAGGAAGAGAAGCAGCAGAGAGGTCAAGAGGTAGGACAAGAGGAGATAACTCTTCGCGCTTTGTTATGGATCTTTTTTCAATAAGTAAACCAATGCAGCGTGTTGTGCCGTAAAACACTCGACTGGCACTGCACTAATTAACTTGCTCAGAGTATTATCTCCGCCAGATAATAGGTAGAAAAATGCTCTAGACGGGGATCCGAGGGTGCACACCACACGCAAGTACCCCTTCACCCACTCAGCCCCCTACCCCGTGCCTTGAAAGCATCACAACTGTTTTGTTTGTACACTTATAATTACATTTTAGCAATCTGCTTTTCTCCATTATGCAGATGTGAATCCCTGACTGTACTGATTACAGAAGGACGAGACCTACTATCTCCCACATTTAACAAGGTTCCCAAGGCAAATTTAAAAAAATTTCGCCTTCCTACGCTGACTTATTGTATGCTTTACCAAGAAAGATTAATTTTTCTATTAATTCTTGCGAGACTAAAATTTCTTGTTTTTGTCAAACTGCGAGTCATTACTAAGAACACTGACTATCGGGGCCACAAGAGATTTAAAATTTATGTTTCGAATGCTACGAGTGAAGTCAGAAAAGCATGGTTTGATGAGTAAATGATTAACAGCTGGTGGTCTGAATGATTGAAAAATGGGTTTGATAGACAGGAGAAAGATAGAGAGAACACCGTGTGCTAAGCTTTTCGTGTGATAAGTGATTTCAGAACTCACATACTGCACGCGCGATGATGGGACACTTACAAATGCCGTGCATCATTCAAGCCTTTATTGAAGACTGACAACCGGAAGTTACCTTTACATAAGATAAAAAATAGGAAGTTTTGTAGCATTGTGAAATATTTTAATTTTACAGATGTCCAACAATTTGTCAACATACCCGGAGTGTTCAACACAGAACACCAAAAAATAAGAGTTAACTGTGGGAATGAAATGAAGCTATACCAACATCCGGGGCTCTACATCATCATAACAACTAAGACAAGATACATGGCCTTGATGCTCCCATGTTGCCCTGCGGCCAAGATCTTCCTTCGTTTCATTAACTACTGAACCAGGTAAAAGAAAACGAAGAAAGAAGTATTAGAAGAAGAAATTGGAGAAAAATAATTCTCTTTAATAAAAAGCAAGTCAAAATCCTTCCATTTTTCTGAAGAATTTCAGGGTTAGGTGTGCAAAGCAGCCTGTGGCTTTTCCCGCCAGTGTCTCTTCAGCACACATCATTACACTTTGCCCACAAAGGCGGGGAAGGGGCTGTTGATCTTTGTACTCAAACTCACCCTCCGACATTCCAGAGCAAAGAGAAGCTTGGGCTCAAAAGCCAAACACATGCTCGGCGATGTTTTGACTTGTCTAATCGTCTTTCGCTTCGGTGTGTCGACAACAACGGTGCAATGTTCGAGGTTAAAAGAAAAAAAGAGGGGTGAACCTCCGAGGAGTTTTCTGAAGTTAGTATGTGACCCGTGATTTCTGTTTCCTTTGTCCTTAAACAGCTTGATGTATGGTATGGGAAGGGGGATAAATGGGAAGAAGTGCTTGGCCGGAACATCCATCCACATCGTCACGCACAGAATCCATTCCTCCAGGCTTTGTAAATTACTAGCTACACACGTGATCTGTCTGCGGTAAACTTTTCTAATCGTCCCTACTTTCTATCTTTCATTTAATTATGTTGTTGATTATATATCATTTAATTATAGATATACGAGCTTTGTATTTCAACAATCTGTGCTAGCAGTCAGAAAACTTGTATTAGAACTTTTTGTATAAACCCTGGAGGCACGCGAGATGCTGGAATGGACAATACCGTCAAGAAAGGTTTGGCCCGCACACACACACACAAAGCATACATGTGCAGTAAACAAACGCCTTCTTTTGGAGTTTTCTAGAAATAAACCAGACAACCGCAAAAAGAACCCCCAGGTGAGTGTATCAGCGATAACTAGAAGCACACGGCATTGAGATGCTGGGAGAAATTGATGCACGCGCTCTGCCCAGCCTCCGAGGCTCTGACACTGTGTTCCTTCTGATTTAGGAAGGAGGTAGTCCACGACATACGCGCCCACGGAGGATGCTTCCCATTCCTCATATACCCCTCGCCTCAGATTATCGCCTTCTCACATTCATCCCCACCCCTACCTTTGTGACATTCCCACATCTTATTGCTATCATTAAACTTCCCACTTCTAATCCCTGAACAATCCACTTCAAACAACCTCACACATCTCCGATCCCCACTTGCCACAGACGCAACCCACTCTCACATCAAACCCACTTCTCAACCCTTTCTCACCATATACATATGGTCTGATTTTCCCCCAACGAAAACCCTGCTTCTCCCCTCATATATACGAGTCTCTTCACAACCCTGAAGCACACTGGCCACTGTTCAAACACCTTTAAGTACATTTGCTCCTCATCCTTCCCACATAGTTCTCAAGTGCTGTCCACCCCACTCGGTTGTGTTACTTTACCTCAGGACACATCGGAAGCTACTGAAAAAGTTGCAGGACTTGGTGTTAGGTGACGTGCACTTTAAGTTGGGGATGTGCACCTGTCAGGTATTTTTTGTTGTTTTGCTTATCACCAGAGGAAGAGAAGAAGGAAAGGGGGAATAGTAAAAGATGATAACGATTAATATCACACACACACACACAAAAACACACACACATATACTCAACTTCACACAAACCAACAAACACGCGCATACTCCAGGTTTATTGACCACAAGACACCTGTAGTGCACCAGGGGCCAGGTGTAGGAGCACAGTAACCCTGTTATCACTCAATGTTTAATGCATCGTTAAACTTTCAACCACATCAAACTCGCTTTTACCTGTCTTGGCTTACTTTCTACGACCAGCTGTCGTGCTTAATATCCGACGGATATCTATATTTTCTTATATTGCCCGATTAAAGGGTGCATTATTCGCTTAAAAGTCAGAAAATCTTTTGAAGGTGTATCTCACTTTAGAGATTTGTTGCAATTTTTCTTATGCGAATGTACTTGTTAATGGCGGGCACTGAACCTTTGCTATTAATGAAACTGCAAGAGTACAGGAAATACAATTGTTCTCTGCATATGTTTTCTGCATCTGTCTTCTACAGTCTCTCTCTCTCACAAACACGCGCTCTCTCTTTCTCGCTTATTCAGACACACCTCTGAAACTCTTCTCTCACACTCACTTAACACACACATACACACACAAAAAAGCATATAAGTATACATAAAACAAACAATTCTTTAGAAATTCTAAACAGGACAGACCAGGCTGTGCACCCATAATTTCTGGTTCGTCAAGCAGGAGTTGTCGGTCCGATGCTCCGTCTGTACACACGTGACCGTTAACTCTCGTCTGCACGAGCAGACCACCAACAAGTCACATAAACATTGGCTGAGTAACATTTCTGAAATAGCACCGGCAAAGCCAAAATTAATTTCTAGGTGGAGTGCGAAACCACCTCCGCGTGACGTCAGACCCTCGACAGCCAATCCAAAGTCAGCAGCAGTTGGATGCGCCAGTGGAAGAGAAAACTGGGTGGACCATTTTTGAGATAGCATCATATATGTGTGTGTGTTTGAGAGAGAGAGAGACTGAGAGAAAGAATAGGTGGGTTGAGAGAAGAATAAGTGGGTGCATACTCCGCTCTCTTCTGTTGTCAAACCATCCTACACTCCCACCCCCTTCACTCGCTCCTAACACCATTGCATTTTTAACGATACACGCACGTGTGCACGCATAAATGTTTCCGTTACGCAAAAATTCTCTCTCCTTCTGTTTTCTCACGGATATCCAAAAATAGAATGAAAGAATAAAGACCGCACTGCTAATTAACTGTGATGCGATAACCTATCTGCATGGCATCCTACTTTGGGGTTTACTCACAAATTCTTTGCAGATGCTTTTTGAGAGGTTTAGCGCCGTCCGCCACTCAAATTGATCCAACAGCCCTTCATAATGTTGCACAATTTGCTCACACTTCCTCCTCCACAGTTAACCACAGCCAACAGCTATTTCGGTTCTACAGGAATACGACTTCCAAAAATAAATGGCAGAAGATAGTGCTGGTTTAGACATCTTAATCACACGATAAGCGAAAAAAAAAGAGAGAACAGTACACGAGAATAAAATGAATGACTAAAGTGTTGATGGAGGTAAGAAACAATTGCTCTATAGTTATATATGGAAAAGAACGCGTGCAAGAGTGAAATCCTAATACACCCGAGATATAAGAAGCCTGCTCACGCACGGACATATATGTATATGACACAAACGGAAGAATCACTGGCGCTCGCACGCATGCGTAAACGGAAATGCACAGCCAGTCTGGCGTCGTCTCGCAAATGATGGAATGCCTGATGTTTTTCAGACGATAGTCTGCATAATAACCTTTTTACTAATCTCTCAGGACCCAGTCTCGTCGTGGCCAGCTTAGAAAAGAAGTCTTGATTGCAGGAGAAGGATTGTAGATTGCCCAGCGGAATAAGGAGTTATCACCCATCAGTGATCAAAGAATCTCAGAACTCTGAGGTGCCGGGGTCCATAGAGACAAACGTCTGGCCTGACTGCCGTGCCAAAAGGGACAAGATCCACTGACATATTTACTTCAGGTCTTTTTCCATCATCATGATCAGAAGCCACTATTCATCCACCACAGAACCGTTTTTTTTAAAGACACTGATTGACCATATCTTTACGATATACGCCGTGGCACAACAGCACTTATCGCAATACCAAAAAAAAAATACCTAGCTTTTATAGATTTTCAGAAGGCCAACACCTACTTTTTCCAATGCACTCAACTCAAAGACTTAAGACGTAGATTCCTGCCTTCAAAATATTCAACTCACCAATCTGTCTTTACCTTCTCAGCTTCGATCAATGCACACCCTATATTACTTGCCTACCCGGGTATCTTTACCTACTTACGACGGAAAATCATATCAGAAGCTAGACCAAGAAATTCAACATAAAATGCATGTACCATGAGCCTGGCAAGATGCCATTTTGTGTGAGGCGTTGTCTGTCTGAGTGTATACTGTATTAGTGTATACTGAGTGTAGACTCATATACTCCTCATATACTCCATGTATACTCCTCACTGGTTTGCACAGAATATTTAGAAAGACCGCTTCACCATCAATCCACTGTCTTTGCTTTGCTCTTTAAATCTCTTTTACAAAAATTCGCAGTCCGCTGAAAGCAAAGGTGTATGGTCTGTTACTACGAAGTGCAAATAATGGAAGTAGTGGATCGTGAGGACACAATCAATAGAGTCGTCTGTTCTTGCATTGTCATCACGTGAACCCTGCGTGCACCTGCACTCGTGATGTGGCCACTCCCTTAATCAGCATAAGCACCTGACGCTGTAGCAGTTGATGTCGCAAGCAGCCATTTTATACACGGTTTTTCGTGGAATTGTTTAAAAAAATTATTATTCTTATATGTGGTTTCTGTTGTCGTCTACCTCAAAGAAGGTGGGACGGGGAGAAGAGAACTGTTACCTAAATAATAAAAGATATAAGTTTAGATATCTGCAAGAACCCGTGTTATGTTTCCTGTTTTTTTGAAGACTCAACAAGAGCTGCTTATGAGTCAGCAAGGGTACAGAAATAAAGAAAGAAACAATGGTCGGCCTGAAACTTGCATGAAGATTATTAAAAGTTGTTATGGCGTAAGTCTTGTTTACCATCTCGATTGACTTAGGCTTCTCTCTTCTTTGTCATTCATCCCGTCTCTCTCTCACACACACACTCACTCACGCACGCAAGCACACGCACACACATACAACAAACTCTTTCTTTCTGGCTTTTCCCATCACGGCCACATTTCCATCAAACACTATACCTTCCCCTGCTGGAAAAACCTTGCCGTAAGGCCTTGTCAATTAATATTGCACCTGTGGTGAATAATAAAATGTGTACCTGAGTTATGGCACCTGAGTTATGGCATCTGTGTTATTTCGATATCTGCTAAAATAATATGGAGACAAATTTCCTCGAGGGCAATAATAGATATTAACGCTTTCACAAAGCAGAACTCGTGTAGCTGGCGCCATGTGTGAGCCGCGCTTGTGGTCACGCGCCAGTGATTTCCCAGATGAAC
This sequence comes from Pomacea canaliculata, assembly GCF_003073045.1. NCBI lineage: Eukaryota > Metazoa > Mollusca > Gastropoda > Architaenioglossa > Ampullariidae > Pomacea > Pomacea canaliculata. Next base: position 33,160,976 of record NC_037590.1, on the reverse strand, counting down.
ACGTCTGTTTGTTCCCAGGATGCCCTTCGCAATCCCCGAAATTATGAAATATAAACGAAGCTTTGCAAATGACTTTTTGTGCAGTTCCTGTTACAGTTAGGCACCGTACTATAATGGTAGTTCTTGATTGCAGAGTTGAAGGTAACCGATTCAACGCTAGCTAGAGCAGGGAGACCAATAATAATAATAATAATAAAAATGTGTGATTAATAAAGCGCATAATCACGCTTACGAAGGAGCATGCACTTAGCGCTTTAGTAGGAAACGTGGACAGAATAGGAAGGACGGAAGAAAAAACATATATACAGACAATTAACAAAAGACAAACATAGAAAACACAAAAGGGAGCCAGGGATCAAACAGTAAGGATGAAGAGTATTATACATCTGCAGAGTGAGCAGGCGGAGTAGTCAACCGACTCCAATCACAAATATTGACAATTATGTTGATTGGTGTAAGAAGTAAAGCTCGTGGAAATGATGTGTTTTTAGTGCTCGTTTAGAGGATTGTATGGTGGATATGGAAGGGAGGAGAGTTCCACTGTTTTGCAGCACGTGAACTAAAACTCCAGTAATATGTTGTACTGGTGACAAGAATAGGGTCATCAGACAGAAAAGTCTGGCATGGATGTAGGTGAAAAGAAGTTCAGAGGTAGACAGAGCAGGAGCCTGCAAAAAAAATAAAACACGGCATGATTTGTGTGTGGGATAGGTACCTATCTTCTCTCACTTAATGTCCTACCTTCCCCAAAATCTTTGGAATCATGTAACTAATCCGTACTAATTAACCTACGGGAAGTTCACTGCACGACACCGGTAACGAACCACTGCGTCGTTGCTTTGATGTCAGTGCTATAACCGCTCGGCTATCCCAAAGGCTACAAAATATTTTATGGGTAGGGACTGAGTGGAGGTAAAGCAAACACCAGGGCACTCACATACCTCTGGTTCATAATTACGGTCATTAATTTTCCTGTTGTTTTCGAAAAGAACAAACTTCTAAAGCAGATTTCTTTCCAAACAATCTGAAATGTTCTGTTAAAAACTGCAAAATACCCGTTGCGCACTTTCTCCATCCCCACCCCTCATCCCACTTCATCAGTTCGCCCACCCCTTGACAGTCGCACAGGAAGCAGCTCCGACCACGGATAACGAGTGTTTCGTGGCAATTTCTCCCTCCTCATCACCACCACCACCCGAGTCAGACTCACACGTACATTGATTTTGTTCATCAGACAAATGAGCTTCATCTTCCCCGCCTTCTGAAGTTCGCAAGCGGCTCAGACAATCAGGAAAAATGTTCATGTACGTGTGATTGATTCAAACGCCTTCCAAGCTTGTGCAACAGTTGCGGCATGCATGATGGCGGTTCTCTTCATGGCCGCTCGATCCTTGCTGAATACCCGAGCTAAATTGCACCTTTTATACAGGGAAGAGAGTGGAAGAGAACAATGTGAGAAGAAGGAACATTGAAGTCTCAAGTACGTATTTTCTCGTATGTCTGGAACCGAGCCTTGTGTGCAAAAGAACCGTTCACAACCAAGTCCAGAAAGGTCAAGCAGACTGGGAGGGACGCCGTTCTCCAAAATTAGTAAAATTCATTTACAAGTCATTTTGTATGGTCAAGTGCCAGACGACTAGACGACGGGCGAAAAATGAGAATTTCATAAACTTGTTTGCAACAGAATGACGATTTAATTAGAGGAGAAGAAGAAGAAGGAAAAGAAAAAATACTTTAATCCTGTAGCTGCACAATAACACAAACCTTTGAACGCTACTGTAAAGTCTGATGGTGCAGAAGGAACAGATCTTGTCCCCGTATAATGATAAAGTATTTGACAGACTCTTGGTCACAAGATGTCTTCTTTACCCACTGGCGTTAATAGTGTCGCATACTAAGATATATACAGCGGATTGGTAGGACAACATGAAGAACTGGTCTAGGCTCTGACCTGGATGGTTAACACCAAGCAGTCTGCTAAGAGGACCATCAAGTATCATCAGCTGACTGCTTGGCATCACCATCCCAGCTAGCGCTTGGGGGAATATCTGTACCTTGAGCTGTGGAGGCTCCCGGAGTTACACACTTAAAAAAACAACAGGCTGAGGGAAGATGTTTTTAAGAACTACTTTTTTCGAAGGAGTGAGAATTAACCTCGTCATTGTGACCCTGATGTCACTTTAGCCTGCCGCAGTTTGTCTTTCCTCGCACTGGTGGTGCAAATGTTCTTCTCTCAGGAAAAAAGCAGCACAGACATTTGGATCCTGATGTTCGGCCGTGAAAAATGACAGAGCTTTTTTATTTCTAGGAAAAAAAAAAAGAAAATGGGTTACAGCCTGAGAGTTACAACAGGCGAGATTGACATTTCTGCTTTTAACCCCGACACACTCTCCACCCCCATTGCAGAAAGCCGAACACAGAGAAAGGCGTACATGACTCTCATGATGACTTGCAAGGAGGAGGTTTTATACGAAACGGGGAATGGAAGAAAAAGATATACAGACTTGAAAGCCACGAGTGTAACGATGTAACAGCATTGGCTTCCGCTCCCGTTGTTAATGGATTCTGGTGCAGAGATTTTATTTCTGGAATGCACGACAGACATTTTCCTTTTATTGTGGATTCATTGGCCAGCTCCATCATTTCTTTTGGTGGGGAACATAGCACGACTGTGTGTAGCTTATTTCTGTCATGTGCTTTCATTACACGAGACCGTTGGATGATGATGAAGAAGAAGAGGATAATGTTGATTAAGTAATCTCATCAATAATAATAATAATAATAATAATAATAATAATAATAATAATAATAATAATAATAATAATAATAACAATAATAACTTAGTGCTTGTATGGGACAGTATCACACAAATATAGAAACATAACAGCGTTTTTGTTCCACTTACAATGAGAGTTCGGTTTGATTAAAAAGAACCGTAAGATTAGAAGACAGCGACTTCCTGCAAGTACATTGTTCACCATCTTAATGGAGGATCAGGGTTAGAGGAAGATGGGGACAAAGGTCATCTTTGGACATAGCCACTATCCAAACAAATCTTGCAGATATGAGAGAATGAAAAACTTCGGCTGCACAAACAATTGTGGGATTGAGGGCCTCTCCTAGCTCTGAACAGTAGGGTATTTGTGTTTTCATTTTACGGAAGCCTAGAGATCAGAAAGTTAAGAGAATTTCAAGTACATGTGGTAGGGAAATCACACAAACTCCATTTTTGTGTGCGTGCCTTGTATTCTTCGTGAATCCATGATGTGAAGTTGAAAATGACAGTTAGCCAGGAAGAAAACGGCAGAACAGACAGAAGGTCTGTGGGGAGATGTGGAATGGAATAAGACATGCAGGCAAAATGTTGGAGGGGGAAGGAATGGAGGAGGGTAACAGAAGTGCATGGAAAAGGCTAAGACAGAAGAAAAAGAGAGATAGCACGAACAACAAAGAGTTAGGAAGAGTGTGAAAGGACAGAAAGCCATGAGTAAAATCAGGACAGTTCATGAGGGAACAGGAAGCTTGGAGAAGAAGTCAAAGATGAGAGTCAAGAGAACACTGAAATAAAGAGTAGGCCAGGGTGGCAAGTGGGCAAACATGCGCGCGCACACACACACTCTCACACACACACATCCTCACCCAGTGTCTTGAAATGGCAGAGGGTATGTAAACCTTACTAGCAGACTGCACACAACAAATCTGAGGTGTTCAGGGTCAGCCAGTGAGACAGGCTTAACATCTGGATAGGCAACAGCCCGCAAGATGTTCCCCAGTGGATGCCAGGGTACACGTCAGTACAACTGCCGATCGGAGGATTAAAAGCTTCAGTTGAAGTCACTTGGTTGAGTCTTGAGACAGAAGTAGAAAGGGTAGGGAAGGGAAGTTGAGTACAGACGGCAACCCAGAAATACAGTGTCAGTGAGTACAGACGATAGGTGACAGTATGTCAGTGCAGATGACATGTCACAAGACATGAGCATCAGTACGTGTATGTTTGGAACTGCAGCCTCAGAACAAAGAGTGCAAAAAGTAATTTTCCAGATTCAAGGGGGAAGTTCAAAAGCAGTCGCCGGTGGATAGCGCCGAGTAGTGCCGAGCGAAACCGAGAGAGACCGAACGATCCCGAGGGATGCCGAGATAAACCGAGAGAGGCTAGAGAAGCCAAAAAGAGTGAACTATAATCCGAAGAGGGGCTGAGAGAAGACCCCCGAAAAGATGAGAGAAGTCGAGACAGGCCAGGAGATAAGGTCTTTGATTAAATCAGTTCTCCTTCGAGGAAAGGGTGGAAAAGAAACCAAAGCCGCAAGCTCTGAGCCAGCATGTCGGACCCAGCGAACACCGCGGTATAAGAATAAAAAATGTTTTTATTGCAATCTTCTGCTTTGGCCACTAACATTTCAAATTTTAAGATAAAACAACACACTAATTTATTTTCATAAATGTAACAGATGTTCATGTAAAGAAAATTTTCATTAACATTAACATTTCACTCTCCAATATTGGAGTGAATATTGAATCGAACATACGACTAAACGGGATTAAAAAAAAGGTACACCAAATGTCTACATCACACATCATATAAGCTTTAAGAATCAACACATTAACAGCCCATATTATCAAAAACATTTCAAGTTCCAACCATAACAAAAGACATACCACAAACCCCAACCCACCCACTGACACACACACACACATACATACACACAAGTTATTAAGACAATAAGGTTTTCAGAGACAATTAATTCTGATCAAAGACTTGCTGAAAGAAGCAAAGTTGTCAGGGCATAACAAGAGAGTTCGATTGTCGAAATATTTTTAAGACTTACTATAGAGAATGAACGCTCCCCAAGAATTTGCAGAAGATTGAACTGTTCTTATTTATCTTTTCTTCGTTCTTACTGTTCGTGTTTGTTTGCTTCCTGTGCTATCATGCGCTTGATTCTGTGTGTATATATATACTTGCGTGCATGTGTGAAAGAAAACTTGCGAAAGGTCTCAAGGACTCTAAGGACAAGATGTCAACTAAACAACATCTCCGGAAGTCACTGTGCAGCTCAGGCTGTTGGCATCAACGTACCAAAGTTTGTAGTCAGACCTCGAGTGTGTATGTGTGTGTGTTCGGTATTCGTTATCTTATGGTTGTAAATTACACATACACTCAAGGGTCACACATATACAAACCCGCGCACGAACACACAAACACATAAACAAACACGCACATACGCATAATTACTTGCATAAGTGCAAACGCGTGCGCAGACATACGGACACACACACACACACGTAGACACGCTCTCACGCAAAAATAGTGAGCAAAGTTTATGCGTGCGCGAGCGTGTCATAATTTTCTGAGGTGGAGAGAACTCATTGCACGCAGGTGTGAAACACATCAGTTGTATCAACAGCAACTCGTGACGTCAGAGCGAGGGGAGGAAAAAAAACACCTCATGAACTCGGGCAGCGAGTAACGCTCTCTGCCGAGCCTCTGCGTCACGAGGGTGCAGCTGTATCAGAGCCAGAAAATATATCCTTAATATACCCTTAATAATTTCGGGAAGCTGGTACAGCTGTACCACAACACCCGAACAGGGGCTGGCTTGGCAGCTCACAGGTAAAGCAGACCGGTGAGAATCTCAAAACTCGACTCAAAGCAAAAACGTTTTGTTTCCCAATGAAATATGCATTTACACGGTTAGCAGTAGTTTTTTTTTCCCCTTTCAGGTTCTCTGGTTTCTTTTCGCATCACACTCCCAGCCTACTGGAGTTGTGGTTTCATCACTAGGTCTAGCAAAACTTAACTGTAGAAGCAGCAAACAACTTTTAGTTTAGGTACCCGTTGTTGAACGGTTACTTCAGCACCCGGTTAATGTCTGTTCCAGTTCCACAGAGGTTTATCAGCAGTGGACGTCAGCTCTCTAGCAAATGCCCGTCTACCCACACATCTCCACTCAGGCGGACCGGTGCGCTTCAGTTCCTCTCATCCTCGTGCATTCTGGGAATTCGGAGAGCAGGCGGCGAGCTGCAGGTATACCCGACTGGAGGTCACGCTCCGAGTTGCGTCATACCTGGAATCTTAACCCGATCATCCGAGGAATCCATCCTCACGTGCTTGAACTGATGTTGCAGGTCAGCCGAGGTTACGAGTGCCGTACGTTAAATGTGTCTTAAAATTAGTTCACGTCGTTTCTTGGTTTTTTAATTTTTACTTTTTTAATTCTCCACAAAGTTTATCCTTAAAGTGAACATCGTTTTGCTGTTACCTTAATTTATTTGTTTGTTTCTTTTTAACGTTCATCAGGCAACTTTTCACATAAATGGATTTTTAATGTACTATTAGGTGAAGAAAGAAGGGAAGAAAGAAAAAAGAAAAATTGCACTAGCGTTTGAGCCAAGATCATTGAAACGTTCATGTTGTACGGAAGTGATTCCATATTACAGAAACTCATTACCAGAGGACACAGCTAAGGGCAGGCATATATGATGCGAGTGGTTGGAATAGTCAGACCACGCGACTTTTTATGAATGATTTTTCTTTCATGCAAATGTTTAAGAAAAAGAAATTAAAAAATTCAGGTTGTATTGTGCTTATTAAACCCCGAAAACCCGACTATTGTTTGTTTTGCAAAGTGGTCAGTGCCAGAAAGGACTAAAAGTGACAGCCTCCACAGATTGTTTGTTTCACCTGTATGTTTAGGATGCCGTATGTACACATCACGATGCAAGATCAATGCCGGGTAGGTGAGAGCCGAGGGCATCGATTGTACACTGGGATGTTTTCTTAACTAAAACGTTTGAATTTAGAAATGGTGGCGGAGGTTTCGCACAGGACAAAACTCTACACAGTGCCATTAGTCGATTAAAGAGGTACTTCAGTTTTTGATGACTTGGTGTCTTGATACCACCTTCCATGTTACTGGCACTGCGTGAAACAAACAACCATTGATGATCACAAGTCACTGTGTCGAGATGGAAACTGTGCATCAGATACATGATAACTGCTCACACGATGATGGATGCCGATCAGTGTAATAATATTAAAAACAAAAGCCTACAGCCTTTTTCCATGCCGGATGGTTCAAGTGCATTCCAGATATGCAACATGACAACAATTCTGAAGAATTCTTTGTCTGAATAATTGCGATAATTATTGCAAACACCTTCCTCTTAGATTCTAGAAGCGATGGTTCGTGCAATCTTTCAATCGTCACTTGCCAAAAATTTGTCAGAGTAAACCTTACTGACCACCTTCTCCACTCCGTCCCCCCTTTTTTCATTTTCTCTCTGGCACCATCCCCCTTTTGTAGCCTCTATCTTTGGCATCCTACACCATCCTAAAAATAAGCCGCAGTGAAATAAAAGGTAAACCAAAACATCTGCTCAGTAGATGAGTTGGACAAAAGCAGGAGCACAAAGACTGCCGCACGCTGATGAGATCGGCGGAGGAGAGCTGCGTGGAGCATCACCATCAGCAACTCGCGGCCGCCTTCCCACGACATTCGGGACGCGGTAGTCGTGGCTGCGCACAGGAGATGCGCGCTGGACACCGCTCCAGGGAATGTTTTTCTTGGCGGAGCTCTGCTGTTACCATCGGCAAGAAAAGAAACCGGCGTTATTCTGGCGCCAAAACGAAAGCTTCAGGGGATATTGTGTGTGTGTGCGTGCGTGAGTGCACGTGTGTGTTTGTGTGTGTGTACGTGGGAGTGTTTCTGTTATCATTTGTCACCGCCCGTTCGTGAGCTAAATTGCAGGCAGGTACTTTGCAACTGGCAGGTTCTGATGAGTATGATATTTCTCTGCACCGTTTCCATGTTAGCGATTTATCCGATAACAAGAGATGAGTAGTTGCTGTTACTGGCAAGACCAGTCTACTTCGATTAGAAACATCAACAAACTGTTTATGGAATTAAAAACATTGGCAACTATGGAAAACCGAGGAATTAGGAGTTCGGACAAGCTCATGTCGCGGCGATACTGCAGGCGTTTGAGAAAAACTCGATGGACGGAGGAATAATGTATTCGAGGTGTATTCCATTCTGTCTGTACTAGTCGCCCCACCAACCCAAATCATAGGCTGCATGACCAGCCCCCCTCTCCTCTCTCCCTCCAGTCCTCAGTCACCCCATGTTAAATGTATCTGGGCCAACAAGACGATCACGCATGCGCAGAGTTGCGACATCGTTCCGTCATCGAGAAGAAACGACTAATTCCGTGGTTTCTTATGAATCGGGACGCTGTCTTTTAACGGCTGTATCCCGCAGGCTTTCTGTTTCCCGGAAAATGCTCTCCCCTGCTAGCTGTCTCTCTCATTTTCGTCTCCGCCTTCTCTCCCCTTTGTGGCCTCTACATTTTTCTCAGCCAGCACCGAGGAGAAGATAGACAGATAAATCATTTTGACGATGCCAAGATACAAGATACTTTATTCTTTTACCCTCTCAAGGGCCAAAACGCATTCTGTGAAACAATAACAGACTGAAAATTTCTGGGCACTCCGCATGAAATGAAAAAAAAACCGCACTAATTATGGAAGGAGTGAATGACGATATATTCACAAAACAAAAAGAGGAACCCCCAAAAAAGAAAGGAATGTAAGAAGAAATAAAGGAAGGGATGAATAAAACTAAGAAAAGAACAGAACAAAATGGCAAACTAACAGACAGATAATTAGGCATCCATACGGGAATTATTGGGTGGATATGATAACGAAGGAACGTAAAGGTATGTACTAAATACGTCGATTGGACAGATTTTACTCTGGGTAGCATTCATCGAAGGACCGTGTGCAAATAGGAATAGTCCTCGAGAGATCACGTCCAGACGCGAGCGCTCGTAGTGGGGCCGTGCGCAGATGTAACTTCTGCTTTTCAGTGGTGATGACTATACATTGGCCAAGATGAAATAGTTCCCGCGTAAATTGTTCGTTATGGTAGTGTGCACTTTCTGACAAGACTGCTGGCTCCAGCTTCGAGAGTGTCATCGTGTGGACATAAACATCTCCTGTCTTTCCAACTTCCCTTCCTCCGCTTTATCTACGCTCTTTATCTTCAGCAACATCCTTTCTCATGACAACTTCAATCGAAGTCAAGACAGAAAAGAATCTGCTTTTTTGTTTTGTTAAATTTTTCCTCCAATAAAGCATTCTTTCTAGTAACCCATGACCATGACGGATGCCAAACGACCGCCACGACCGTCAGCAACATTCCGAGCTCAGCCCCCCTGTCTACAAATGATGGTCGTGTTGGAACCTTAGGTGAGTAGTAAGTGAGTTAATTGGAGTTAAATCCCTCGTTTACAAATAGTCCCATTGCACTCCCATTGGAAGCCATGCAAATAATGGGAACACAAGTAGAAAATGATTGGAGGTCACATTTTACATCATCCTTAACACAGCCCACATTACACATCATCCTGCAACCCTGTCTCTTGGACGCCAGACAGACTCACACATCCCGATGGTATTATTAACGGGAAAGGGAACGACATACTCAGACAAAAACCTTTCCTCGGTACCCGGCAAGTAAATCAGGTTCTTGCCATCAGACAAGTGGAGCCATTCGCACGAAGAAGGCTGCCGATGACCATCTTGCCGATTGTCAGCGTCCTATGGTAATTGCAGTCTGAACAAGGCTCATCCTCAAGGCTTTCGATCGTGGTCGTGGGTGAGATGGAAAACAAAGCCTTCTTTAAATGACAGAACAAGAGCACGCCTGCGACAGAGTGGTGGCGGTCGTCGTGGAGAGGTTTTAATGAGAAATCCGACGATGCCCAACTGTCAATAAAAAATATTTTTGACGCGATCGGTAAAACCGTGGCAGACTGCTAAAATCTTCAGGTTTGCAGAAACAAAATCACAACAGCACGAAAAAAAAACTACAGGCAAATAAGAGGGAAGCAGAAAATCTAGTTGAGCAGCTGTTGTCATTCACTTTCAAAAGATAAATACAAACCCGAAGATTTATTATTATTATTATTATTATTTATTATTATTATTAATAAACATTTTGTGTTGACGTTTTGTCTTTTAGTAATGGCTAAGTCAGATGCTCTACTAATTTATTAAAAATTATTTAGAAACCATTTCCGCAGCTATGATCATTCCCTAAGACAGTGATGCACAACCTTTTTCGGCCTGCGGGCCATATTCCCTTCCGACACGCGTGTCGCGGGCCTCTTCACCGCAAAAATTACAAAAATAAAAAATAAAAAAAAATAGAACATACCATTTTTATTAGAAAAAAGTTGTACTTAGTAGGATATTTGAAGCTGCTTTTCCGAAACCAGCTTCTGAATGTCTGGCTGCATCGAAGAAACACCAAGTCTGAGCACTGAATCGAAATGTTCGTCCGCGAGGCGATTACGTAAGATGGGTTTCGCCCGTTTCATCACTGAAAACGTTTGTTCACACACATAAGTACTTGTAAACATCGTGATCATCTTTAACGCTTGTTTTCGGAGATTTGGAAAAGTTTTGCGTAGAAAGCAATTGTCTGCATCGCTCGAAATTTGTCAAGTAGGGATGTCTGGCTTTGCAAGTCAATCAGTTCCAGTTGCAGGTCTGTCGGGGCACTTGACACATCTGCCGCAAATGGATTTTCGAAGAGACGTATTTCATCCTTCAAATCATGAAAATCCTTAAATCTTTCACTGAAATTATCCTTCAAGAGCCCCAAAAGTTCTATCATTCTTTCTTTGGGGAAAGACATTTGTTGCTGCTGATCCTGACGTAGAGATGTACACGTTGGAAAGTGGACAAGCTCCATCCTTCCCGCCTGCTGAATGAAGAGTAGTAATTTCGCTTGGAATGTTGTTATGTCGGCATACACATGCGAAATCAACTTGTCTTTCCCTTGTAGTTTGGTGTTGAGTTCATTCAGATGTGACGTGATGTCGCATAAAATCGCCAAATCCCACAGCCACGAGGGGTCGTTCAGCTGAGGCACTTGCTTTGATTTCTCCGTCATCAAAATTTCAACCTCATGTCTCAAATCAAAAAACCGTTTAAGTACCTTTCCTCGGCTTAACCAGCGGACTTCACTGTGAAAGAGAACGTCTTCATATTCGCATTCTATTTCTGTCAAAAATTCCTTGAAAGTTCTGTGGTTCAACGCCTGTGATGCGATGAAGTTTACAGTGCTGACCACAATCTTCATCACATGGTCCAGATTCAACACCTTGCCACAGAGATTTTGTTGGTGAATAAGCCGGTCAGGCCGAACTATCGAACTATCCTATGCGGGGCCGACAGCCGTAAGAACACTTACTTTTTAATCGTGAGGCTGTTTGCCTCAGAGTGGTCCGAACCGGTGATGTGCTATTCTTGTCATAGAAAGGGCTTATCAAACAAGCAAAATTGATATCAAATCACAAAAAAGTGTCATGATCATGACTTTTTGGAGTTGTTTGTATAAAAACAAAAAAATAAAGCAAATGGCAATCAAAAGAAGAGAAGCACTAACGATATCTTTCTTGGGACTGGTTTTCGTTTTATAAAAGCTCTGTCAGAAGCATCTGCTTCTCATTTCAATGTATCTTCTGTATGTATCTGAGGATGCAGACACTTCTCCGGTATGAGATGCTGTCACAAATAAAAAAAAAAAAATAAAAAAAAAAAAAAAAAAAAATAGAGAGACATGTCATTACACCATACAGAGGCAGCCTTGGCAGACGCGGGTCCCTGCGGGGCAGAGAGCCACAAGTGTAGACTATATACTGTACAGGGACATGTGTTTCAAAATAATAATAGATGTTCATGTATAAAGTAATAATGTATATAATAATGTTCATGCATACAGTGAAACCGTACTAGTGTGCTAGCAGTTCAGAGATAAAAGAGAGCGATCGAGCAGACGACACTGCAATGACCAAATGGTCATCAAGAGTAACATCATGTTGATTATTACCAAGTTTTCTTGCTTGACATTGAATTGTTATTTCCCCTTCTGGGGAGTGGGTGGCAGGTCCACCGTGAGAGAAGTGGGACATACACCTGCCACGACGAGACGGTCGACAGTCAGTTTAATTCCGAAATCCTCTGGGGGAGGACGTATCGGATCTCTAACTGTCAGCGTTACAACGAGGAGTTGCCAGATTGTTGACAGCAAACCTGTAATCCTAATGTCACTGACGTTGACAACAGTATAGTCTGGTTTTCCGTGATATTCCGGTTGAGCAGAATAGCATGCAAATTAAATAGCTGTTAATCTAGATAACTGCAAGTTTTGTAAGACTTTTTGTAAAAATATTACACATATTTTTTAAAAAATGTTTTACCATATTTTTTACATTTATTTGTCACTAAGAAAACAGAAGAAACATCGTCATTAAAACGGTACTTATCTTTTCTAAGCATAAACAAGGGAGACAACCCTGCCCTCAGTAGCTTTAGTACTTCTTAACTAGACACAAACGAGAACTTTTAGGAAAGCTAGGCTGTCACCTAGGGCGCAGTCTATAGCTGTACTAAGCTGGTTGTCTTTGGCATGGCGCTCCTTGATCGTCGTGCAGATGGTGGGACTTGAGGGTTCAGAGGAGCTCGGGTTGTCTCCATGGAACGTATGGGGTCATGTGGGTCAGGGTGGCGCGGTTGTTGTCTGCATTGGACTTACCGGTCACCTGATTTGTTTCTTTGCTCTAGGCCAGTCTAGGGCAGTGATGCCCAACCTTTTTCGGCCTGCGGGCCATATCCATTTCGGACAGCCGTGTCGCGGGCCACTTCACCGCAAAAATACAAAAAGGAAAAAAAAATAGAGCAGATACCATTTTTTATTAGAAACAAGTTGTACTTATTAATTATATATTAATTAGTGGGATATTTGAAGTTGTTTTCCCGAAACCAACTTCTGAATGTCCGGCCTCATCGTAGAGACACCAAGTCGGAGCACTGAATCGAAATATTCGTCCATCGCAAAATAAAAAAAAAAAAAAGATTGGGAAACGCCCCTACGTGGGGATAAATACTTCTTCCTTTTTTTTCGTTTTTTTTAAGGTCTTCTTTTATTACTAACATGCCGATTTCCTGCACTGTGGGCAGAAGTTTCGCGGGCCGGATGGCAACGCGTCGCGGGCCGGATATGGCCCGCGGGCCGTAGGTTGTGCATCCCTGCCCTAAGAGAACCAGTCAGTGTTCAAAGCACACATACTTTTACAAATACCAGAAAAAGCTGAGCAAAAGAATACAGCCTTCAGACAACGAAGGTGTGAAAGACAGACGTGCATGGGTGTGGCAATGAAAGCGAAGTTTGGAAAAAAACTGTGGAATGTCTGCCAATAGATAAGGTGTCCTTTCCCCTGGATTTCTGTCGCTTCCTCTTTCTTGAATAGGTGTGTTTCAGCACCACTTGCGAGCACACAGTGGGGGCATTATGCATTTATCAAAAAAACATTACCTATTCCAGACTCTGACGTGTCAGAATTGCTAACCTAATCAGATGTTTTCGTGATATGTCGGACAATATTTTTCCAGGATGAGATGAAAGAGGGTTTCTTTTTTTTATTATTTATTTTTTTATTTATTTTTTTTTTTTTTTGCTTGCCTCAGGATGTCTCAAAAGAATGCTTCTTTTATGATATTTTATGAAAGAGCTCTTTCTGGATTGTTTTCTCGAATTTTCTATGTGTGTGTGTGTCCGCGGGCGCGCTTGCTCGCTGGTTTGTGCGTGTTTCACGCTGGTCAACAAAGGAGAAAATAATGCACGCGCGCGCATACACACAAAGAGGACAAATGAGAAGTGGGAGAGATGGAACAAGAGTGAAAGCGCAACACAATAAAAGTAGTGAATGCTTTACAGGTTCGAGAACTCGATCTACAGGTCTTGCAGGTGTGCACATGGATGTGTGTCAAGCAGCAGAACTACCTGACTATGGTTAACGAGCGCGTAAGGGACATTGACCTTCGTAATTCTATTTTTAATCTACGCTCAGGTAGGCAAGGAGCTAAGTATTCTGAGGAAAACGAATAAAAGAAAAAGAAAAAGAAAACAAAAACAAAAACAAAAACAAAAACAAAAAGAAAAAGAAAATAAACATCAAATAAAACTTTAATCGCGAAGATTGTTCGTGTTTACCAGAAGAGAGTTCCCTCCCATCCCCAGAAAGAAACTTTGAAAAGTTGTTTTAAGTTTAGGAATTCTTTTGTAGATGTTTGCTGCGCAGCGAACTCTTTGATGAAGTGTAGAAGGCAGCGAGAACGAAGTGCCAAGTAATGAAAGTGACTAACGAAGCATAACATTGTCAGATCTTCATCATTTCCCTATGTTTTCCTTTTCCTTTTTCTATCTTATTTTCCTTCTTTCTATTTTCTCTGAGTTCAGGAACGGTTCAGTGTGTTATTCTGTGTGCTCACAGTTTATTCCTATGTGAGCGGGGTACCGTGAGAAACTCATTAGTGCAAATTTTCTCTTTTGCTTTACTAAAAATGCTGTTTTGGGGCTACTCACAAGAAATCTCTCCTGCTTCGTAAATGACAGCTGTTAACATCAGTTTCTGCTCTTATTTCCATAAAGATCACGAGGTAAGTACACGGCGAAGGAAGCTCATCGTGGCAGGTTTGAAAGATCTTCCAGAAACGAATCATGGATTTTTCGCTCACAGGTATATTGTTATTTTTTTTTTTTTTTTTTTTTTACCTCTCCTTATGTCTTATCCAAAACAAAAACTCCCGATGAAGAAATACTCGGGCCAATACTCGTAGCTAGGAGACAAACTTTCCTAAGATAACTTCCGAGAAACTAAATGATTTTTAAGCTCCGCTGACATAATAGGACGTAAAATGGGAGATAAAAACACATTGATATAAAAATTATCAATACAGACTTTGAAACAACTTTGTCATGTTGTATATCTTGTACTCTTTCGCTCTAACTCACTTTCGTACATTGCCTTCTAGTTTTAAGTTAGCTATGTTGCTAAACTTCTCTTCAACCTATTGCTATTTGTTTTTAAAGCATTTCAAATTCGTATGGATGTTTCTTGAATGTCAGTACTGCTTCACTGCAATGTAAGACAGAGCAATTAATGTAATTGTGTGTATATAATATAAAACTTCTTAGCTATGACTTAAGAATTAATCTCTGATAATAATTATAAGCCATTCACCTCATGAAATGGTCCGAAAGCCGACTCAATAAAGTCTGCTCTGTTCCCACTTACGCACTCAATGTAATCAAGGCAATCAATGCAATCAATCAATAAATCAATCGATCTGTGGAGTTAGAACACTTATTATTGTCTGAGGTTTTTAAACACCGCGGTCGGCGCTATCTGTGACTGTAATTACTGCTTTGTAATCACCACCCTACCTCCCGGGAGGTATTACGACGCCACAGTAGTAGCAGCATCCGCCCCACGAGATGGTCAGTGGAGGGCGGCTAATTAGACTTCGCGCTCCGCAACAGCGGCTTCCCTTGCACAATTACGTCATCATATTTCGTCCGTTATTCCGCCTCCAGCCGCCGGTGACGTCACACGCGTCCCCTCGATGATCGATCTGGAAAGCGGCCATGTTCGTCGTAAGGACTATTTCTGTCATCTGGAACCCGCCAGATTGGAGACGCAAGTCGCAGACGTCCGCCTCAGGTATCGAGTGAACCTGTTGATTATTTCTCCCAGAGGTGTACGCTGACCTGCCTTGACACAGATTACCGCACGACAGGTGTTGCACAACATTTCACATTTAGAGAGAGTCTGAAAATGGAGGGGGGATGATCTGCGCAACTTTCCAAGATCTGGAAGACTGGGTAAACTTGAGTTCACGATGGATTATAAGTTTCAGAAAGAAACCAGACGCGTTAACGTCGTCTACGTTGGGCGTAGATTCACGTTTAATGACGCGCGTGCGAGCCGTGTGTCGCTGGCTCTGCTTCTTCTCTTCCTCCCGCGGTTCAGAGCCTGGAACACCTCCTCCCGGTCCAGCCCTCCATAATTCCTATAACTATCACAGTTTGGAAGGAAGGAGTGAGTGAATGAATTTAATCGTAGGTACGACTCGCTCCGGAACTGCCAGAGAGTGTAACGATTTGTCTCGAGGAAAACTTCTTTCACGAGGGCGAAATATAGGTATGGGTGGAAAAGTGCGGGGTGGAAGGAGCTTATTAGTTCTTCCTCGCGCTCCATGTCACGCTCTTCACTCACGCACCGAATTCCAGTCCAGAGAAAGAGATAGAGAGCTGCTCCATGATTCCTCGCACGTGCTACTAAGAAGAAATTCCAGCATGTGCGTGCGGCGTGGATGTACACCATCCTGTATGTGCGTTTGTGTGCGTGTATGTGTTATGTGTGCGTGTATGCTTTGTGTGAGTGCGTGTGCGAGCATGATTGACTTGCATCTAAAGTATACCCGTGGGCATTGGAAAGAGAAGGGGAGGAACTAGTCAGCAGCACGAACAAGAGTAAGACTCATATTCACTCAAAGGATCATTGCGTTAATAATGTATTTAGCTTTTTTTTTCCACAAAGTTTTCTTTCACGGTTTCCTAGGAAACCAAACCCCGTTTGCAATCACGCGTTCATGCACATGCATAAAAGAAGATGGAAAACATTGGGAGAATCCCTCAACATTTAAATTAACCGTTAGTCAATCCAACTGATCCCATGTTTATCTGTCGGCATGTCTGTCTATTTAACCGACTGTATATCTATCATTTTACTTTCTATGCCCATCGCTTTGTGGCTCTCTTAGATAACAGATTAGATGATATGACACTGAAAGGGACTTGAAAAACCAGTTAATGTTTACGTTAATAAGACAAACAGCTTGTGTGTGTGTATATATATATGCATTTCTTCTGTCAAACACGAAGAAACGGATAAAGACCGGAGGATGCTTGACACAAGTGACAGCCTCCAATCTACCTATAAAATTCTCACTCAACGAAATACGAAAAGAAGCAAAATGAAGAACCCACAAAGCGAGGTGTAGCTGATGCACAACCTCTGAATCTGAAAGTAACAGATGCCATGGCTGCCTCTGCGATCTTGTCATTCGTAAATCCATATTGTCTTAATGTTAAAGATGCACTGCCCCTGTATTTTCGTATTTTTCATAGTCACCCTAACATGTTTTTTTCTGTCCTTGAACTTCTTTAGTCCTTTCATTTCAAAACAAGCAATAGGTGACAGTCTTTTCGTGTTCCACGAGTGATAAGATGGCGGCGCCGTGGCTTCAACAACCTCGACTTCCGCGTGAGAGTGGTTTCAGTCTTCACGACCTCGGCAACCACAATGCGACCTGTATAATGGAATCATGCTTACCCAAAATCTTATTAAAATGTTAACTATTATTAACTTCAGAGAAAGCTTTGCCAACTTTCGTTCATTTGCACCATACAGGATTATCGCCGATCACGTATTGTAAAAAAGGAAAAACAAAATTCAACAAGCGGACAAGACTGGAATTTAAGACCACACCTTTTGCACATGACAATCATGGCGACTTTTTAAAATGGTAAATCGTCTTGGGTACTGCAGAAATACAAGTCACAGCCTATTTTGGGTCGAGCTTCGACCAGCGCCACGCAGCTTGGAGGCAGCGGTGTGTAAATGTCTGTGTGGCCTGCAGCAAGGGCGAGGCCCGTTACAGCGACACGCACGGCACGCACCGACTCTACATACTGACTTTACATACATTATCTCCACACCTCGCTGCCGTACGCACGCTCTCCATCCTTCCTTGCTTTCTGCGCACGCAACTTCTTCCACAGACATCCACCATCTGAGGAGCATGACGCATCACATTCGTCGTTCAGGGGGCAGGGCCACCTTTCGAAAACGAGGGGAGATAATAAGCATTCGCAGGGTCAAGGAGGTCATGTCGGGGGAGTGGGGACGTGGAGAGGAGTTAAGAGAAGATTTTTGGTCATTTTTTTTTTTTTTTTACAAAGTCATAAGCACAGGTGTTGCGGAGGTAGGAATGTTTTAGTTTGTGCCGAGAGCTGCACAAGACCACAACCATCATTTTTTCAACCTATTGTTTATGTTCTCCTTTCTCTATTTTTTTTAAAGATAATCTTTTATTTATATTTTAGCTGGAAATGTAAAGCGTGTTCAGATACATTTATCTGTGAAATGCATGGATTTCATGTGTGGGTGTACTCGTGTTGTTACTGTATACTTTAGCTATGACAGTGTTGTTATGATTGTGGCTGTTGGTGTTTTCTCAACAGTTTTACTGTTCTTTATAAGATGGGTGAGCACGCGGCATGCATCTCTCTCTCTCTTACACACACACACAGCCTTAACTTCTACCTCTCGTGTGAATCCTATGGTCCGAGCACTAACCGTCGATTAATAGGAGACACATGGAATAACAAGAAAACAACAATGAGTGTGTCTGTGTGCTTTAAGGCGTGTACAAAGGTCACGTGGTTTGTCTTTCAGATTACCGTGAATGCTTTGTTTACATGTATGCATACAAAAAAACTTACGGTATGAAGGTGGATGTGTATGAGTGTAAGCAGGTGCGTGTACCTGTCATTGTTAATATCATTGGAACAAATAAGATTGTTTTGTTTTCGGGGTGAGGACAGCGTCGAGGCGCCATGCATCCAATGTGTGGAAACAAACTAGACGGAACCTGAAATTTAACTTCTCAATTTTACAAGACCTGCGTCTAAATTTAAACAAGGCAAAAATAAATATACCCGTAAAATATCCCTATCACCCAGCTCATTAACGGCTTCTTCACACCTATTCACACTCAACTTTCCTCTGTTCATTATGTTCATCTCCACTACCTTCTTTTTAATAGGATCCTACCAGAGACCTCTGGTCAAACCCCTAATTTATGTAACTCAATATTTCTTCAATGCCATCTTTCTATCACACAAATCGCACACATGACTGCTCATTAAAACCAGTAGCAAAGGAGATAGAAAAATACTCCACAACGCTCGATAACGGCAAAACTAAACTGTTTCTTCTCATTTTCACCTAAAAGGAATCAGTCAGGAGGTAACACACCAATCAAGGAACCTCCTTTTCCTAGCAGTGTACTGCAACAGCTTCATCTCCGATGCTAGAAGACGACTTTGTAGAAATATCTGCACCCCAAATAAATGAAATAAAATAAATGTAAGTACTAAAATGTCATCGCTGGACATGTAAGATGATGACAATTGTTTAGTACGAACATCATCGCAGTTATCTTCTTAACCACGCCCGTCGTTGCTCCCGCGGTGTAGGCCAACCGCACCTTCCGTGGCTCCCCACCCAACATTCCATCCACCCCGATATCAAATGTAAGCTGTACAGTTATTTGATACCTCGATAAATAAAACAGCAAAGTCATTACACGAGCACACACAGCTATTAATTGTGGGAGGAGGCGACTATAACGTTTTGAACTCCTCTGAGAAGAAAAAGCTCGATAGGCCGGCCATCATGGTGACCTCCCATGACATAGCAACCCTTTAGCGACACGTAATCATGTGTCTCTGTCACACCCTAGCAACGGTAGACATAATCTCGCTTGTATCAGTCATGACATTCGCAAATCACATTCGTTTCCACTCGAATCCGATCTTACAAAACAAGCTGGATAAAGCAGAAACTCTATACTTTGAAGATATTTTTCTTATCATATGTGTGTGTATGTGTGTGTGCATGCGTCCCATACTTACAATGGATGCTTTTTAGATTTTACGGGATCAAATAACTGCATTGTTCACATTTGAACAGTCACCTATGGTTTCTAAACAGTAGATTTTACTGTAATCGTGATTGAATGACTCGACATTAACTGTAAACGGTAAACCGTTCAACCAGATTTCTGAGGAAGAGTCAGAGTTTATCCGCTAAGTGTTTTCATTTTCAAACATGCTGTGGACGATTAGCGATGGCTAATATCAAACTGATAGGCAAATTTTGTTTAAATGACTATATAAAAGTAATTGTCCAAATGTGGGCGAACAATTTTTTTTTACAGAAAATGCATCATTTTAATTTGTTTTTATTTGTTTGAGGAATCATACTTTTCAAGAAGAGAGATCACTCTACCTTTTCTGAAACGAAATTAATGAATGAAAGTAGGAATAAATATTTCAAAAGGTCAGGCTAGATGTTAAGCTTACATACGGAATTCATTTACAAAAATGATGTTTATTTGCAAGTGTCTAAGTGAAAGTTTTTTTGCCCGTCGTGTCTGTCTACTCACTGGCTTAGCCGTGGGGAAGTCCAAGATGGCAATGATGGACGGTCTCGGCCAGCCAGAGTAGGTGGTCGCCATGCTGACCCGACGCCAGGAAAACATGCGTCTTGCTCCTGGAGATGCCGTTGGCTACAAGAAGAGAAACCCAAGTGCTCTTTGCATGTCCCTCCCTCGCCAAACAGCTTTTTTTCTTCTCTCTAGCGCCTAGTGCCTGGATGCGTCTCACCTTCTGCTTCTGAACCACTAGCGACGGCGACCATCCATTGCCTGCTTGCTGGAGGTGGTTGTTGCTGCTGCTGCTGCTGCGGACAGCCGTGTGGACAGTGTTCTGGCCACGCGCGTGCGGCCTGCAACGGCTGCAGCCAAACGTCGGCCCGTCACACAATTGTCGCGTGCTGCTCTTCCGGCACACACCGTCCCACGACTGTAAATTTTCACAGCCCTTTGAAGTTATCTTCTCATTGCTTCGTCTTCTCAGTAATCGTTACCAATGTTGTCACTTCTTATTTATTTATTTGTCTTCTTTGCTCCTTTTCTTCTTTCTTTCGTACATTTGTCTGTTTATACAACAAAGATTCCGGTTTGTCATTAAGTCTTGAAAGAAGGCACTTTACTTGTGTGCTCTTTGTCTCTCTCTCTCTCTCCTGTAGCTTTATCCAATCATAAGAAAAAGATGTACCCACCAGACCTTGAAAACTAAATCGAATAATGCAATGAATCCAGAATTTACTGAAAACTAAGTAAAACACAGTGGCGCTTTTAGACAAATCTGAAATGAATAATGAAATTTGAACTCTGACCACGAAGACTGGCGTTACAGAAGGCCGCAGCAAATGACATTACAGAAGCATTACAGGAATCAGCAAACCTGCATTTGTGACTCCGTGGGAAATCCTGTCTCGACCTCTGTCTCAACACCATCTTGCAACAAAGCTTTTCTGCAACGAGCCACGAACCAGCATTTTCTGATTATTGAAACCTACTTATTTGACAATAATTTTGTCCTAGGGTTCTGCTCTAACAGAAGTTTAGTATATACGTGTGATTGTTATTATTTGAGATGAATGAAAGAACATATTTTGGTCTGTATTTTGAAAAACCTTTGCCTGTTTATATATATATAACGGTTTATTTTCATATAACACAGCTGGGTCGCTTGTTACTCCTGATGAAAGATGTCTTCAGACTGGAAAATCAGATGCAACAAGTTTGCATATCCCCGTCGTGGAACCGAACAGGGTTTCCATCCTGCATGTCCACAGATGTTTGTACAACTATTTGATGGCAAGTCACTGAGACCTGCAATGTCATGAAGCACCCCACAGTGTCAATGCATCTGCGACATGACAATCGATGATGTAAACACGGTCAGGTCAATTGGGGCAGATTGTGCGATGCTCCGAAAACATCTCCGGGCTGACTCTTGTTGTTATCGAACGGCAGTCGAGATCGATGTTCAGAAAGTTACATGACAGACAGCCTCATTGTCAACATTGTCATCACAAGCATCGTTAGTCAGTCAATACCATTTAAATTGTTTGTTATTACAAGTTTTGTTACATTTAGGTTTTGTACCCCGTTTTGACATTACTTTTGTTATTATGTTTCCTGATACTTTGTACAACATTGGAATTAAATATTTTGCGATATGTTGACACTGTCTCTTGACCTGTTCTGTAATTTGTGGCCACTCAATACTCTGTTTCTCATTACACGCTCTGTAGTTTGTGGACAGTCAACACTCCGTTTGTAATTAAATGTTTTGTGATGCTGTTTGTCTGTTCGATACTTTCTCTGTCGTGACAGGTTTTGTTTGGACATTCTGTGATTCCGTTTGGAGAGTAAGTCTTGCTCTTATCACAAGTCAGATGTAAGCAACTCTTGTTAATGATGTCATAATGGTAGATAAAGGTAAGTGTAGAGGGACGTGGACAAGGGATAAAGATTTCCTGGGGGACAGACAGGGACAGACAGAAGAGCTGCGGCTGCTGGATGAAATCAGGTGCAGCTTGTAACACACCAACCCATGTCTTATTTTTTGGTGCAGTGCCACAAGTACGGAGTATTCCCTGTGCTGTTGCAAAACAGCATCCTTCAGGGTGGCCAGACACACCTGGTTCACAGGTGCAGCTCCTGCTGAGTAGTTAAAGTGAACACGCAAAACGAGAAAAAAAACCTACTAACGTCAAAGATAGACTTTACTTGCAGGTAAGGGTAGAGATACTTGTTGAAAAGTGCAGTAGATGAAAAGGCATAGATGAAAATAAAAAAGAAAACCCCAAAAGATGAAAATGCCAGCAGGTGCAACGAATTAGTTCTTCTATGAGCAACATAGTTAAAGATCAAGGGCAAAAAGTGTGAGGAAAAGCTAGTTTTGTGTTTCATTACTGTTCTATATTTTTCACTTATGCTCTGCACTGTAGCACTATGAGCATATTTTTCGGGTTACTGATTCACTCTCTAGACCAGACCTGGGCAAGGGGCGGCCCGCGGGCCGAATCCGGCCCGCATCCTGTCTCTGACCGGCCCGCCCGCTGGTATATATATATACGATATATATATATAGTATTGGGTAAAACTGAGTTAACTATTCCTCTAAAACCATCCCAATTTTTCATACGCCCCTTAGGAAAATTAATTGCCCGCCCCTGCTCTAGACGATGTACTAGAGACCTGATTGACAGAGGAAGATCCAGTTGTTATTTGTTATATTTTCCGAAGTCTATATACTTATTCTACAGTAATAACGGTTATATCCTCTATTGCAGCAGGAACCGACTAACGGCTGTACGATGATATGCAATAAAGTTTCTCTGACGTCACCCAAACGATCTTCCGAAAACACGCGCAGCAACAGTAATCAATGGGCAGGTAAATCATTCCTCTTTATCGCTTCTTCGTTTGCCCTCTGAGCTTGACCCAGCTTTCTGACAGCTTCTGCTGGATGCAGGCGGCGCTGTCGCATGGCGCCCTTGTCACGTGGTGATGTGACGTCACTCACCCAGGACCGCGCTCTGCACAACTGCGTTAATGTCAGATGTGTATGGAGGTCCGAAGTCCAGCAACGGTCCTGGTCTTTCATATCATTCAAACAGGTTACTGCAGGTAAAAGTGGGAGAGGTCACGATGAGAAACGGACCTTTTGCCTGCGAGGAAGGATTCAACCCTTGGCTGCTGTTCACGTTTTTATTGAATCACGTGTTTCGTGCGACAAACAGTATTTCGCAATGCTACCTGCTTGTGCCAGAAAAAATTCTCGGTATCACGGATCTGTATGCACATACATTAATCACTCTTTATTTTGTTTGTCTGGGTTTTTTTTTCTTTTCTCTTTTGTCGATGTTTACAAGTTTCCGGTAGATACTGAACGTCATCAAGTTTTATCATCGTTCCTTCATTTTCCTTTTAAAATATAACGTATGCGGGACTACCTAAAATATCAACAACAACAACAACAACAACGGTTTCTGGGTTTTTTGATTGACATTGATGATGATGTCGCAGATGATGGTGACTAAAAAGTGTTCACTGTCTACTAATCCTGTCATTGTCACCCTCCTTTTTCGACGTTTAGTGAAATACATTACGTCACCACTGTCACCACCGTCACCTGCCTCATTTCCGAACCGAAGAGTCGCGAGGGGGTCGCATGGGGCTTTGTGTAGTTGGACGGTTTCTGCATTAGGTCATTGCAAAACCATCTACCAAGGTGAAGGGTTACAGTAATAAATTTTACCATAAGAATCTCTCTCTCCCTATCTCTCTTATTCTCTTTTTTTCGTTGACAACTACACGAAGGATGAGGAGACTATAAACAAACAAAAGATTCTGACAAAATGTCCCTAAAGTCTGTCCAATATTTTCAGGCGTGGACAGCACGATAAGGCAAACTATAATAAACGCTTCCTGATTTATGTCACGAGAGTCACGCGGAGGAATAATAAAACGCTGCTGCCGGCAGTCGTCGGTTGTTTAATGAGAGAAAAAAGTACGGCAAAGGTCATATCCCCAGGCTCATCAGCTTCAGCCCACCATTAGCTTCAACTCCATCGCAGTTTGTGCAGGCCGCCCAATGAGAACAGCAAACATCCGATATTGGTTTGATGACCACCTTGATGTTTTTAAACATTTTCACAGCGTTTGTTCTGATAACACCAAAAAAAATCAAGCCGGCTCCCGGTCTCACGAATTAAGCCGTCACTTCGATGAAAGGAGAATGTGCTGATTTATTTGTTATTCATGACTTTGTTCACCTTCTGTGACACACGCACACTCTCTAGGGATTTTTGAGGGACAGAGGGAATAGTAGCGAATCATTAAGTTTGTTTCGAACATGTTTGAATTTATATTTTCATTTAACCCATTTATTTTCCCTTTATATTCTTCATGAGATGTAACAAAGGTAAAAAGTTATTAAAATGGATGTAGTATTGTGAAATGATTTTACTTGATTTAAATAGATAATTTATTATCTTATTTCCTTGTATTTTCTCCCATCTTATTCATTAACCACCAATGCAGTACAATGTATTGACAATGTGATCTGTCAAAGTTACAAGGCACATCAAGGGATTAATTAAAAAAAATTATTCAAACTCAATGGTCAACACTTTACTTTCAAGTAGCAGACATGTCAGGACGCAGCAATGCACCTACAAACAACCGACATTTTAACACAAAACATGATAAAACATAATATACTAACTAGCAGTTATACTCATAAATTGACAATTAGTTTGTTTGTCGACGGATTAGCTGTCGGTTGGTGATTGCAGATTATTGTAGAGTGCATTTTATCTCAGTGTATAGCTTGTCATAACCGTTGCCTACCCGCCACCCACTTCTCAGGAGCTTGTGGAGGACAATCCCCTATTTGGCAGGCCCCCAACAACACCTGGCAGAAGTAAAACGGTGCAAGCCTCTAGTCTCACCACGTGACCTGGCACAGCACTCTTAGACCACTCTACAGGGTAGGCTTGAGGCAGAGGTCGACAAGAAAAGAATATTCTGGTGAGTATACGCGAGTGGAAGGCAAAGATGTCTTCATTATTTACAGTCTTATGATGCGTTTACTAAGTCCAGTTTACTAATTTCCTGCTAAGCAGATTATATTCAACAAGATAAAAATCAACCACTACCTACCGAATTTTACGGTTTTTTCTTTCCTTGTTTTCTTTTTTTTTTTTTAAAGAGCGATGAAAGACAATCAATGATGAGGATGATGATGAGGAGGAGGAGAAGGAGGAGGAGATACAAAGCACATTTCTCTGCTTGGAAGCGAACTGTGCACCTACAAACAACCATTATTTTAACATAAAACATAAAATATGATAAAACATAGTATACTAACTAACATTCGATGTAAAAAGTTCAATATGCAATAACAGGAATTATCCAGCGACAAAAATAAACAGCAGATCATAAATTGACATTTAGTTTGTTTGTGGACGGATTAGCTGTCGGTCGGTGATCGCAGATTATTATCTTACATTGTAAGAGGAGGCCGTGATGAAAGTGGTGTCCAACTGTGTTTAACACTCGAGTTTCATTAGAGGGAAATAACATTGATTGCAACTCTACACCCATCAGCAGAGGAAGGAAACAAAAATTTATTTGCTCGATTATGCAGTGGGATTAATACCTGCGGGTGTGACACTAAATATTCACACCGACAGAGAGCTCTGGGGATAAAAAGAAGCGGACATTGGTTTTGTGACTGGTTTTACGACTCCCAGCTACACCATCAACAATGAAAGACTTTTAGACAGGTTTGTTAATTAGTGTAGCGACAAGGTCTGTTTCGGTGGACTACAATAACAGAAAAAATATAAAAAGGGGGGCTGATAGATTCAAGGACTCTCACTCACCATGATGGTGCAAAAATGAAGGTTTTTTTTTTAAATTTTCCTTTCCTTTATGTCCAGATGCCTTGTCTCAGAGAGGAAGAAGGGCAGGCAGCGTGGGCCCCTCGTCGTCCCAGGAGATGGCGGACATCTTTCCACTTCATGCAAACCCAGCTCCGTCGGCTGTCCCCTTGTATCCGTTTTCAGCGAAGGAGAACACTCAAGTGACAACCGCAACACCACCCCAGTCTTATCTGATGCATGCATATGTATTTATGGAAATGGGAGGTAGCTACCCCCACCCCACACACACACTTTCTCTCTCCCCCCTCTTACACGGAGGTGGCAGGAATGCCAGTCTCTGGCTAGGGACTGCTCCAGTCAGTCTTTCTTTCTGTCTTTGGCTTCGTCTCCCTGGTGCCGAGAAATAATGAGTACAGGTCGTCGGTTTGCATCAGAATCAGACAGACAGACAGACAGGCAGACGAGTGGGCGAACAGATAATGATAGCCTGATAGGGGTGAGCTGTTCGCGTGGATGGTATTTTCATTGTGTTTGTCGTCAACAGCTCTGTAATAAATGCAGTGAAAAGTGAGAAGCGAGATGCACCAAGGTGCTGACTGCTGGTCAGAAAAATGACAAACGCTCATTAACCGTCCTGAATCTCTTTCGGATTGACAGACGAAGAGATTAATGAAAGGAGAGGCAAGCAAAGAAAAGTAGTCAGAGACGGAGTGCGTGACCTGACACGTACAGATAATTGATACATGAACCAAATGGCTCTTCCTCAGTTACCTTCCATATTGTTTACTTCTCTTGTGACATTAAGCAGAACACTTCTCGTTAGAAACTACGCACTTCGTCTTTACCAGCTTTATTTACCAAGGACTGCACACGTTTTTAGAGAAAAATGGAAAGGAAGGAGATGAACTATCATCAATCATCACCATCATCATCATCAGCAGCAGCAGCAGCATAATCATCATCAATCATCAATCATCATGTCCTTGTCTGTTTTCCTAATTTTGACATTTATTAATAATAAATATATTTTTATCTTTTTCATAAATTCCTACATTTCCTAAAAGTCACTAAAATGTTCATGCATCACATTTTTTAAAAAGTTACTCTAGTTACGAGAAAATCTTGTTTACCGAAGCTGGCAGTGGCCCTCGAGACCTCTCTGAAATCACACATTTATTTACTCCGGCACGACTATTCGCTCTTCTTGACATCAAGCTTCTTCAAGTCCCATTAATGAGGACAAGGCGTGTAGACGAAACATCTTTTACCTACCAAGTCCTATCAGCTTGCACCACGTTACCCGTCAGCACACGTCACCCTCACTCCTTGACCTCCCTCCAATCCAATCAATGGTCTCCCCCAACATTGTTTGTACTGTGTGCGTGTGTATGTTTGTTTATAAGTTCTCTCTCTGTAGTTGTGTGTGCGTGCGTGCAGTAGAAAGCGAAACTTTCACAAATCTATATTGGTAGTTGTTGCTTTCTTCTTTATGTAAACAGCTCTAACCATATATTTCGGAAAATGAATTATTATTTTTTTATAAATAAATATGCTTTAAAGAAGATATTCACGAACAGCGAATTAATCTACTAGTTGCTATAGAATACAGTTTTTTTTATTACATAAGCAGGTTAGGAAACAATTTGGAAACTGAACTCATTTTTTAAAAGTTTTCTTTTAAAATGTTCTGTTCCATATTAAATAATTAGTAATAATAATGTATTAAAATATATCCAAATCGAGTAATGTATCAATAGGTCGATTGCACGTATCAAATCGTATGAAGAAAACAAAAACACATATAGAATGCTCATTTCTTCAAGATAAATAATCAATATGAAGGCACACATTCAAAGTGGACTTTGTAAATATGTGTACGGAATGTCAGAGATAGGATAAAATGTATTCATAAAGGAGGAGGACAGTGGGTCCCTCGCGAAGCCAAACACGCAAAGGACAGATCGTTGGATAAGGTTTGTCCATGGCGATCAGATATAGTTTAGCTTGAAGCAAAGATCGATACAAAGCAATAAAGCGAAGATTTTAACTAACAACGAAATCACGCGAGGTCCGACAACAAATATTTATCTGGATGAGATGCACCTTGCACATTTCAAACATTCCTCCACTCGCCACACACACCTTCCTTCCTGTCTTCCAGTTACAAAGAAAAATGCGACGGGACGATAAATCGTTGGACGCGTTATTTTCCCTTGTTTCATCTTACTTTCTTTTAAAGAAAAAAAAATGATAAGTGAACGGCGAAACACAAGATTTAGAGAGCTCTTAAGAGAAATGATCGTGTACAGCCAGTGAACGTGGTTATCATGGTTAATATAAAGTCAGCTACGAGATAATAATTTGTATGTAAAAACTATTCTTATTCCGCTAAACACTTAGATCAAGAACAAAGTAAAAAAAAAATATTAAAGACCCCAAAAAAATCGCAGATTATTGTTATCTAAGAAATATTCGTAGTAATAGACGCTCAGAAGGAATTTGAGTGAAAGTTTGGACCATGATTGCTGGTTTCTCTGAATGTTTGTGTGAAATGGTAAGGTAAACAAAGCTTAATCGGTGAACCCTTCTAAGATTAGAATAAGTCATAAGTATGTCACGTAAAATTATCATATCTCTGAGTACCGCGAGTAATTGTGATAATTTAGCGAACGCTGTTAGTTATCAAGAACCAGGGGGAACCCTACAAGTTTTTGTATGGTAGTAAACAGTATGGTAATTTCTAACCAACAGTCTGACGTTGATGAACAGCAGAAACTTCTAGAGATTCAGTCATCAATAGGGTAAAAAAGCTGCTGTGCATTAGAAACCATTACCCCTATTGCCTGTAGTCACACACACACCCGACCCACTCCAAGAAAAAGCGCGTGGTGAAAGTTCCCCTTCCCCACGAACCGATGACCAGAAAAAAATTCCGCTCCCCATCCTCGACCCTACAACAATGCATCGACTTCTTTTGTAATAAATAATAAAATCTCGCCCAGGGGTTATCTAAAGAATCTTAGGCCTGTTTTTCGGGTGGATTTTCTCTTTCAGCACAATGTTGATAAAAAAAAAATCCCCTGGCCATCAATCGTCAAATTTGTCGTCACAACCCTACTACCCCACAACCCCTACTCCTGATCCCCGAGGCTTTCCTCGTGTTACCTGTAACGCCGTGAGTCTGAGGGTCTGAAAATCAACAAGACCTGTGTTGTAGTGATGGGTGCCGGGTGTGCGGTGTGTGCGTCGATTGATCGTAGAGCGCAACGGGACTGGTTCTGCACCTGAGCTGGTGAGAAAATTCCGGCTTGAACCCGATATGTTGCGCGGTATAAACACAACGACAGCTTATTTACGTCGGCAACACCGGCCCCGCCTTGCACACGTTACAAGATTGTTCCCCGCCCCTCACTGTGCCAGACCTTGCCACAGGGGCTCCACTGATACGTTCTGAACCCAACCTGATACCTTCCTCCTAGACATCACCTTCGTCATGTAGGTCATTCATTGGCAAATCATGATTTCTGAGTCTGTTAGTTCCTTCACACAAGATATGAGGTGTGGGGGTACTGGGGGATAATTGGTGTTTTACCCTGTCAGCAACTATTTTGTAAACAGATGCCACATGCAAAGAAAAAACAGAATGTCCGAGACGAGATCTGAACCCACGACACCCAATCCTCGCTGTATTAGTGACAGGCCATCAGACCACGCACACAAAATAATTGATTCAACATGACAAACATAAAACATTGTAAACTCTAGTGTGAATGCAAAATTACTTTCCAGTGAGCTGGTTAATTAAATAAACACAGTCGGCGGTACAAGTCTTTAAATATTGCCGTTCTCACCAAAGCTTTGCAAAGCTGTCGAGACCTGATTACCTTTACTTCACAAGTGTCTTATCACTCTTTGGGTAACAGATCATTAACGTGTTCTCTTGGCTACAAACTTTATTGATGCTAGAAGTACGATTTAAAATCAGTTCACGTGTACTATTCTAAGGAGCAAAATCATTAAAAATTCCATACGTATTTTTGTATCGAACTATTACTTTGAACTTAAAGGTCGCACATTTTTCTAATGACTACTTAAGGCTCAGTGTAAACATCACCACCAACAGAAAACGCGGTCAATACAATCGATACGTTTACACGATAAAAGCCTCAGCCAATGGGAGAGGTGAGACCGTCTGTTAATTAAAACTATCACACGTGACGTCACGAGTTTGCCTTCTTTCTGTGGAGGATAGGTTTTTAAGTGTGCACCTCGGTAAACAGCATTTTGCACAAAACTGTATCCAGTCATTAGAACATTTCTCTTCTTTTCTGAACCGAAGCCAGCTAGACCTGTGAATGTTTAGCTCGGGTTAGCCTTTAACAGCTTAGTAGCGATTTGACCGTTTTCTGCAAGCCAGTCTCACCTATTTTTTTTTTAAGACCCGTGCCAACAATCACTGCCCTAAAACTCCATCCTGCTCCGTAATGCGTCCAGAGTCCGCTTCAACGATTTTTGTATGGAAAAGAAGTATATTTATATAAATTTTAACAACACAAAATTTGGAATAGGAAGAACCACGAACTGTTGAGTCCAAAAACTCTTGAGGAGCATAAAACCGTTTGATTTTAGGTTTTACAGTTTGTCTACATTTATTTCTTCAGCTGTTGATTTTTTTTTTTTTTACTGCTTGTTAACAACAGGTGTGAATATTTATCACGAGACAACAACTACGAATATATCACGGGAAGGCAGCCAGCCCTGTAAACAGATGTCACATGCAGAGAAAGAGTAGCGTACCCGAGACGAAATCTGCACCCAGGTCAGCCTACCTCCTCACTGTTTTTGGTGACAGGCGATAACTGCTGTGCCACCAAACCGTCCTATGACCTAGAGAGGATTTTAATATTTCAGCAAGTATTCAACCAAGACCAGAAACCTTATTTGATTTCAGTCTATTTATAGCTCAAACCATTCCTCCTGGAGTGGTCAAGACTGTCAAGCCCTGTTGGGGATTCTATATCTGCAGAGTCCTGATCACCCCAACCTCCCTCCTATATTTTTCACAGTTTCGTTCATCCAACTTTTCACAGTTATGTTCATGTTTAAACTATGTGCAGATTGCTTGGGTCTCCCAATATGTTTCTGGATTTAGTATGTTCATGAAAGACGGCTTTCAACAAATCCCTTCTGTACTGTTTTCGTTTATTTCAAGTTTCGTCCACTTCTGTGTATTGTTTCTGTCCTTGGCACGGGCTGTTCGTCTTACTAGTTTCATTCACTTTCGCGTTTAACGTTTTTCTTGACCGACCTTTTCTTTGTCCTTCGAGAAATCTTAGTGTCACCAAATGAGCTGCATACACAAGACCAGAATTTAAAAATTCACTGAAAATATTGGAAATAAAAGACTTCTTTGGCTGTTGTCCCAGGTAAATTTGTTTCGGTAATGACTGATTTGGTCTTTAATATCCTAGAGGAGAGATAGAGAGAAAGAAAGATAGAACTGTGCACGTGTTTCGACGAACAGTGCCGACATAAGCAAGCAAGAAAAACAAAGTCAAAGTACAAGAAGGTCAGACCAGTAATAATAGTAATGCAAGGAGACATTATTTTTCTGCTACTACATCTGTAATTCACTAACATGGCACAGCCTGATGTAAAATACTTTCATCTACTCAGGCCTAAGTGCTTATATCATTGGAAACAGCACTGGACCTTTGACTTTTACTTAAAGAACTTTGTGCAAGTAAAAGAAAGCTAGGAGTTATAAATAGATGTATAATATTATAATAAAATATAATATTACTCATGAAATTATGTGTGTGTGTGTGTGAGAAGTACATCGACCATGAATGTTGCGTTACGGGTGGTCCTCTGTGGCCCTCTGCAGATTGATGGCAGGTAACAAAAGGCCACTTAAACAGAATGAGTTTTTTTTTTTTTTTTTTGTGGCTCGTGGCTATTTTTCAACTAAGGTGAGTGTTTTTACAGACTATAGTGACCTGTAAATATGTCGCCACCTTCCACAGACCTCTGTCACATTCTAACTAAAATCACCAGCAACACCTGCCTACCACCTGCGGGTGTTTGCCGACTCTCATGGGCGTTGGTTTTGACTTTTAGATATCATATTTCTCCTTTTTCTTTCTTCCTCCTCGTCCCCAGGAATCGCCGATTCTGCCCTTTCGTGTCTGTCACCTAAGTGCATGACGTCATGGTGTTACGCCCTTAAATAGCAACTGACTGCACGACTAATACTAATATTAGTCACCTAGCCTTGTCACGTGATCGCGTTCTTGTTCTCTGCCCCACACACGCACATCTCCACCTCCTGTCCTTAATTCTAGGGGTCAGCTAGTACTGCTTGGGAAGTCAAGTGCTGGACGAATATTACGTGATCACCAATGAAAATCACGGTTTAACACAGAACTCGGAACAACCGACCGGGATGAAGATACAATGGCTTCAGAGAGATAAAACTCAGATTCCAATGCAGCTTGACAACCAATACAGTTATTAAATATTAAGCGCCGGACATGCCTAGATTTTTTAAAAATCGTTTTTAAGATCTTTAGCAACGGTCTGATGACTCCAATCCGATCAGGTTTTTTTTTTTTTTTAATTTGGCCTACATCGTTTAAAGACCAGTCATCCGTACAGCAAGATTTTCCAAATTTTTTCATCAGGTAAATGTCAAGCTCCGCCTTCCAGCATGCCGCTGCCTTTTTTTCGATGCCGTATTTAAAGGGAACACACAAATGAAAATAAAAGAAAAATGATTTAGAACAATGGCCTTAACAATAACGCTTACCTAATAGTGACATTTAGCAACAACTAAGACAAGCACACGATAGAAAGAAGGGAAAAGCATGAACACAATGAGTTTACACCTGGACACCTACCTCCGCAGCGCTGTCCTTCTCCTCCTCGATTTGGTGATCTTTGTCGTATTTAAAAGATAGTATAAATGACCGTTTAGGTTTCCCATTGGCGGCAGCCATGACTTCTTCCTCACTCATGTTTTGTGCGTCGTTTATTCCTCGCTTCTCAACAGACCCGTAGCTCCACCTTCATCCGGGTAGATGGCAAGGAAGCCATAATGATTTCTGACACTGCTAATGTTTGCTAATGCTAAAGCTTTCCAAGTACTAATGGAGCCCCGGGAAGAAAAGATAAGCGGTGGCCGCTTGCAGCGCCTGTCTCCACCCTCTTTCACCTGTCTCGCGATTTCTCGTGAAATCTCGTGAGGGCGCTCTTCAGGCCCCCTTTCGAACAAAGACTCGTCGACGAGAAGTTTTGTTAATTCCCAATTAAATCCGTCCCACCGACGTCTGCGAACAGTGTTGTCAGTTATGTGGAACAGCAGTCAATACCCGGCCAGTACCGCGTGGACTGCTTGTCGGGTGGCTAGGAAGCGAGCGTGCCAGTCCTGTTCGCGTTACTTCGATTCACTCCGTGACTGAAGTGTTCAGGTCGAAGTTGAAGGGTGGATGTTCGAAAACGAGGTAGACGGGTAGAAGAGAGGCATAGAACAGTCGGTGATCGAATATTTAGACAGGCTGCTTACACCATCCCATTATGCACCCTGAAGCTTTCCCGTAGTTTAAAAAGTCCACCCGTAATATATGTCACCTTTCCACCCAGTAACAAATGGTTGCTCTCCACCATCGACTTTTCCCAGGTACCTCAGCGGCGTGTCGAATCAGGCGTGAGAAATAGAAGGTGGGAGCTGAGGTGCAGGTGAAGAATCTCCACTGGAGCACGCAAACTTCCAATAATTCAGCGAGGCACCGAAATTATAATATACTGCAGTTTTTTCTGGCATGAGGCATAGATAGTCATCACCTATTGTCTGCAGATGGCTCTAAATCCCAAACGAGCTTTTGGATGCCCAACTGAAAAGAAAACTCATTTGCCATTTTTTTCTCTTAATCAGGCAAGTGAGTCATAGGTTAGGTTAGAAACCTTAAGGACACACCGATCCATATGTCTGCACGCATGGTTTGATACTTTCATGCGTGCCAAGCTTGTGTGAGCACGTGTGTGCTTGAATGAGTGTGCATTTATCTTAGTGGACTTCCGATGATCTGCTATCTTGACATATACTGTCTTTCAGAGATATTATAAGCTTTTATACGAACAGTATTAAAAGCCTTTACGTCAGAGATACTGAAGCCTTATGAAGTTATCTGGGCAAACTTTTGTGTTCGGCCTCGTAGTGACCCTACCAGTTTGTATCCAAGGCTGTGAACTTCATGGACGACCGTTTGAAGAGATAGACCAACGACTTCCGGTTTCCTGAATTTCTTCTCTAAGACTTAATTTTCTGAAGATGCCATCGAAAGGTAGTACAACAGGTACCGTTTCTTTTCTTTTAGTTCTTCTTGTTGTTCTCTCGATACCTCTTGCAAATATATTTGATTTCAAAGGATGGTAAAATATATTTCAACGAAAAGCATCTCTGGAGGGAGGAAGGAAGGTGGAGTATAGACGCAAGTTCGGTGTGGCGACGATCGACAGACCACAGACTGCGCGCGCAGTCGACTGAGAAAAAGTGAGGTGGCAATAGATGGGTGGAAGGAAAGGGGCGGAAAACTGTGAAGAGTTTTTTTAAAAAATAAGTGATGTGAAGGGCAACTGTCAAGAAAAAAAATAGATGCCAAGATCACGATCTGACCTTCTTTCACAAGTTCTCGCTACCAGTGATGCTACTCTGAAGAGCAGGTAAGTTTTCGCTGGAAGAAAATCGTGGCTTAAAATACCTGTGCGGTTTTCATATCTCCAACCCTTTACAAAAAAACTTGGTTGTTCTTTTCAAATCTAAATCATTTCCTTAGTCCTTCTGCCACTCCTCCCCCCCCCTCCCAACAATGCTTATTTAAATTATTTAATTTGTACGATAGTAGCAAACAGTGGGCTATTGGTCAACAGAAGGGGGAGGGGATTGGGTTCAAGGGAAAGTCTGTGCCATGACGTGGTAAGAATGTATTTGCCTCTCGCTTGGATATGAAACAGTAAGAATACTCCTATCTTGCAGAGGGTGATACGAAAGTGTTTGCATTGAGGATGCGGCAGAAAATCCGCTGCTTTCTTGGGTGGAAAAATTGGGAGTTGTAGAAAAGTAAGATGCCTGTACCTTGGACATAAAAGGCTGAGCTACCTGAGATAGTTTAAAATAAATATAACTGAGACAGAGGTAAGGCTGTTGTACCTGGGAGAATTCCAGGTGATGCGACTGTACCTTTGTGGGAATTACAGAGAACACACATAGCAGAAGAGGTAAAGTGCCAGACGGTTGGGGACTAGAACGGTGGGTGGGGCTGTTTATCGAGCACAGTTAAGGAACACACTGAGACAAAGAGAAGTGGCGTGCAGTTGCAGCTGATCGACTAGTACACCACACTGTGAGTTTATGGCATGACAGTGTAGTCATAGTGGAGATGTATGGTAGCACAATGCTGTCATAACGCTCATTTTAGCTGAACAGTGCACTTACACTGTGGCTTCATGCTGGAACAAAGTCAAACTGTGAATTTATGGAAAACAGTTCGCCACATTGTGACTTTACAGTACACTAGTGCAGTCATACTGTGACTATCGTAGAGTAGTGCATCTGTAATGTGATGTTCTAACACAATACTGTAATCACAGGTTAGTTTTATTGCAGGACAATGTCTTCGTCCTATGACCATCTGAAAGTAAGTGCTATCATAAAACAGAACAACAGAGACACTCTGTAACTGAATAATAAAGCAATGTAGTCATGATATGTTTTATGGTAGAACAGTGCAGCTTAAATATGTTATATGGTAGACCAAAGCAATCATATTATGACTATAGCAAAACTGTTCAGTCAGCCTGTGGTTTTATGGTGGAACAGTGTAGCCATAGACTGGATTTCAGTGTAGTTTAGTGTAGTCATACTGCGGCCTTATAATGAAACAATAGCCTTTAGTGTAGTTAAAAGTTGTCAAACTGTGGTTTAAGGAGAAAAATAATAATGTGATCATCAAGCACTACAGTGTAATCATAGTAAGGATCCACAACAGTACAGTGCTGTCATATTGCTTTTCAAAATCACCGAACAACGTTATTGTTTAACAAAAATAAAAAAAAATCAACACTAATAAAAACAGTAACATAAAACAAAACTAAAAAACAAAACAAAACAAAACAAAACCGTAGAACATAACCAAACTAAAACAGAATGAAAACAATAACAAAGCAAAGCAAAATCAAAAGTAAACAAATCCATGCGATATAACAATCATAAATAACCGACAATAGCTTGGTCTGGGCATGTGCGTGCGTGTGAGTGTGCGTGGGTGTATTATGTTTTGCATCCACACCCAGAGTCTCGGTTCCATGATAAGTGTGGAGGGGAAGGGAGTGGTGCCAGGCTCTATCGCAGCCAACCAGCCAGTTCTGTAATCAGATGTCACATGCAGAGAAAGAACAGGATGCCAGAGACGAGATCTGACCCAGGACAGCCAATCCTGTATTGGTGTCTCCATGATCACCACGCGAAACAAACAAATCAACCGAGAACTGCGGGAAAATAACTTTAAGCTGCGAGCAAACACACAACACACCAAAACAAAAAAAAAGCTCAAAAAACAAAAACAAACAAAATGCTGCACCCGTCGTATCAGCCCACCTCCAGCAGCAACACCGAAACTGATGCCGATGCTCCTCATCTCCCTAGCAGCTGAAGTGTTTGTATTCTTTAGTCGCCATGATGCCATGGAGCGGCTTGAGGCAGAGTTAAACACACAAAATCAGCTCCAGGCACGTGTACCCCGGGTATAAACTGTCATGCTCGGCCTGTAAAGGTTGCCAATATTCTCCGCCTCTAAACGCAGCCATGACTGTTTAGTTCTGTATTATTATTTATTTACTTGTTTCGATTTTTTTCTTTTTTTTTTTTTTTGGTCTTACATTTCCTCTCAGCCAGTCGCTGAAATGTTATGTCACGTGACAGCTTTCTTGACAAGCGCACAGTCTCTACAGAACATTAAGTTTTAATGTTTCCACGCTGAACCCTAATGTTCGTTGGGATAAAAGAAAGACGGGGTCAAAGAAAGATCAAAGTGCAAAGTAGCTTACGTGACATTTTCGTTAGCAAACACAATGAAAGAGATTGTAAACAAATACAGAGCAAGCGAAAACTTTGTAACAGTTTACAATGTATTCATTGTCAGCAATGGTATGTAAGACTTTATTACAGAATGAATGGTTTTACACAAAGGGCTGGTATGGAGAAACAAAACAGTCAACAAATTTTACGATGGGCTGATGAATGCCATAAAATGTTTTACTTTCGGTCATGCGGGACACTGCAATTTGCTTCTCCGCCAAGCATCCTATTTAGATAAGAAATGAAATGAAGAACATGTAAACTGTCTGAAGGCCCGTTGAAAGGGTGCTTTGTAACCGATAGAGATAAGGAACACAAAAATAATTTATTTTCAACAGAAAATTAACCACTAAATTCTAGCCAATTTGCAAGATTTTTCTTGTTAATCTCTAGTTTTTAGCGGGTTTAAAATTGTAGACGTTTGAATGATCAAAAAATATTCTTAAAGAATTTATTTTCGGATTTGAAATTATCCTGGAACATAGTTGGTTTTAAGATCAGGCTTTCTGCGAGTGTTTTCAACTCAATCTTCATAGCATGTTGTGGAGCCATGGCAGCAGCAAGGTGGGCAGGTGTTTGGCAGAAGCGTTTGATCACGCCGCGAGTAGGCAGCGTAGACAATTGCGATAAGACAAGCTTCAGTTGAGGGTGGTATCTGATGTCTCCAGGGATCATTAAGTGCCTGATAATACTCTGCCCCGATAACACGCAGGTGGCCAATCGCCTCCCTCCATGTCGATTACCTGTCTCATTCGATGCCACGCTCAGACGAAACGTATGATTTTACAATCAAGGTGTTGGGGTTCAATGACCAAAGCTTCCTTATCTTTACTGCTTTTTCCCTTCATCCATTTTATTTCTCTCTCTCTCTCATTCTCTTCTGCCTTCTTACTCTTTCAGTTGTCCCATGTCTTGGTATGTATTATGTATGTGTGTATTACGAAGATAAAAGCTTTCCAAAATAAACTTTTCTTTATTACCTTCCCTCTTCACCCTCTCTGTATCTCCAAGTCACTCTTCCATCCACACAAGCACCACCGTTCTATTTATAGCTACACTCTGCTAATGACTTACTCATGTTCTTAGCACTTAGTAATGAATGTCTGCTGTACCTGCAATTGATTAACTGTGAACGAGTCAGCCTTTGATGTCAGTACAAACCTCCACGTGCGTTTTCTGTTACGTGTATATATCGACAATCTCGGACTCATAATACGGATCAGATGCTCAGCAAAATTGTGTTTTGTTTAGGTAGTAAATACTAGACATTAAGGCAGTAAATACAACATATTATAATATATAAACGCATATTGCTACGATATCAAGCCTTTTTCTAGTTTATGTAGACAAGTCTAGGTTTCCTTTCATAAAATTGGTTCAAAGTAAAATCAGTTGCGAGTTTAAATGAATAAATGTGAGTTAAAGGAAAGTGCTCCTCAGTTCTGTAAGAGGTTAAAGGCGTAGCAGAGTAAAAACTTATTTTTTCTTATGTTTGTGTGCACAAAGTAGTCAGGATTGTACGTGGAAATGCTTACGTTGTCAAGGCCTCAGCCTATGGGAGAGCTGGGACCATATGTTAATTCGGTGCCTGTGTACAAACGTGACGTCACGATGTGGACATTTTTTTCAGCATGATGATGATGTTTGTAGGCGCCTGTTTCGAAATCGAAAGAGAGTATTCACCCATCTATGGGTAATAATCTCTGTCGCTGAGATTTATCCAGCCCCCAGTGGAAAATGCACGTCACTACACGGT
Source organism: Pomacea canaliculata (assembly GCF_003073045.1). Lineage (NCBI taxonomy): Eukaryota > Metazoa > Mollusca > Gastropoda > Architaenioglossa > Ampullariidae > Pomacea > Pomacea canaliculata. The sequence goes on along the minus strand of NC_037590.1, from coordinate 33,122,082 downwards.
TTAAGTGCAACACTAACGACCTCGGTGTTCTGTAAAGAGTTGTTCTTGACTATTTTTTTTAGTGAAATGTCTAACAACTCGGAGAACCAATCTCAGGACTAATTTTGTCAGAACAGTGGAAGCATTCTTCATTTGTGGTTTTTTTCCCCAGCACACAGACCTTCACGAAACTTTTTCTAAACCCACCGCATAACCTGACTGTTAAAAACTGGTGAAAAGATTTAATCATCGTATTTCTATCATAGAAGCTAAATTACTCCTTTCAGCAAACTGCAACACTGAGATTGCGGGCTCCTCTAGGAAGAAGCCAATTCCTTATCTCGTAGATTTTGCTGCCAGAGAAATTGCAAAAATCATTCTGATCACAGCACCTGCTGAGGAGCGTAGGGTTTTTGTTTCCTAGACGAAAGTTTTACAGTAGCCGAGACTGGGCGTGACGTAATCTTGTGCGCGCACATTTGCACCTCACATACTCTCAATTTAACTTCTTATCGTGATCTTCAATGAATTTATAGAGTACCACACTTTAAAAAAGCTAAAATAGAATGATTGCATAACTGAGTGCTGGTCTGTCGACACGGCATGCAATGTTGTCAGGATGGTGTAAACAAAAATAATGTGGACGACAATCCCAGCAACACAAACCTTTAGGCACGCATGCTTTACTTTTCTCGAGCCTGCACATACAAGGAATGCACACACGGATGGATGACCACCAACAATCCTCTCGAATCCGCACACAAACATTATCGCACGCTTGACCAAGTTCCCGAAGCTGTGAGGTGTAAGGTCACAGGAAACAAAGGTTTTGACGCATGCGTTTGGGACATTGGAACTTTAGTCACGTGCTGAGCTGTTTGTGAACTTGTTTGCCAACGATCTGCCCATACCATAGGATTTTTTTTTAAGTTTGATGCTTCGGCACTTTGACCAATGAGAATGGCCGTTATGTATGCATAAAATGTTTATAAATGTTTTTGTATCATTGAGTTTGCGAGGTTCTCTTTGGAAGGAATCAATTTCTTTTATCTCAGAATTTGTGCCAAAAGAACTTACAAAAATCTTCTGATAACAGCTGGTTTCTGCTGCGTCATTACTGGTCACGGCTGGTTTCAGAGACATCCCATTTTCCAGCTGTACACGAAATCTCGGCTTCTTCATGGATTCTACACTGTCGATGAAACAACATCTCACCAACGGCTGCCAGTTGTTCTACCTTGAAGAGGATTAGTTCCATAAGAAAAAGTCTAACTAAAGATGCCACTAAAACCCTCGACATCTTTTATGTGCGGTCTAAAGGACTGCAAACCGCTCTAAGCTGATTATCATGATGCCACTCTCCATCCTTGTCAGAAAGTTCCATGCTGCTGCCCCATTATTTTCATAGTATCATACCATCAGTCTTGCACTTCTTTTTTGATAAAGCTCATTGGCATCTAATCGCATCAGAACCACTAACATTATGAGTGGCACAGCTCCTTCATTTCTAGTCTAGTCCGTTTCTACTCTCCGCCTCCTTCGTTCCTTCCTTTCCATAGTCGTCTTCTGTCTTTAAGCCGCTGCTAGGCCTCGTTTTGTTTGAATATTTAATGACTGTCATGACTGAAAGGTAATATACTTATTGCCTTTTATGAACAGTACGCATGACTGAGTGAGTGCTCCTAATATCTGTTGAATAGAAGCTTATCAACGCTGATTGTTGTTATTTTTATTATTGTTATTTTCTGCGTGTATTTATGAGACATCATGCACTTATATCTCTTTAAAGAAACCGACCGATACAGATGTGTGATCGATTATGTGTACGTACACATTATACTCATGAATATGTGTATGAAAGCTTGCACCCCTGCATATATGTCTGCCATATTGTTCGCCTGTATGTATTTATTATGAAAGATCTTACAATGTACATTATGTATATCTCGCACACAGGTCACGACTCATTCATGGGTGTGACGACTGGCTGGTTGGCGGTGGACGGATGGTTGGACATACATATCGACTGAATGTTCTTGATGCAGCCCTGGTGACGTCTTACTGACACCTGAAGTCGGTAGTACGTGACGTCACAATGCCTGATTCAGCAAAAGGCCGCAGTTCGAGCAGTGACGTAACAATGGATCCAGCGTGACCCGATGGAAAACTGCCGGTGTGCTCGGTGGTGTGGTCTTGACGACGCCGTTTGTCTCCCACATCGCGAGACGAGGTAAGGTACAGCGAACAAGGCGCACACAGCAGTGGCCATGACAACGCTGTCTTCAAAAGTTCACGTCAATCACCATCCAGCACTACTTCAAGCATCTGTCTTTAAAGGGCAGAAGCATTCAGGGGGCTTGGTAGTAACAATGAACTATTCTGCTACCCCACCCAGTAAACAATATTTTTACAAACTAAAATGTTAATATCGGATCCGAAAACGTTTTATAAATATTAGACAGATAGTCAGACAGACAGACAGTAATCAGACATTTTATGGGTTCGTGGTTTTTTATGGACTGCAGCCAACCTAAAGTACTGGCGCGTAGTGCTGCATCATAGGTCTTGCCTTCTTTGGGGGCAGAACCAACGATCACTAGACTGCTGCAAGAGTTAGACGTCTGTTAGAAGTTCAGAAAGGTCTCTTTGCTCACCTTTTAGTCAGCACAGGGCAGAGAAGAACAGTGTGTGTGTTTGTTTGTTTGTTTGTTTGTTTGTTTGTTTGTTTGTGTTTGTTTGTGTTTGTTTGTTTGTTTGTTTGTTTGTTTGTTTGTTTGTGTTTGTTTGTTTGTTTGTTTGTTTGTTTGTTTCTCAACGTCAGAAAAGATACAGGAATAAATTAAATGTTCAGTAGGGAGAATTTTCTTCTAACGTCTGGTGAAAACCCCTCTTCTATTTTCCAGATACACACCTAAAATCACCATCATTCAGGTAAGGTCTACACCACAGAGACGTCACGTTTGTACTGAGATAAAAGCCTATGGTCTCAGTTCTCTCATCCGCCGAAACAGTGTAAACGTATTCATGTACAAACCTTGCATGTTGACCTCTTTCTATGCATGAAGATCTTTGAAAGCGTGTATGTCTTGAACAGAATGGAGGTATTCAAGCAGACTTGAGGAAACAATACCTTGCCCTTACCTTTAGGAAATAAAAACTACACCCACTAGTCATTTAAAGTGCAACACAAGCGATCTTTGCGTAATAATCAGCAGGCGAAGAGGATGGCCATAGAAGAACGGCCGACAAGCTGACCATAAATTCTAGTAGAGTCACAAGGACACATTCTCGTCTTATGATGGCCAACAAGAAAACCAGTTAACTACAAAGAACAATAAACCTCAACTAGCTAAGAACATTAAGCATCTACCTCGCCTTTTGCTTCGACATTAAAACCCGTTATCCTCCATTGTCCTTTTTATAGGACAGCTATATACAGGTTCTTTTATTTCAAGTCCTCCCAGTGTCGCATTGACAGGATAGGCTGTATCTACAATCGCAAGAATAAAAATAATACTAACACTTTCTTTTACAACTGAAACAAGCTTAACCGCCACAAAATTTAAGAGATAATGGGTCTACACACACACACACGTTTGTTTACCATGATAGATCATAATGCAGAATATAAATTTAGCAGATAGTCGGGAAATGCAACAAACAACAAATCCAAAGAATAATAACCATTTTCGGAGTGCAGTGACGTCCGAAACACAAAGGTTGTGTGCAAACTTCGATGTTAAAGACAAGAAATATATGTATATATGTATAGGTGTATAACAACTAATAAACACAACTTTTAAAACAGGTTTTGTCGTCGTCAAGGAAGACTATATAGCGAAGTATGAAACTAATCAGTCTCTGTGTATATCAGGCTACAGTTTCCCAAAGGGAAAATCAGAGAGTATTAAGGTTAGGGTTAGTTCGGTTTTGTAGAAAAGGTTGACAAGTACGGAACAAGAACATAGACACAGTCTTTGAGGTAGAACTATAAACAAGTATCGAGATACTCACCCGTTCTTTCACAACTACGATGGCGGTGGACTTTTTCCGGCTTTTTCTCCGTTTAACGACGTGAGTTCCGGTTCCTGTGTCACTGACCAGGTCAATGGTCACGCTGCTCGAGCGGCGGGGGTCGTGACCACAGTTGTGCTCGTTGTATCGCCGCGAATGCGAGTTGGGATCCGCTACCATGAAGTTGTAAGCCACGCTGGCCATTAATGAAGAGGACAGTACTCCTTATACCCGAGAAACGATCAACGCGACTGTCAGACGCAATGTCCACGGGATGGTGGCTGAAGGTCCTGGTGGTCTATATGTGCCTGATACATAGTTTGTTTGGGTTGGCTTTACACTGATTGATGTTCTCCTTCCAGAAAATGTAGCCACTATTTCCGGTTTTTCTGTTTACAGTCGAGCTGGATAAATATTTTCACGAGAACTTCAAGCACGAGACTTTGTCAAGGAGACGAACTTCACTGACTTCTGACTTCTGAAGTAACCATCTCCATGGCTCATGCGCGCAACTGAGTCACGCACGCCTTTGCCGTGTGTCCTGATGATGATCAACGCCCGTTTCGCAGCTCACATGACGACATGACGATGCCGTAGATGAATGGACGTAAGCGAATTGGTTTCCCGTGACGTCATCACTGAACTAGACCCTGAAGAACTGGCGATTGTATTTTTACAGTAAAGTTTGTTACAAGATAGAGGTCCTTTGAATTGTATTCCCACGCTTCTGATGTGATCCCACGAAGGACAAAGGGCAAAGGGCAAGTAATCTTCAGACAGGTTGTGGAACTTGGCTCTTTCCGAGTCCTTGCTGGTCAGCAGCCCCTGCGGCTGTCACGTGACCCACACTTGCAGGTAAGTGAGCACTTGCAGATGGAAGGCGAAGTGGCTGCGGGTGGAGGCAGGAACACAGAGGCGGCTACAGGACTCTGCAACACAATACCAAGCTTGTTTAATTTGGCTAAACGTTATCTGGTCTTTATCTTTGTTTTTATTATTGTAAAAAAAAATAGATGTTTTGTCTCACAACCAGTACAACATTATTTTTACATCCGCAGTTTCTCATCTTCGAACTACTGTTGCTATTAACAATTAGTATCGCTGTCTACTTCCACCAGCACACTACCGTGTATTTTTTATTTGTTGCTTTCTCTGTTTTCTCTCTTCTTTCTTTTCTCTCTTTTCTATTTATTTATTCTTTCTTAGTCTATCTTTCTTCCTCTTCCTTTTCCTCTCTCCTTTTTCTTTCTCTCCCTTACAGCCAGCTTTATCCACATACTTTACAAGAAAAGAACAATGCTATAATTGTTTAAGGAGTGAATACATTTTAAAAAAACAGCAAAGATGAAGATTTCGGATCGTCAAACAGAAACATAAATTGTGTGCCTGTTGTTGCCTTGGTGTTTGCACCTCTTCAAATTTGTACCTCTACAATTAAGTCAATGTTCCACAAAAAAAAGTATCACACAAAGACATATTTTCAAAGGGGCGCAACAAAATTTTGTAAGTCACACGAAAAAGTCATGAAGATCTTTAGACACTGATTTATAAACAGGAACCTTGCAAAGCAAGCATAAGGTGCGTTAACTCACCTGGCAGCTTACTCAGCTTTCCCCCAGCAAACACCACTGAGAAAATTATCATCTTTTTTTAGAGATTTCATTTTTTTGTATTCATTAAGGTCGAGATTAGAGAATCCGCCATGTTGTTTCGACAACAGTGTTCCTTGTAACATGGCAACAAACTTGACACTGATGGTGAGCTAAGACTGCTGACCATCCGCCCTTAACATACCTGACAAGCAGCACACGCGCTGAGGGAACAATTAGCTACTTGGAAGTAATTAGTAAAACGACCCACGGTCAGGATTGTGTACTGGAGCGTAACGACAACACAGAGGTGTCTTCGCAAAGATGATATGCCAGCAATTAATTTTCTGTGACGTGGGCAAGAACATTTTAGAAGACTTTTTTAATTCTTATTTTTGTACTGACCGGACACAAAACATCATATCATCACTCAGACCAGCCTACAAGTAAGGCTACCTATAAATAATACAAACCTGACGTCATAATCTCTATATCTCCTGTCCTCGAAAGTAAAAAGAATTATAAACAGCCTTTGTGACTTCCACATTTTTAAAAGTTTTATATATAAAGAGACCTAACGGTGAGCTGTGTTCACCATTTCTTCACCAAAACTTTCATTCTTAAAAACCCACATATATATATGTAATGTAAAGTTAATATTAAATATTGCATGAAATATTGGAGAAATGTTAAAGATGAAGGGATCGCCAGGATCAAAACAAAGTTGCTCATAAAACTGACAGCAAAGACAAACTCAGCGTGATCTTCTGACTCCAAAGAGCAAAAACAAAAGCAGACTATAGAACTCAAGCCGGGCTGATGGCATCGTAATGCAGCAAGCAGACGACCTCTAGGCATTCCAGCTTGCCAGCTGCTGAATTCAAAAATAGCATGAGCAGGTTTTGAGGGGGAGCTGCCAACGACAGGAGCAAAGGGGGTCATCTCCGGACACCTGCTCGAACAGACCTCGCAGGTTCCCTTTTGGGAAGTGCGTGAGTTCGAATTTCCCAAAACAGACTTTGTTAAGCAGCTGCCAGCCAACGGATTTTACGGCGAAAAAGCTTCTTTTTCGCTTTTTTTTTTTAATTTGGAAAACAATCCATCTAAGCAGAGTGAGTTTGGCGAAGCTGGTTCTGGCCTTATAGTCTAAATGTTCTAGGTGGTCCTGCCGTTAAAATCGTCTTCTTTCTCTTTGGGAACTGTTGCATTGCCTGTTGTGGATTTTTGAATACAGTACACCCTGAAAATCCCTTAAGTGTTGGTAATCATAGGGCCACAAGCAAAAATGCATCTCATTTCGAATTCTCGGGCTTCAACTCTTTTCAAGCACCTGATCAGTTTACTAGGCGCCTCCTTGCATCCGGTCCAAATCTTTTTTTTTTTTAAAGCTTACACTACTTTAGAGCAACCCTAAGTAAGTTTTTTCAAAAGAATGAGTTTAGTTCTTTACAAATTATTGATTCCAAAAATCTGATTAAATTCCTTCCTTCTGCGCAAAACTCGACTTCGAAATCGGATTACAGAAAGCTGTGAAACCTGTGATATCAGGTAAGGACATGGACAGGTTTCTAAAGTCAAGGCTGCAGACTGGGAAAGTTGAAATCCTGTGTTGACATTGTTAAGATGACAATATTAATTTTAACTCTTTTATTCGAGAAGGTCAATATTTGGAGGTTCCTCTATTCTGTACAGGAAGGAGTTGCTTGTTCAAATGTTGATGGAGTGGTATCGTGTAGCTAAGTAATCACAACAATTTAAAAATGATCTCACCCAGGTGGGTCTGTAAAGATTTTCCTGCAAAGGTGGGAGGTGATGTGCGTTAACATTTTTTATCGTTACTGTGTCAGATCAGTTCTCATCCTACCGTGGGCGTTTCTATTAAGTATTCGACTAAGTTAACCACAAGACGTGATTAGAGAGTAGTCTGGCCGTCTGCTATACCGACAGTTTTCAACTTTGTTCGAAAGATTTATTTTCCTCTTAACAGGACAACTTTCACTGAAAAAGCTTTTGATCAGCTGTCAATGTTGTCCCTTGCAGACGGTCAGACGATTGGAAAATTCTTCACGGCAAGATCCATTCAAATGCGTCTTACTGTACGAAGCTGGTTTTCAGACCTCGAGCATGTACCACGTCCACCAGCTCTCACAACGTGCACGTGACCACACACACACGTGATTCTTACGTGAGAGAGGTTTTTACGTGAGGTTTAAGCATGACAACTCACTTCCTCCCTTATATATTGTTAGTGTCTTTAGGATATTCGTGTTTTTATCTTTAGATAAACTAACCTGTCTACATCTCTACCTACCTACCTATCTCTGTCCATCTTTACACGAATTCATTCATCCAATTCACTGTACACCAATGCCTTCAATTTACAGTTTTTCTACATGGTTGATTGAGCAACCCATCTTAGTCCTTACAATGCACTCGTTTGTTTAAAACACGTAAGACCAAAGAAATCTGAAAACACAATTTTTAGGTTAGCAAGAAAGCATCCCTCAATCTGATGATATCGGAACTTACTTTGATTCACTTGGCTTTAGTAAGCAAACAAATTTAGCTAATCATTGTGATGAGTATGTAAGGCTCTGAAAATAAGAAAGGCAACAAGCTGTTTAGTAACCAAACTGCTTCTGTATATCCTTTTCTTGCCTTAATTGTGTTTCTTGGCATCGGTGCCTACGGGTAAATCTTTCTCCGGAACTGAAAATACTGATGGGGTTTGAAAGACCGACACCGGAGTCTAGCAATGAAGTTTTCCCACCTTAAGATCCAGCAGCTGTTCCTGTTTGTTCGTATTACTGGCAAAAGGTTTTTTACCTTCTTCTTCTTCTTTAAAAAGGAAGGGTGTAAAAATACTACCTGAAGACGAGTGCTCTACAGGCTATATATAACAATGTGTGCAAGAGAGGTCACTGGGGACAGGCCAGATTTAGCTGTATCCTGGGTGGACTGTCGGGTGCCAAGTATGTGGCTTTTCACCGTTGTGCTTATTGTGTCAGGCAAGAGAGAAAGAGAGAAGGTGGGAGGATCATTTTGAGTTTTTCTCTCCTTTTTTTTTTCTCTATCCTCTTTCTGGGACACTCACAGACCCACGCGCAGACATTACACATGTAAGCAATTTTACACAACATGGCTACGTGCAACAACAGGGTCTTACCTGTAAATTACATACAAAGACATCGTAAACACCAATATCAACAAGTACAAACAGTTGCACACTCACGCATGAACTTTCACATATGCACACACGCACTGATCCACTCACTCACATGCGATAGAGAGAAAGGTGGAGGGTTCAGCAGCAAATATGTTAGAAGATAAGGAACCTATTTATAAGGGTAAAATCTGATTTGAAAAGGGGAAGAAAAACGTTTCTGGAGAAACAATTACGAAGGGGAAGCAGTCAGAAGGGAAGAATAGCAGTTCTTTTCGTCTCATTAAAATAAACAAAATATTTACAAAAAGTAGCTAAATCTAAAAAATCAAACGAAGCATCAATTACTAGTAAGGTAAATTACCGTTATTATCATTCTGATGAGCTGTGTGAAAGAAATACTTGCCTGAAACCTAAGGCTTCCAGCACTCCTCGATCACAACAGTTTGAACACCAACATCTTTGCACGACAAGCATTTAAAATGAGTTTTCACTGAACATGAAAAAACAAAACCCCGACAGGTGACTGCGGTGCATTCAGTTCTGATCGGAAGAAACAATTTACCTTTCCCTCTTTTTTCTTCGTAGTGATGACCAGCGAGGAATTTACTCCGAGCACAGCATTCGTCATAACATTAGTGCAACCTCAAGAGGCGCCATGGACGTGGCAAGAAATGTTTAGTAAACCTCTAATCCTCGTCTGGAATCCTCATTGTCCCTTTTTCTGCTTTGTTTGCGTCTTCTGTCACCTTTTCAATAAGCACCAGGGGTACACACAGTAATCGGCATCCATTCGTCTCAGGGAAAAAAGTCTGTTGCCCGACTCCGTCAAAGAGCGCACACACACCACACTGCAACATCCAGGTGAAAGCCACTAAGCACACACGTAGGCCCCTCCCTGCATAAGCCTAAACAGCAAAAGAAGCTGGTTTATTCCGAAGCGAAAAGAATTCACAGGAAAAGGTGTAAACAGTAAACACGAATACACACACAGGCCCACGAAGCTGTTGCAGGCGTCCTGTCCCTACTGAAGCTGATGGTGGTGTGCAGCCACTTCCTGTGAAGCAGAGCGAGGCAAGCGCGAGAGTGGATGAGGCTGAAGATGTGTAGGTTGCTGCCACAATGCGCTGACTGCACGGCGAGCTTGAAGAAGCAGGAGGCCCTAGGGTAACATGGAGTGTCAAAAAGGAAAGCTCCCTACTACAGCTGCAGGTAGTAAGGACCGCCGTCACTGCCGAACACCACAAGCACAACATTACCACTCAGTGAGTGCGTGCCAGCGCAAAACAGCATGAAGAGAGAAAGAGGGGGAGGGGATTCAGGAAAGGGGGAGAGAAGGATTATGAATACAGCTATTCAGGTCCCTTTGTCTTGTTATAGCAAGACAGGGACTTGGGAGTTGTTTAGATTACGATGATGAGGTTGGGGGGTGAGATAGAGGGGGGATGGAAATTGGAGTTGAAGAAGCGTTCGAGTTTTATGGATGGGATGACAAATACCTTCTCCACCTCCTTCCTCTTCACTTCCATCATTTGTCAGTGCACACACTATGCACGCGCATGTCGTACAGCAGCTTCGACATGGACTAGTCATACACGCTGACCCATACCTACCTGATATTCATTTAATTACATTCATCTTATGTTTATTCAAAATTTATAGACATAAACCGCACTGCATTACATACACAGACACATACATAAATGTTGTGTACGTACTCACACACACACATGCAAACACTCCCATGCGCAAGCTGTTCCTGGCAAGACCGCTAGCTCGCGCGTCCGCACGCGCACTCTTTGCTTCCCGGCATGCATCAGCAGCGTATTTACGAGGCTCTAAGAGGGAACCGGATAGTAAGAAGCGAGCGGATGATACACACATGCCAAGAAGCATGTCGAAAGATAACGCTTGTTTTGTAGGCCGCTGCGGGCTCTGGTATCACTCTGGGTGACGTAACATCCTGCGAAACGTCCCTGCAAGCCAGCACAGGCGAGCCGTTAACCGAAATTGATGAGGAGTGTTTTCTACCTGGCTTTCTGTACAAATCTGACACCTGATGGCTGGGTTGTGGGAGAACAAGGCGGAACAGTGGTGGTGGTGGTGATAGTGGGAAAGAGGGGTTGGAGTAGCCGGGGAAAGGAGAAATAAAAGAAGAAAACTATTCGTAAACATGCAAGAACGCACGCTCATTCATCTGCACACAACTACCTCAACTCAAACACACAAACATTAAACCATTTTGAGTAACTATTGCCTCAGACGCCTCTCTTCCATATGTTCTGCCTAAAGATTTCCCAATACGAAAGGCTTCCAGTTATAGGAGAGAAAAAGAAAAAAAAAAAGAATAAAGACCGAAGTGTGCCACGTTTTCTGCAGGAGTAACTCGGTCAAACGCACATCTCGGTGTGGTGGATGTCTTGTTTATTTTCTTGGAGGGGGCCGGGAGGGTTTTTTTCGCAATATCTTGCAGACCTTTTCGCGCGAAGCTTGAGCGTGAGCCCCTCCGACAGGGGCTTAACAAGCAAGATCTCTTTGATTGCACTTCGTGGTGTGACTTTTGTGTTAGATGATCCTGATAATCAGACGACTCGGCCTTCCTTCCCCTTGCTGGGAAGACAACTAAGGCCTCATCAGAGTGAGTTATATGCGTCGTTGTGTGAAGTGAACGCGATAAGAGTTGTGCTGGCTCGGCCCTGCTGCTGCTGCTGAAAGATTGTTGTCTCCCTTACTTGAACCATTGTTTCAGTGTGTAGTGTCCTGTCTTTTTTCTTGTCTTTCTCTCTCCTACCTTCCTCTTTCTGTTTGTGCTGGAGGAGAGTTGGAGGCGGGGGAGAGGCAAAAGAACAAGAAGATAAGACACGATGAGGTGAAATTAAATATACTGGCTGGAGATGTAATAAGTCCTTAGTCTGACTTCTTTCGTACATATATCAAGCCTGCGTTCGAATTCGCATTACCTCGGCTGAATATTCAGTTGTTTTACGATCAGTAAGGTGTGCACAAGAGGATACTACTACATTTACAAGCGAAGGTGATCGCCACTTTGGTGGACATCCTTGCAGGTGTGCGATTCTATCCATTACCTGATACAATTAGTTCATGTGTTTGAGAAACAAGCGATGGACAGATGGATGGGCGGATGGATAGTTTAAACCTGATGTTTCAGCATCAGCTACTTAGTCTGAAAAGAGGACTTACCTGTTTGCAATTGGATATCGTCCTACTGACAAAACTGTTCATTTAGGGTCACCCTCGTTTCTTAATTTTCCTTGGATGTGATGAGGTTGTCGGAGCTAAATTTGTCATTATTTATCCTCTTGTCAGTGAATGCCTCACTGATGTAGCAATTAACTCGGCTACATGTCTGAAAGTTGGCGGTAGATCACATTGCCTTTCTCCCTCAGCGAATATTGAATTAAACGAGTCTACGTCACACACTGCATAATGTTTGGGCCTGCAACTGGTGCCGAGGCTGAAATAAACCGTCTGGATAAACAGCTGTCGTGATTCCGTCGACAGGACGTCATCAAGTCCTCCCATTAATTTATTTCTTTAATGTCGTGCACAAGAAGGATGCAGGTGAGTTGGGTTTTTTTTTTAAATTCGCCACGAATTCTTGGCAACATGCATACTAATTAAAATGAAAATTAACTCTAAACTGACAAACGAGTTCTGGCCCCTGCTGCTGCTTATCTCCCCTTTAAGCTTTGCGCTGTATACAGGACATCGCAGGTAGTTAATCTAAGGGGGCAGCGGAACGAAGTGGGAGGCTCAATGCAACAGAGCCGATGCGCAGAAAGCATCTGGTTCACGTTCTTGTGTTGAAGTGGCAGAAAGTTTAATTATTGGGAGTAAGATCCTTCACAGATCCTCGACAACGCCAGACATTCCCTGGCGCGCTAGCTTATAGCCCTTGTTAAAGATCTTAAGCTCTCGGATCGCAACAAGATGGCGCCTGCGCATCATCTCCAGTAGCCGACGTGTCCTCCTCGGCTGTCTATAAATATAAACTAAAATCTAATGTTGTTAACTGTGAGCTAGGGGGCTAGGCAGGAGAAATAACGCCATCTGGCTATGGAAAGAGAGTTTGAAAGTTGGATTGTTATTAGTGATTAACGTTGCCTCAAAGAAGGCTGTATATCAGGGAAAATGGAACTGAAGAAGGAGACTGAATGCAAGACAAGAAATCGGCGAAAGCAAGATGAACAGTCCATGGAACTAAAGACAGCAGTCACACAAGATGGACAATCAATGGAAGTAAAGTCAGTGAAATCAGGATGGGTGGGTGGTTGATGGCGAGTGGCTATAGCGTCTGTCACAACGAAAGTGAGAATGGGTGGGTCCTATATCGACTTCGACATACCTGCCTCTCAATGTGACACCTGTTTTCAGGGTTGACCGTCAGTGGGTTTTTTTGTTTGTTTGTTTTTTATTTTGTTTCTGTTTTTGTTTTGTTTTTGTTTTGTTTTTTTTATCATGTAGACTGGTTTGCTCCACTGTGTGTGTGTGTGTGAGAGAGAGAGAGAGAACGAGTGCTAAGTTTTCATTTGAATTATGGCGAATGAATTAAATAATAAGTGTGTGCTCGTGTGACTCCATGCCTTGACTCCACCTTGGTCGGACGTCAGGCATTCTGGCAAGCCAGCAAATATGTGGCAAGTCAGTAAATGTAAGACAATCAACGATTCTTTTCATTTTTGCATATTCTGTCAAACTTGTCAAGTTGAGTGTTGTTGTTGTTGTTGTTGTTGTTGTTGTTGTTGTTGTTTGTTGTTGTTTTTTTGTTTTTTTGTTTTTTTTGTTTGTTTTTTTGTTGGTTTTTTTTTAGGAAGAGGTCTTTTGGGCTTTTACTTTTACACCTGATACCAGTACGGTGCTCAAATCATCATTTCTGAACACAATGAAAGTGGCTTGTGGCTCCTCGTCACCAGGGAAGAAAAAGGCGTCGAAGATCGTCAGCAGAACACTTCTATAGACGAGGCCTGCCCGCGCAAATAGGATGCCTAGCTGTATATAGGCGTTAACATAGCTTGGCACACACACAGAGATAGAACACCCTCCAGCATGCCTGCTACTCTCTCTGCCGTGGGACCGATTTCATTATTCCCCTCGTTTAACCCCAACCCACTTCGTCTGTGTTTATGAAAGATAAACAGATAACAAACGCCCCAAGGAATGTTTTCCTTCGCGATTTCTGGCCACAGAGAAGATCTTACAGTGATTCATAAGTGGTAACTCCAGGCGCCTTCCAGACAAGCCTTGCAACAGAGTACGCTCCCTTTACAGCATTCCAACGTCTGCAGAAGCCGTGTCCTATCACCGCACGACGTCATGCACGTGCTGCAACCTGGCCGACACGCGCGACCTCTCTCTCCCTCTGTCTTTCCTCATGAAGATTATGTTTGAGTAGCAAAGATAGGCGCTGTCTGCGTCAGGAAACTGCAGCAAAATCTAGCAAACTAATTTCTAACCTGCATCACTAAATTTAAAAAAAAATATTTTTAAAAATAAAAAAAAAACGGTTCTTCAGGTAGTAAGTAGTTTCTGGATAAGAAATCGTGATTATTATCAGTGGTGGTAGTAGTCGTTAACTCTTTTTTTGGACTTGACTGGTCGCCACAAAGTGCAGACTACTTTCTGTTGCCCTGAATGTTTTGCAAGCACCTGCAAAGAAGATTGTGGAATATACACATATTTCTGTGTAAATATATGTTTATATTGCCAGGGGTAGCCTGGGGAGACTGGGAACAAATTGTTTGTCCCGGGATTGATTTCTCACGCGAACCCTAACAGATATGATTCTAACGTCAACTCTGCATCGTTTACTTCAGGGGCGGGGACCAAGGTAGGCGAAGGAGGGACCCGAAGAAAGGTTCTCCAAGCTCTTTGTTTCAGTTATGGACATGAAGGGTTGAAGTAGTCAAGTGCAGTTAAACATTTGTTCCAAGAAGGGCATCTGTAATCACGTTTTGCTGCTGGTTCAAACTGACTGTCTGTTTGTCCTGTCCGTCGGTCCGTCCGTCACTCTCTCTTTTAGGATACATTATAAAATGAATTTAATGTCAGTGATTTGTCAACATGTCGTCATCGCTTGCTCCTGCACCCCCTCCCGTGAACTGTTTGAACTCTCCTTGCGCTTATGTTTACAGAGACTAACATAATGGTAAGACACCCCTCACCAACCCACCTTCCTCACTGCAATACCTTTGCCGTCCCCAGGTAAGAAATCGTTATCCACCTTTTACAATATTTATGAAGTAAACCGAACTACTGCGCCTCGAAGTGAATGTAGCGTGCCGGGGTCAACACTCAACCATTCTTGCGGTAATCCTGCGTGTTCATGAACACTGTTAAACAATTCTTGTGAGCCTGCACACGTGCTGTTTGACGGATTTATCATTAATCATGTTATTTAACAGGTTTGTTATGCCTTGAGAGATGCTGACCTAGAAACGGTTATATAAGAACCTGCCATTCCAGCAATCTCTTACCCTGACGACCTAAAGAAAAGAATTTTAATATCGCATCATCACTTATCGCATTCTTGCT
The DNA here is from genome assembly GCF_003073045.1 of Pomacea canaliculata. Lineage (NCBI taxonomy): Eukaryota > Metazoa > Mollusca > Gastropoda > Architaenioglossa > Ampullariidae > Pomacea > Pomacea canaliculata. Next base: position 33,106,785 of record NC_037590.1, on the reverse strand, counting down.
GGCAATGAACAGATAACCCTTGTTGTACAAGTCACGCTGTTTAATTTTTTTTCTTAACCATGCGAGACATAAAATTTCTTTAAAGTCAAACCAACTTTATAGTATTTCTATAGGATTTCTCGCTTATGTTTTGTTTCTGTACGACCCACCTCACGGTTATTTTGTGTATGTCAAGGACAATGCAACAATCAGTACGCAGTCTGATTAAGACAACGGCTTTCCTCAGTTTGAAATAATTCAAAATTTTTTGCCTACGAGGTGTCTTATGGGAGAAAAATTTATAGATGATCAGGAAAGAGAAATTCTAGACCACAGCATTTTCAAGTGACATTGTTGGAGTGTGTCGACATGATCTGATATTTTGTCAGACCTCGTGAGTCTGACATAGGCTGACAAGCTATCGGATCACGTGACACAAAAGTCAACTTAAAGTGTTTGGGGCGTTTCCTGTCCTTGGTAGATTGCGCGATAAAAATCCCGACACGGTCGCCAAGGTCCTTGTGAACTCAATATCGTCCAGTCTAACATGTTCGACATTTTCAAGGTTGTTAGATACCCGAAGCAAAAATCCCTTGAAAGTACCCGGATAAAAAGATCGATAACATGACCTAGTTTTTCAACACACCCGGCTTCATTTGCGGTACACCCGTCCTCGGCCAGCGCAGCCGCATGCAACCGAACCGTTAATCTTCCACACAAACAACATAGACCGTGTGTTTTAAATCAATGATTAGCCCAGAATGCTCTCTGGCTCGGTCTGAATAATATTACACAATAATAAAAAAATCTTTTTGTTTACTCGTTATCTGCACAGCGGATGCTGATCGAATCGAATCCTCAGTGGCGTTCTAGCAGGCTGCGGGGTCAAACCCTGAGAATGGCCAACCTCTAAAGCCTAATGGGAAAAGTTTGTTAGCAAGCAGCGAGGCAAGCTGGACCCAGTAAACCACAGCCAACAGAGAAATCCCATAAGGTGAGCGGCGCCTCCAACTGCGTGGACGGTAAGTGAAGGTGGGAGGCAGGCAGCCATCAGCGGTTGGCGACTGTGGTACACAGGTGTTAGCAGTTCCTGTACACGTGCAGTGTTTATACTGCTACGTTCCCATTAACTGAATTTACATATTGTAAACAAGTAATAAATACTACAACGTTGCAGCAGTTTTTATTTTAACTTTCTTTTTCGAGTCAGAAGCCAGATAATTACTGAGCGGATTGGCAATCTCTCTCTCTCTTCTTCATCTTTGCTTCCTCTCTCCAGGGCGTGTGTGCGTGAGTGCGTGAGTGCGTGCGCGTGAGTAGTCTGGTAAGTTCTTCTTGTTTTCAGCCTCTGCCATCCTTCCACGTCCTCTCTCTTTTTTTTCTCTTTATTTCTCTTCCTCCCCCTTCTTTTCTGCACCCTCAGAACCATCCGCGGTTGTTTGAAAAAAAAGTTATAAATGTTCATTTGCAAAACTATTTCCAAGGCATCCGTGCCCATTCACCTTTTTAATTGCCAACAGTGTCCATCTCGAAAGATTCATTGAAATAGCCTTCACGTTTTTCATACACTCCCCTTTATGTTGCACGGTGTGGGGTTTTCCGTATCCGGCCGCGACGCTATGCCATCCGGCCCGCGAAAACTTCTGCCACAGTGCAGGAAATCGCATGTTAGTAAACTAAAAGAAAACCTTAAAAAAAAAAAAAAAAAAGGAAGAAGTATTTATCCCCACGTAGGGGCGTTTCCCAATCTTTTTTTTTTTTTTTTTTTTTTTGCGATGGACGAATATTTCGATTCAGTGCTCCGACTTGGTGTCTCTACGATGAGGCCGGACATTCAGAAGTTGGTTTCGGGAAAACAACTTCAAATATCCCACTAATTAATATATAATTAATGGTAAGTACAACTTGTTTCTAATAAAAAATGGTATCTGCTCTATTTTTTTTTTCCTTTTTGTATTTTTGCGGTGAAGTGGCCCGCGACACGGCTGTCCGAAATGGATATGGCCCGCAGGCCGAAAAAGGTTGGGCATCACTGCCCTAGACTGGCCTAGAGCAAAGAAACAAATCAGAAGGTGTCCGGTAAGTCCAATGCAGACAACAACCGCGCCACCCTGACCCACATGACCACATACGTTCCATGGAGACAACCCGAGCTCCTCTGAACCCTCAAGTCCCACCATCTGCACGACCCACGATCAAGGAGCGCCATGCCAAAGACAACCAGCTTAGTACAGCCTAGGTGACAGCCTAGCTTTCCTAAAAGTTATCGTTTGTGTCTAGTTAAGAAGTACTAAAGCTACTGAGGGCAGGGTTGTTTCCCTTGTTTATGCTCAGAAAAGATAAATACCGTTTTAATTACGATGTTTCTTCTGTTTTCTTAGTGGCAAATAATGTAAAAAATATGGTAAAACATTTTCTAAAAAATATGTGTAATATTTTTACAAAAAGTCTTACAAAACTTGCAGTTATCTATATTAAAAGCTATTTAATTTGCATGCTATGCTGCTCAACCCGAATATCACGGAAAGCCAGACTATACTGTTGTCAACGTTAGCGGCATTAGATTTACAGGTTTGCTGTCAACAATTCAAAAGGCGATGTATTCTAGTGTCGACAGTTTGAGATCCGATATTTCCTCCCCCAGAGGATGTCGGATTTAAACTGCATGTCGACCGTCTCGTTATGGCAGGTGCATGTCCCACTTTTCTCACGGGTCGACCTGCCACCCACTCCCCAGAAGGGGAAATAACAATTCAATGTCAAATAATAGAACTTGCTAATAATAAACATGATGTTACTCTTGATGACCATTTGGTCATTGCAGTGTCGTCTGCTCGATCGCTCTCTTTTATCTCTGAACTGCTAGCACACTAGTACGGTTTCACTGTATACATGAACATTATTATATACATTATTACTTTATACATGAACATCTATTATTATTTTGAAACACATGTCCCTGTACAGTATATAGTCTACACTTGTGGCTCTCTGCCCCGCAGGGACCCGCGTACTGCCAAGGCTGCCTCTGTATGGTGTAATGACATGTCTCTCTATTTTTTTTTTTTTTTTTTTTTTTTTTGTGGCAGCATCTCATACCGGAGAAGTGTCTGCATCCTCCAAAAGGCAGAAGATACATTGAAATGAGAAGCAGATGTTTCTGACAGTGCTTTTATAAAACGAAAACCAGTCCCAAGAAAGATATCGTTAGTGCTTCTCTTCTTTTGATTGCCATTTGCTTCATTTTTTTTTTTGTTTTTATACAAACAACTCCAAAAAATCATGATCATGACACTTTTTGTGATTTGATATCAATTTTGCTTGTTTGATAAGCCATTTCTATGACAAGAATAGCACATCACCGGTTCGGACCACTCTGAGGCAAACAGCCTCACGATTAAAAAGTAAGTGTTCTTACGGCTCTCGGCCCCGCATAGGATAGTTCGATAGTTCGATAGTTCGGCGTGACCGGCTTTTCCTTTGTGTGGGTTTCCTCCAATTTTGTCTAGTTTAGAGTTAATGATGCAGTTAAGGTCTCCTGCAAGAATATGAAAAAAAAAAAAATCCCAGAAAAGAACAAAACCAAAACCAACAAAAAAATTAAAATTAAAAATAAATGGTATGTTCTATTTTTTTAATTTTTTTTTTTTTTTTTTTTTTGTAATTTTTGCGGTGAGTCGGCCCGCGACACGCATGTCGGAAGGGAATATGGCCCCCAGGCCGAAAAAGGTTGTGCATCACTGCCTTAGACAGTATAAGTGATAAGGACATTTTTGTAGAAATGATTGTCTCGAATAAAATCTCTGAAAACGATTACATGTAAGTACAGGTAGTCCTCGACTTACGACGGGGATCCGTTCTTACGCTGCGTCGTAAACCGAATTTCGACGTAAGTCGGATCATCCATTCATACAGTGCTGTACCATAATAACAGTACAGTACTGCAAACACTTAGCCTATCCAAACACCTATCCTAACACAGTACCCTACATAATTATCAATAAACATAAGTACAGTAAAATATTGTAGTACAGTACGTTTAATAATGAAATACTGTACTGTAAGAGCTGTAACAGTAATAAACAGTGTACAGTACTGTAATAAACAAAGATAACAATTCCAAAAGGAGAACAGGCTTGCTTATTGGGAGGAAGCCGCAGAAGGCGCTGGAGATACTGGGGCAGCTGAGTCAAGAGGTAGCTGAGGTAGAGGATACAGGTACAGGATCTGTTGCAGGCCTCTCTACCTTCTTGAAGTACTGCTGCAGTTTAGTTTTGAAGGAGAACATCTTCTTCTCCTCCAAGATCTCCTTGTAACACCTAAGGGAATCCATGACTCCTCTGCCAACCCTAGTGTACCTTTCCATGTTGTGATCCTCAGCCTCAAACCTTGACAACCCTTCCTGTATCAGGGCAAAACCTGCTGCCAAGCCTTGCCTTGTAAATCTCTTAGGTTCTGGGGTTGGTATGTCTTCCTCTTCCTCAATCATCTGCTTCTCCAGTTGAATAAGGTCCTCAGCAGATAACTCCTCTCCATGAGATGCCAGTAGCTCTGTGACATCATCCTCCTCCACCTCCAGATTCATTGTCTTACTCATATCAACAACGTTCTTTTTGACGCTAGTCACTGTCTCTTGGACCTTTGTGACATCATTCACAAACTGAGGACAGTTTTTTCCACACACCATTCATACTGGTCTGCTTAACCTCATCCAAGGAATCAGCAATGTTATTCACAGCATCAAGGATGTATGTTTTCCAAAAGTCCTTTAGAGTCAAGTCCTTATTCTTTTCAGTTGCTGCTAAAGCATTACCAATGACCCTTCGGAGGTAGTAGGCCTTGAATGTAGCAATGACTCCTTGGTCCATAGGCTGTATTAGGGCAGTGGTATTAGGTGGAAGGTAAACCACCTTGACATTAGGGTTAAAGTCATCCAGATGGGCAGGGTGTCCAGGGACATTGTCCAGAATTAGCGACACCTTAAAGGGAGGTACCTTGGAGGTACAATACCGCTTCACGTCTGGCACAAAATGGTTGGTGAACCAGTAATCAAACACTGCAAGTGTCACCCATGCCTTCCTATAAGACTTCCAGATGATTGGTAGTTGACCATTTGAAATGCCATTGAGTGCCCTTGGATTCTCAGCCTGATACACCAGCATGGGCTTCAAGTCCCCAGCATTGCATTGCCCCCAAAAAGCAAAGTCAGTCACTCCTTGCCAACTTTATGACCTGGTGCTGATTTCTATCATGAGTGTCGTAACCGCGAAACGACGTAACTCGAGACCGTCGTAACCCGAGGACTACCTGTAGTTATTTTGTTGGCTGTGTTACAAATCCAAATTTGCTATCATACAGTTTTGTTCACAAGGAGCTTTTGTGTAGTTATGTTTGGCAATAGAGAAGTTGGTGGAAAGAAGTCTTACGAACAGAAAAAACATTTTTGACTACTCTCCTTACAGGCAACAGTGCCAGGGGCAGGCCCCCAACTCCTCTATTCTCAGAGTTGCCCACAGGTCGTTAACACACCTTCCTTGGCTGCAGGCCCCATTAGCGGCTGCTAACCTCTGCTAGCTTTATGCCTCAATGCACATTCTTCTAGACCAAGAGTGGTATATCATTATTTGGTATGATCCTACCGAAGCATGAAGGACTCAAAATTAAATAAATTTAGGAGCTAGAGCATAGAGTATGTCACAGGATAGACACGTATGCCTCTTGCTGGCTGCTTGAGGGCCATCTACCTGTGTTGAGGTACATTAGTCACACTCACTCAGTACCAGGCAGACTAAGATGTTGCAAAACTGTTCACACATTGAAGAAACACTACGCTTCACCAAATATAGCAGTTAGAACTTTCAAGCTGATAATTTTCTTTGTTCCTCAAATGATGTTACCAATATTCAACACTACTCCACTAGTCCTATATCGCATATTTGAAACTACACTTCTCCACGTGCAAATGCTATGGTATTCTTTCATCAGAGATTTTCTTGAAAGAAAAAGAAAATAAATACACTGACCAATGCCGGAACCACTTGACAGCCCGCCTGCCCCTCTCGACAGGCCTGATACTAGATACCCGGGGTTGGGGGGGGGAGCTGAGGCACAGGACTTATCTTTCGCCCGAGACACACACACAAAAAAAAGTCTAGCACCGGCCCTGCTAAGAATATAAGGAAACAAAATATACTATACCTTCAAAAGGGTAGAGAGGCCAACATCTGTATATGTGATACCCGAGGAACAATTACAGACCAAGTTTTGTGGTCGCTGCAGCAAAAGTCCTCCTTGGGCCAACGGCTCAGTGTCTGGAGCAAGAGGGCGCCATCTGCTATCGGGCCTGTGTTCGATCGCGTGCCCACACCTTAACACGAACCCATCACGTGCAGCATAACTACTCTGAAGCCATTCGTCTCTAAGGGCAAGGGAGAGAGGGGGGAGGTAGACTGGGCGGAGGTGGAGGGAGGCATCTAGATTTGATCCCCTTCCTCTTCATCGTTCTCGAGGTCTCTATGATTTACCTTGAGATTTACCTTTCCTTCAGAGGGTGATCATTGCAGTAAAGCAGTTAAAATAATTTTTTAAGAAAGAAAGAAGATTTATGCTCTTTCCTTGCTTCAATAAATAATAAATGAGAAGGCGTGCATCGTCATCGTGTCCCCTGAAGCAACCAAACTGCTGCTGAAGTCAAGACCTGGACGACATGAAAACTCTCTCTGTTCTGTCCACGCATGCGTGAAACTAGCTGCTGCACTTCCGATGCGGCCTTGTCGACGGGGTGACAAACAATGCGTGTGTCTGGTCATTCCCGTGCGCTACACGGTCCGAAGAGAGTCAGGGTTAGTGGAAACTTTGTCAGCATCGAGGCGAAAGAGGGAGGTCTCCTTGTTCCTTTTGTCCTCGATCTCGTTTTGTGTAAACAAAGAAATTTTATGCTGTCACAAGACGAGGCAAGCTATGTTAAATATTGTAGTTCTATAATGTTGGATTTTAACGGATGATTGGGTAAAACTCGGTGCAAAATGTTGTTGTCCTTAAAATGGGTGAATACCACCACCAACCACCCATCCCTCCACACACACACACAATGCTCTCCAGACCGACAGAGATCACCATGCACACAAAGAGGTCAAGATCGTGACATCACGTTTGTGCAGGGATGCACCCGATTAACATAAGCTCTCCTTAAAGCCTCTACAAAGCAAACGTATCCATGAACAATCTCGACATTTTCCTCCGCATGGTAATATTTGTAGACGTGAATCGGGAAAGTGAAAATGATGTATTCACCCAGATGTCGGGAAATAGCATTTCGCATTACACTTTACCAAATTATTAAGATGCAAAACTGTGCCCCCTCTAGTTCTTTACCGCAGTTATACTTTTCATCGTTTGTTTGAGTAGTCTGCTCTTGATTTCGGTACATCCACATTCCATGGTCTGTCGTTAATTGATTAACTGATTGATTGATTGATTGATTGATTGATTGATTGATTGAGTGACAAGCTAATGTTAAGTGAGCTGATCGATCTGTCTAGACGTACTTCTTTCGTGGGTAAGACTATGCTGCTGCAACATCTTTTGCTAATGGTTATTAACACGGTTATGTGGATATATTGGTGATATAGATGCTGATATTTAATTTAATTTGAATTTGTGTTGAGACTTTTTATACTGTGTCATATTATGTCGTACTACATACATATGCTACATACGTATTTAAGTTGCTAATTTTCTTTTTTATCTATAAAGGTTTAATGCATATAAATATATATCTTTGATTGCCTGTAGCCTTTGTATAAGCACGGTAGACTTGGATAGTGAGCTAAAAAATCGGCCATAGTCTTTACATTAAGATTTTTCATTAAAAAGAGCATTTAAATATCGAAGAGATGGATAGAGATAAGTTTTTTTTTGACAGTGAGACTTTTAAAACTAGGCATTATATTTGTACACCTGATTATGAGTTTAATAGATGACGAAGATGAACTTTGTATTCTGTTTTCGTTATCTATTAATAGGCATGATAATGATAAAAGGCATTAACAAAGACGACGACGGAATTGTTGTTGTTGGCGTTGTTGATGTTGGTGTCTGGAGTTAAAGACAATTTTGAGTTCAAGCAGTCGAAAATGCAACGGTCAATCAAAGTAATAATTAATTTTATGGATTTCTCCAAACTGTCATCAGAATGTCTCACATATAAAGCCCCTGCTTTGTCAGATGTTGCTGTTTTGCTTAAAAAAATTTATTTCAAAACACAATTTCGATTATTTAATGAAAATGGTGGGAGGAGGTGTGGTTGGATTCTTCGAAGAAGGACAAAAGGGAAATAACTGAAACTTTTCTTTCAAGCATCTGCAGATTGTCCTCCCTTGGTTGCTGTCAACTCTCACTTTTCATTTATTTATTTCATTCTTTGTTTTATTTTTTATTGCCTAGGATGCATTTTAGCCATAAAAGGTAGAATAAACAATGCAGGATATAATATACAATAACAATCTTATATAATCATTACATTTTGCAACTTGATATGGTGGCAGAATATGGCAAACGATTAAGATATCCCCTACATTCAGACCCCTACACCAATGTGTAAAATATTTGTTTCTAATCTTTTTATAAGTTTTATACCATAGAGTGTTAAAATACCATATTTGTAGCACATGGAAAATGTTATTGGGTACCTAACAATGAGAAATTTTGATTTTAATCAACGTTTTTCATTCAAAACGTACAAGTATTTCAAAAATGCATACACACAATACAATATGTTATATACCAAAACGTTTTGTGGTTTTATAAACTAGAGACAGTAATCTAAAGGATGTCATAAGATCTTTTTGTTATCTTAAGAGGTCTAGGAGATATGACCAGTCAAACATGGTACCCATCCGTAAACTCGGCAAATGATTGTTTTTGTCTGTATAAATGCCAATTTCAGCGAAATTAATGTTCCTACCAGGATATCCTTACGTCATCCTTTAGTTTATGCAATTCTAAATAAAACTACAAAATTTTAATATTGTAGCACAAGTATATCTTGAGATATGGTGTTTTGTTTTTAAGACCTTGCATCAAAAACGGAAATCAGAAAAATTAAAGTTTAAAGATTGAAAATGAAGATATCTTTATCAGAAAACCACATGATATTAAAGCACGAAAGAAGCAGATGACATTTTAATGTAATTCTCTAAGTCAAAAATATTTAAGCAGACGGTAAGTCACGCAGGTATTATTTGCATTATATATTTATATATTTGTTGTCATTCTTCTATACACTGATATTTTAAACGTTGCTTTACAATTATTATAAACTGACGGATAGAAAACTAGAAGTAAAGCAAGCTGAATAAAAGACCCAGGGCATCTAACAATGAAAGTACATAGACAGACCAGAGTTGAGTTATCAAATAAAATTTTACGCAAGTAGAACGGAAGGACATAATTCTTGTGCTCATCCACCCTACACACACACATACATCGACACTGTCACCACCTACAGCCTTGTCGCTCGTCAGAAGCCACAATTTGTTTTACTTTTTTTTTTTCTTTCGTGTCGCAAAATTTTATCTGCTAGCGCAGTTCCTTGAAACTGTTTTCACCTACTTGAGAGAGAGATAAAAGGAGTGTATTTATAGACAACGCACTCTATGTATATCTATTTGAATTTTTTTTTAAAAGATGTAGCTGCTTTGTGTTTGATAGCGGGACTGAGGATGCTTGACGAGATAGGCCAGAGACAATGTTCAACCGATGTTCAAGCAATCTCCAAGCGATTATATTTTATCGTCTGCGATGTACATGTATTATTAAACGATAACAACCTCTTCGGTGTTTAGGAGATTGTTTGGTCCCTCTTCCACCAGTCCATCCACCCTTCTACTCTCTCAATAACTCTTTCTCTTCTCTCTCTCTCACCACAAATGCACATGTTTGCCCATCCGTAACAAGCGGGTACCTATTTCAAACTGACTTTTCCATATCTTAAAACAAAAACCCTGCTGAAGAATTCTAGACTAAGTTCTTTAGTCACCTGACACTTGGAACTCACGCACGTGTTGTGTACAGCCAGTCGGGTGGTCTCCCTCTAGTTTATTTTCTCGTGTCCTCTTAAGGTCTTCCCGTGTCGTGCATTCAAACACATTCAGGCTACAGTGCACTTTTCAACTTTTGTAGTTTCAACATATCCTGAACACCCACGTCTTCCTACCCACAAAAATTGTCTAGCTGTTTTTCTCCAACCATGGAATCACTTGATACTTATGGTAGTGTACAGAAATTTGTGCCTGTTCAACTTGTGGCTACAAAAACGATGACGGACCGTAAAATCTGTGTGTGTATGTTTAAAGCTTAAAATTCTGTAATCGTTAACAACTTCTATTTGTAGACATGACATCGATAGATCAGGATTAGTAAACAGGATATTAAATAAAAACAGGAGCGTCCTTCTTCAGGAAAGGAAGGTAACTGCTGGGTAAAAAGTCACACCCTTTTCGAAATCTGCCTTGTATGGAGGTGAGGCTACATTCCTGTGTACAACAACATGACTATTCCAGGTCACCAACCAAGCAATACTAATTCATGCAGAAACCCTATACTTGCATTCTCCCTCCAGCTTCTTTTTGAAGAACAGTCGGCCCCCAACTTGTGGCTTAACGATGGATTGAAAACAATACTTTTTTTAGAAACCCTGCTTCAAATGTTTCATTTTTACAGCACCGTATTTTATAATATATATAAAAAAGATTTCAACACTTCATTAAAAAAATAGTGTTTGCGTTAAATGATTTCACCCAACTGATTTTTTTACGTGTTCTAAGCACGCTTAAGGTAGGCTATCATGTTTGGTAGGTTAGATGCTTCTCGACTAACTACATTTCCAACTTACAATGGGTTTATCAGACCATGATGAACATCTGTACTAAGTGTCAGAAGCTTGCAAAACGACTTGCACGAAAAGCGAATTTCTGCAGGAGCGGCCGCCCTCTCCATCTATCCCTCGCCGGTGTCAGAATGAGACCTGGAAGTGTATAGAAATGTATACTGGTAACCCATCCTACACTTCTTAAGTAGAAACGATAAAAGAGATGTATAATTGTTTCGGTATTTGTGTGTGCGCTGCCCTGTGTAGCAAGTGTTTGGTGCGCCTATACACGTGTCGTGCTGACGCCATCATTGATCACATGACTGCGCTTTCCCCACCACACCCCGACACACACACACGCACATGCAAAACACACACACATGCACGTACGTGCACGCACATACACACACATAGCCGCCTTTCTTTGCTCTAAGCAGGTCGACCTTGTGCTTACAATGCATTTCTTTCCATCTTGCTATCACCTCATGACCTCTGACCTACTAGTAAGTGCGAACCGTGTGTCACGTAAATCGATGGAGGCCGCGCGAGGCGCTGGAACGCAGAAGTCAGTGATGCTTGTGCAGCCGCACGTGAGCATAAACACATTTGACCCAATATTTCTCCAAACCAATGGTAAAGGAACTCAGGATACCTCAGCCAAGAATTCCATAACATCATCTTTACAGCTGTCTGTAGCCAGTGTAGCGGAATTTTCTGCAGAACAAATTTTGCATATTTAAAAACAAGAATAAAATGAGTAACACATTTTTGTGTTGTGTCTAAGTCTTCGTACTCCCCTTTAAACGACAGGTATGCAGTCTCGAAAACAAAGGAATTTTTAACAAACCGGTTCAAATCCATCAGCTTTGGTGATGCAGCACACCATGTCGTCAGGTGACGAATCCCGAAAATTTGTTTTTAAGGTTAGTATCCCTTTATGTAAGGATATGCCTTCGACATCCTTTTCTGTTGTTGTTTAAAGTACGAAAGTAGAAAAATACATAAGTGGAAGAGGAACCAGGGGAACAACGAGAGCATCAACTCCATCAAAAAAGATACCGAGGGAGCAAGAATATCTCCCCCTCTCCTCCCCCTACCCTCTCAATGTGAGAGATGTGATTCTTCACAAAGTGCAAAAAAAGGTAAAGAAAGAGAGAGACGCAAAGAGAAGGAAAAGCAACACACAAAAAAAAGCGAGAGAGAGCAAAGAAACACAGAGAGAGACACATAATCAAAAATATCTAAAGGAGACTTCATCAAGAAAGTTTTAACGTGTCGAGACAGATGGAAAAGTCACTTTTTAAAGGAAGCACCATGCATCCCTAAATAAGGATAAAATTGTAGTGAAGCTCATTAACAGAAATAAAAAAGGGCGTTTTCATGCGTGTGTCTTTTTTTTCTTTTGCATACTTCCTGGCAAACCTTGAATGTAATTAATATGATTATAAAGTGTATCCTATTTTAAATACTGCATCATGTGATTGCGACAGCCCAGTGAGTCATTTTTTAATGAGTTTTGTTTGTTGGTTAGTGTTACTTTGTCTGTTAACACTGAAGGCAGTATGTGTGATTCTACCAGTGTTAGTGCGTTAGTGTGTGTGTGTGTGTTCATTCTACCAGTGTTAGTACGTGTGTGTGTGTAGTAATTCTACAAGTGTTAGTACGCGTGTGTGTATGTGTGGTGATTCTACCAGTGTTAGTTCGTGTATGTGTGTTGATCCTACCAGTGTATGTCTGTGTGTGTGTGGTGATTCTACCACAGTATTACTAAGTACGTGTGTGGTGCGATTCTACCTGCGAGGCTACACACGCATTCCTTTTCCCTCTTTCCGCAATGTGCGAGTGCGAAAGTCGTTCACCGTTACCATGGAGTTTGCCTTCCCCCCCCCCCCCTCCCCTGCCCGCAACATCCGTCCCAAGCGGAATATTTCCCTACTCCACTGTACAGAAGGAGCTACCGGCATATTTATTCAGCTCATAGGGGGGCCAATAAAAAATATGATCGTTTTCCCCATGGTTGTGGTAGAGGTTCTTTGCTAACAAGCAGTGAGAAAGGAGAAACGAGGAAAATGGAAGTGGAGGTAGCGAGGTGGGAGGAGAAGGAAGCAGAGTTTAACTTCCAAAATATTTAATGGCGCTAGTAACCTAAATGCGCCATCAGTGAATTCTTTCAAGGTGAGGACTGTCGATAAAACAGATAATCAGAATAATGTGTCAGGAGTAGATAACACTGACCATCATATACCCTATTTCCCACTACCCAGAAAAAGAAAGGAAAAGAATAATTTGGTTGATACGAGCATGGAAATGATATATATTTTTTCAAAACATATTGCTTCACAACGAGACCAGTAGTGAGAAATGACATTTTAAGTCTTTATTTTACCGGATTTTCTCTGATATTTTTTTTCTCCCTTCCTATCATCTGTGTTATCTCTCTTTCTGTTTTCTTTCCCTCTCTCTCCTCTCTAATACATGCAGGCACGCACGCACGACAGAGAAAGCAGTAAATTATCACTTGCAGCCTTGTAATCTCCAGGTGACTCAGCCTCATCGACTGTTGTAAAGTGATGTAGATACTGCCGTGAGTATATGTCACAATGTACCAGTATGCAAACTACACGCAAATTCACTCGCGGTGTAGTGATCACGTGAACTGTACAACAGCTGTCAGCTACACCTCGCTGAGCAAGAACAAGAAGAGAAAAACTCGATAATGTATCACCACCTGGCCCTAAGGCCGTGTATGCAGGTATGCCAGGACATTCCCTCATCCGTGAACTTGTGGCGCAGCCTGTGTTCACACATCAACAGTTACAGCCCCTTACACACCCACTAACATGCAATCGCCACCATGGACACTTCCACAACCTCACACAGACACAGAAACTATAGACACACAGAAAAACAGCAAAATCAAATCACGGCAGAAACAAGACTCAAGCTGAGCACTACCTACAAAGACTATACACATATATTTATTCTGACGGATCTCTGCCCAGAGACACAAACAGCTGGACTGGGTGTCTACTCCCCTGACAACATGACCATCTCCATCAGACTTGCAACACATACTTCAATACTTCAATATTCACAGCTGAGTTGGCTGACATTACACCCGAAAGTGAAGGACAAGACGTACCCAAGCACTAAAAATATAACATCCAACATAATAGACATGGTATAAGACATATTGTCTGCCGTAAACAAGATTAACCTAGAAAACGGAGACATCAAGTTCCTTTGGGTTTCCTCTCATATAGAAATAAAAAGAAATGAAGAGGATGATACACTAGCCAGACTGGGATTAAGACAAAGCCCTCACCAACCCTACCCCATATAAGAGAGAGCTCCAACACCTCACTTCCGTAAAGTCACAGGATATCTATATTTACATGCTGGAAAATGAAGATGTGGACGTACGATATATTTTCTGGACAAGAAACTACTCTATAATTCAACCTTATAATTAAAAAAATGTGCAAATTCTTATTTTTCTCTTATTTTTTTCGGGATATTTTAGAGAACATACAGAAAAAGGTATCGTCAGGCGAAACAATCAGAAACCTTTCTGAAAGTGGCGGTAGATTAAGTACCTTTGGCATTACCTTGTGCTTTGGTGTTTGAACATACAATTTTCTACCTTCTCCAGAAACGGAGATGGTGGATTTTTGTAGTTGTTTGTGGGAGAGGAGATGAATTCTCTAACACTCCATTCCCTCACGATCTGAAAAATGCATGGGACTACCTTTACCTTTATCTTTATGGTCGCACGAGTGATATATTGGGGGGGGTGGGACAACCGGCTACAACAAACCTCCATTAAAAAGCAGCACGAGTTGACATCGTGACGAACTCCAGTTCTCATGTGCATGTTTCCACTCACTTTTTGACATTATTTTCTCCAGAACAATATTAGTGTACACCGCCATCTCTACCGATAAACTCTTCATAATCTCTGTTCGGGTGGTGGCAGAGAAGTGTTGTTCCTCCATCTACCCTATCAGTGTTGTGTTCCTCTGTTACTTGACTCATGCTGCCATCAAGCACTTGACAGATCTCAGGATACCCACAAGTTATAGGCTTCGGCTGGTGTGTATGAGGGAACCTGAATAGGGACTTAAGCTTGCTGACTGAACTTTACGCATCCTGTGTTTCTTTGGTTTTGTTTGTTTGGCTGTTTTTTGTGGGGTTTTTTCCCATCTCTCCTTGCTACTCACGTTCGTCCTTGGTGCGATCACTAGTAGTGTTTTATCATAGTTCATAATTGTTTATCGTCATTGTGAAAGGCTGATCTTAACAGGGCAAAGTACTGAAGCCTCAAAGTTTCGAAGTACTTTGAACCCTGCAGTCTAAGCCATAGGTTGGTTAATGTTTTGCGTTAGTTTGTGTGTGTGGACGTACATGTAATGTCTAGAATAATGAGCGACACTACTGTAAAAACAAACACTGGTGGTGTTAAATTTCAGCACGGATAAATAATGCCATGTCTTTGCACACCAACACCTAATTAAAATAGGGTACAAGCTCTCCCATTGGCTTTGACAATATCAGGACAACATACAATACCCTGGTGTGTCTAATGTTAGTCTCCTACCTTATCACTACAGCACAGGTTTGCCGCCCACTAGTCCTAAGTGTTATTTCCAAGGTGAGGTCAGGCAATATAGAAAGGAGATACAAGGATATATTAATCGCAAACAGTCGCAAGCGAGGAAAAGGTTAAGGACGAGAAATAGAAAGAATGTATCTGCATGTTTACCACAGCTTGTATTCAGTGACTAATCAAGGAACTCGAACCCCGGGGGAAAAAAAACATTAAAAACTTGCACCTATCAGTTTTGTTTGGAGGGAGGGACTGATGATCCAACAAACAACCCTCTTATGTTTCAAGAAAAAAGAAGACAAACAGCGACCTCTTTGCTATCTTCTTCACCCCACTCCTTCACCTCACTCCCATACCAAGTCCAAAGCCACAGTGTGTCCGGGGGGTCAACATTCTAGGAACTGGCCGCCCTTGGGGATGAGGCTGGCTTGAGGTCTTGCAATGTGCCAAACCCTGTTTCCGTTTAAAGTCGACATGTCCAGACCTGTGCCGACCTATTTGTAATATATAATCCTTGAGTATAAATTGGTTTACTCCGCTTTTTTTTTTTATTCCGGAAATGTTTTATGTACTGTCCTTTACTGAAAGCCGAAAAAGAAAAAAACAGTTTGTCTCTATTATTGCTTGCATCTTTGTGTATGTAAAAATAATTGGATGGTGTCGAAAGGTTTGATGCACATTTATGTCTGTACCTACAAGGAGACAAGATCGTCTGGTGACTATTGGCTTGATAAATATCTTTATATCTGGGCATATACATGATTGTATAGTGACTAATGGTTTTATGTATACTCGTATTCATTCATACGTTAAGAATATATCCATAAGTTAAAGTTTAATGTGCGTGTGTGTGTGTGTGTGTGTGTGTGTGTGTGTGTGTGTGTGTGTGTGTGTGTGTGTGTGTGTGTGTGTGTGTGTGTGCTAGTTATATGCATTATACAGTGTGTATTATCATGTGTACTTCCTCTGAAATAGGTTAAAATACTGATTCTTTAAAGAATAACATATCACACCCTATCACATCATATCATTTCCATTTATCCAATTGTTACTTCTTATGTTCCGCTCATTGATTTTGAATTTCCTTGGATTGAATTTTTTTTTTAATTTGTATTTCGGTTTCGACATTTGTAATCCCCACCCTATCCTCCCTTCCTTTTGGTTTTTTCTTTCATCATAGGTGCTTGTAGGTTTCATATTTTCTGAAATGTAGTACTACGTGCTTTATACATCCATTTTACTTCGCACACTTTCGCTCTCTCGTATAATAATTGCCCTCCCCCACCCCTACATGGCGAGAGAGAAAGAGAGAGTGTGGTTATAGAAAGATAATAAATTTCACAAAGTTTTGCAAGCGCTTGAGGCCATGAGTCTAGTAGTTCGACAGGTGGGGCTGTCACTGATGTTGCTAGGCTGACAAGACATTCGTCGGCGGACGCGATAACTGCAGGACAAGGATGGGCCCGACAGGCGGTGGGAGGGGCTGAAGGGAGGATTGCGAAATATCCTGTCATAACGCCACACGAGATTAAAATAGAAATGTAGTAGAAATGCACCATTGAGAAGTGTTTTGTTCTTAGGAGATATGCTCAAGAATACTTGTGCTTGGGGTTGTTTTTAAACATCGTCAGAGCAGGATACTATCTGGGGGCTTGCATTCATCGTGACAACCACAAGTCATCGTCATCGTCATCGTCAAGACCAGGCACCATGGCGCACTGTGTCACGCTTCCCGACTTGAAATGCATGTAAAGACATTGCCAATAACAAACTTTATTAATCACAGTGACCACTTTTAGTTGGGAAGTGTGCTCAGATACGAAAATAAACAAAACAAGTGCTAGTTACAAGATAACGATGAGGATAAGAAAAGGTTAAAGTTGTGCATGATAGGTTTATGCATGAATGTATGTCCACATGTCTGTTTGTATGTCTGTGAATTTGTGTGTAAGCATATATGCTTTTTATGATCTTCAACTGGACTGAGCAAGCTGGGAACAAAAATAAACTTCATATCTTTCATCCTGCCATATGGCATTCTATAGACATAAAGTTTACATGCTCTACTGCGAGCGTTTATGTGTGTGTTATTATTATTGAGCGAACCTTTGATGATAAGATAAATTCAAATGAATTGTATTATTATTATTGCTGTTTTTTCCTTCTTGTTGTTGTTGATGATGTTGTTGTTATACGTATGGATGTTTGCGTGCGTGGACACCTGTGTGCATCTTTAAACTCCTGCGTAGGTCTTTCTGACACATGTGATTTCACCACCCCATCATTCTAAGTATCGGGTACATTATTTGGTCGAAGAGACTTCATGCAAAACCACGTTTTTATTCAGTTCACGGGTACCTAAGTGTCTTGGATTTGCGCATGCCTCTCTACCTCTCCATCCCTACACATTCACACATGACTTCACAATCAGGTCATGTCACAAACTGTGCCATTGCATCCAAGCGTGTCATCTGATCCTCTCTCTTTCCCGTTGAAAGCCAATCCTCAAGACTTGCGCTGTCTCTCTTTTAAACAAATCTGTGTCCATCTTTTGAATGATCAAGTATCACGAGGGGCTCCTCCTCACTAAGCTATGGCCTGACAGTGTGGGTAGAAAGGGCAATATATGTAAGCTCGACACGAAACAGCAACAGACTGTAATTATATATGCGTTCATTATCTAAAGCGTGTCGTCACTCTATCCAGGCAGCCTACAACGCAAGTGGAACGAAAACATTCCACTTGTCAGGAAAAATAAATTGCCCTACATGTTTCCCACTCTGCTGGGAAAAACAAAGGCTGTCGTTATACTTAACTACTGTGTAGCTTTCCCCTTTCGACGTTTGTAGAAAAATAGAATTAAGAATATACTTTTTAATAGAAACACATATTATACATATATAAGCAAGACATAGCAGCTTTCTTAATTAATCTCGTTCAAAGTAAAAACCCACATCATCAAACACCACAGATCATTGTTCTTCACACACAATGAGAAAATTTAAAGAAGGAAAGAGACAAAAGAGGTCAAAACCGTGAAGACATGATATCCTACATCAACTTATGTTCCCGTCTTCCCCAGTGGCTGAGGCCGCCATTAGGTGTCCATGCACCATCCTGAGGTGTTGTTGACCTCTTTCTGTTCATGATGATTCTAGGCGTGTATATCGAAAACAGAAGTACGGTATTCTCCTAGATTTGAGGAAATAGTATCCTGCACTGAACTAATTACTATAATTGCTAGAAATACCTAATTATTCGAAAAATGTGCAACCCATCGAATATTTTCATTACTTGAAGAAGTGACAAACCAATAACAGCATTAATCTGATATTCTACCCAGCCCATTACAGTGACCACAGCCTCTGTTCGTGTTACATGAATAATTTTGTATTGTCACCAAATTAAGCTGATTTGATGGCATGTTGCGTGAAAGTTAGTGAAAGAACTAACAGAGGTACAACTCGTCCCTTACTACTTGGCAAGAAAGCGGACATTAGAGTTCGCCTTCATGGTCTGGGAGCACACCGGAAGGAATTCGAACTTATTACGGATGTCGTGAAGTAAGCGATTAAAATATTGTGGACTTGCAAGACTACTTGCTTCATCTAAAAGGACACGAAATTTTATGTATATGACACTACATGCATTAAAGTATCACTACCCATTAATGTAAAATACTGATACACGCCTATTTTTATTTACCTTTTCTAAAACAAAAATATCAGATTAAAGAAAATATTGTGTCAATAACAAACAAACAAAACCTACCCAATCAAACTGCTTTCATCACTGTCTAGAACACTGATGTCAAACATATCTTTTAAATTGCTTGCGCGATAAAAGGAAAGACAACGATGACAACGAGGATGCAGCGTATCTAAGCAACAAATCTTACAGCCTCACGTGCACTCATCTCGCGATGAACTGTAGGCTCACAGTCCTGCGTAGACCGTGTAAGTCGGGGGAAACCTTTCTGCCTATCAAGTAAGTCACAGATAAAATTGCTTGGGACAGTTACAACAGCCTTAACGGCGACAAGATCTGAGGATTCAGTTATTTCATTAGTCGATAAACTTCACAAAAAAGTTCAACTGACTCAGCTTTTCACCATTCGTGTGGAGTATTACCATTATTATTATTATTATTATTATTATTATTATTATTATTATTATTATTATTATTATTATTATTATTATTATTATTATACTGACATGACTTTGGCAACGAGCAGACTTATCCTTCTTCCTCTTGAGCTGGTTATTTTGTTTTTTTCTAACCCCCTTTTTTTTGTTTTGTTTTTGTTTTTATCGCTGAAGCAATTCATGCAAACATCCTAGAAGTGCAAGTGCTTCTCGCTCTACCGTCTTTCCATGACAAGGGCGTGTCACTCCACATTTTCCTCAAGACCTGCATTCAAACCAACACACGACATTCAGTATTCCTGTCATTCTGGGTACACGAGGACACTCAAAGCTCACTTTGAAGAAACATAGGCTTGTAATGCTAGAAACTCTAAGTTCTTGTTCACTTAACCAAAAATGCGCAAGCAGCTGCAGACACACACACACGCCCTCAGAACACGACACACGCGCGCCATCGACCTTTTCCACTCCATGAAGCGCGTGCTCTCTATGTTGCAGGGGACTGGAAGATGGGTATTGAGCGTCAAGAGAATACTGTACCTTTGAAGACTAACTAGACTAGTAACAGTTAGCTGGTTGTCTAGTCTTCATAGTAGATAGTAAATATAGACAGTTTGAAAACCCGTATATTCTGTCTTTAAACAGGACGGACTGCCTCGTGTGAGAACTCGAGGGCGTGCAGATAGAGGCTCTTGCGCAAGAAGCACGAGCAAGACCCCAACCATTAGTACCACGAACTTGTATTCATAGACTGCTAGTACGAGGCTTGTGTGCACAAAACTTCCGGTTTAGCCGCGTTTCGATTTAACTACTAGAACGAGGCTTGCGCTCTTCTGGTTTAGTGACATTCGTGGATAAAGCTCTTCGTGGAGAACTTTTCAAGAGGCTATAGTTGATGTCGGCAGACAGTCATCAGTCCACCTACACACGTCTATGTTAGTGAGGCCCTCTAGTGCGCATGCTCGTAGCCCCGCCCCCAGTGTGGTGCGGCAGCCTGCGCGAGCAGCACGGGAACATCCCCTTCTGAAGAGGCAAAGTTTACTGGCCAAGGACCGGACCTGAGCGGTTGCTGAAAGCTGGGTCTCACAACACTCATCTGTGCGTGTGTCGTTGTCCTTGTACCACTTCTTTCTTCCTCTACGGGACGGGAGCAAAAAAAGGAGAAGGAAAGAAAAAAAAGAAGAGTGCTGCTAAACTCTTAAGATGGCTAGCGATTGGCAACATGGACTGTTTGGCTGCTTCGACAATCTGGGTCTGTGCATCATCTCCTACTTCATACCCTGTTACCAGTTCGGCAAGAATGCCGAAGCAGTGGGAGAGAGCTGCTTTGGTTGCGGCCTGGCCTACATCTGCCCCATCGCCAACATCATCGCGGCCATAAAAATTCGCGGCAAGATTCGGGAGCAGAAAGGAATAGCGGGCTCGACGATTGGGGACCTGGTGCTCTTCTGTTTCTGCCCTCTCTGCACCCTCGTACAAGAAGCCCAGGAGGTGCAAGGCATGCCAGGCGGGGTGTCAATGGCGCGGGAGTAAAATCCCTTTGGTTTTCTACCAGTTTCTGATTGTTTTGAAGACACCAGCAGCTTCAGCAGCAGCAACCAACAACAGTAACAACAACTGATGCTGTTGCTTATTTTTCGGTCAAGTTCGGTGTGTGGCCTTTCGCTTCTCCATTTTCTTTCGTTTATTCTGGAGTCTGTCCACCGGACGTTCCACAGTTGACTGGAAGATGTATCGTCTCGAATCCGAACATACCCGTGAGAGCATTCACACTTGTGTACTTGCAGAGCTTCCATACCATCCATGTGCCTCGCCACAAAACACCTGTGGCCATGTTCTTCCTGGCAGCCGTGAAGCGGGACCCACTTCTGACAAACGAAAAATTGATCTACCGTTGAAGAACTTTTGCTAACGACCAACAAATACGGAGAATCATTATCATGAGAACTGTGAACACTTATAGTATAGAATGTTCACATACCATCGTCGTCACCGGCCTGTCGTTCATCTGTCTCTGCCACAACGGTCATCTGGGTAATGTTAACTGTTTACAAAACTTTTTTGATAACTCGTATTGTGCCTGTTTAATATGTTCAAACCGCATGTCAGCGTCACAGCTTGTTATGTTAATGGTGTGCATGTGAGTTAGATACTGAGCACTGGACAGCTAGTGGCTTTCTGGCTGACTTCTGTCATCACTTCCTTTCTGAAGAAGACGAGACGAGTGAAGGATGTAACAGTGTAACACCGAACATCTCTTAAAACTGTTACACGGCGCATCTTCTTGGGATTATACAGTTTGGAGTTCTAGGCATGCATTTACTGATCCACGATTGTGCTGCACGAGAAGCGAAGGAAAGAGTACACAAAGGATTATTTGATCGTGAAGTCCAGGAACCAAGAGAGTCAGCAGTTGAAAAGACTTTGAACAGAGAGGTACACAACATCATTGAACCAGCAATGTGACTTTTTGGTACACTTAAAATAGAACTGAATGTTATGATTATTAACTGTATGCTTTATTAAACCAATTAACTTTATTGTCTAGTTAAGTAGATATACTACCCTGAGATAGGGATCCGCCTTAGAATATCTTTCACCTCTTCCTTTTAGAACCATTATATAGAACGCAATTTTTACACGACTGAATGAAGACCCCATTTATTTTGTATATTTTATTTTTCATTGACATATTTTTCTGCTTTGCACATATATTTAATTTTTTCCCCAAGACCCCATTATTTGTACGTCTTTTATTTTGATTGAACTCAATCGCAGTTTGTGAAGCCATCCAGTCTTGAACGTTTTTGTCTATTTTCAGTATCCTGCTCAAAATTAATGTCCTTGCTTACCAATGAATATATTCTTTCAAGCAAATACAGTACTTCTTTTAATTAGATCAGCTTTTTCTTGTGTATCATAGTAACAAGAACGACTGTTCCACAAGGTGCTTGTATTTCAAAATGAACCGTTATTGCGTAAGTGCTCCCAACTTCTTGGTTTTGACCAACAGGCACATGGCAGTAGTTCCATTTGCACAAAGAAAGGGAAATTTCGTCACTCCTATGTTCCATGCCTAGAAATGGCTGTTTGACTCGAGGTAAACGCTTTTTTCTTATTTGCATAGACCCACAAAACACATTGATATTTTTAAAGGTCTCCGATGGGCAATATTTTCCAGCTGCCTGACTTCATAAAGTTTCCCAGAAACTGAGTAATTCACTTCTTCACGTCCTGCGTTTTCAAAAATCCTCCCTACAGAAATAGGAGTTGTCATGGTTAGGGTTAATATAAGAGCTGGAACGAGATGTTAAGTGCTCGTATCCATGGACATCAGTGACTTGAATGTTTTGACCTCGTTCTGTATCTGACTGTACCTATCGCGGCTTGAATCTTGAGTACATAAGGGCGGGGACTTTACTTGAGCCGAGTTCAACATAGCAATTAGTCTACCACCTTCCCCAACCCTTACCCGACAGACCTTTGAAAAAAATATGTTTGGCACACTTGTAGATCTTCAACCCTTGACTGATGTATGGGAACCATTTCGAAGGAGACCACTCTGGGAAAAAGAAGATAACACAGGCTTAGCCGCTTATCACTCGTGAAATTTCGTTTCTGTCATCTCCCCACGGATTAAGACTGCGAGAGGTAGAGGATAACACCGCAAGATTGTTGAACACCTTCCCGGGAAGAGATGTGCTTACCTGTAAAAATCTCACCTCATGCCTGGCGAATAGAAAAGTTAGATTCTCTCCCCCTTCCCCCTTCTCCCCTTGCGAAACCGCAGTAGGCAAGAGGTCACGAGGTCAAGCTTCGCGGGACTGCAGACGTAGCAGCTCAGCCGCTGGCTCAGGGCAAACCATCGTCATGTGCAAACAGCCAAACACTTTAGTCGTTTCTTTCACGCTGTTATTTTGCCAGATGAAGATCAGGTCATTGACCTGACGAGATATCAGGACGCTCTTTGGTCAATCTGATAGTTTAAATTCGTAAAACTAGTGTGTATGTACGCGTGATAAAAAAAAGGAGTGTTTGTAAGTGCATTTCCCAGGAAAGGATGTTGCTTAGGAAACTCTACAACTTTCTAAGAATTTTTTCTAGTTTAAATAAAGATGCCAAGTTCAGTCAATTGCAAGGCTGTGATGTCAATAAACTCTGTATTTTTCAAATGGACTAGCGGTCACTTCCAAGTCCTAACCACACTACCAACAACCAGCTAGGTGGTAACGACAAAACTAGAAGCACAAGATCAGTCTACACACTTGGCTAATATTTCCCTCCTTGTCGTTGCGCAATGTTTCCACAGGGTTGTGCCTTGGCAATGGCTGGCTGGCTGTAAGATAAGAGTCTCCACCTGATGGTGACTTGCCAATGGGAGATTAGAAAAAGCTGAAACAAAGAGCCACGACGTCCAGTCCGGTACATTTAAGGAGAAAACATGATGTGAATTTGAGAGATGAACAAAAACCGCCACTGTAATATAGTGATTGTGTCCCTTTACCACCGTTGTTTGAACGCACTGCCCTCCCCCGAGATTTCGTAGGATGACAGAAGATGGAATTTTAAAGCAAGGTCAGTATAAAAATACTGGATTCATGCTAATGAAAATGTTCAATTATTAATTAATTTTTTTATTATCTCGTGCACCCTAAATATTTGTTACATTACATACGATTAATTAATCCAGATTTTTTTCGAAACAGGGGAAGTAGTCCTAACGGGGTAAAAAGGAGACATATTTTGCTGCTGGCATTTCATAAAATATTGTGGTGATAGGAAAGGGATAAATGTCGGAAGGAAATGATATGCTGAAAGCATTTAAAATGGTACTAAGAATCAAATCCACAGTGAAAACTTGCCAGCACTCACTCACATTGCTGCTGTGTGCGTGGGATGTAGGTGTGTTCCTAAATAGCAGCCTGCTCGCCAACAGGGTGTGTGTACATTTGCAGACTGCATCTTCCTCCCAGCAACTACGAATGTGCATAATAGGCACAAGCGTTTTTATTACATGTAAACCGTTGGTGACGACAGTGAACCACTCTGACCCCGCAGTCGAGCAACTGTGCATCCGTCTTTATGTAGACTCAACGAGATGTAAACACAGATGAGAGGCAGAACAAGCAACTCCTCGTCATTATCCAAAAATGAAACCAATGTCGTGAAGACATTTGAATCTGATTTTGTTAACTTGCCGTGATGATCCAAAGCATTAGTTATTTTTTTTAATCTCCTAGAATTTACAGCTTTTGAATATTATTTATTTTCAACAATTTTTATGAAGAAAAATTGTGGCATATACGAGAACAGTTTTAGTGAAAGTTGAAGATGATCTTTAAAGAGGTGAGCAAGAACCTGCGAGGGGCGATGATCGATGAAATGAAGATAACCTAAGGTGTGTCAAAGGCATGTGGTTGTGGAGAACAAGCAATGTGTGAAGCTTAGACGTCGAGAAAAGGTGTGTATATGTGGATGGGGGAAGTTCAGATAAGGAGGTGAACTCAGCAAGCAATATTTTACTGATGGACTTCACGCTGACAATACAGATCGTGGATGAGACAACATGTGGCACTGTATCGTTTTACCCATTCACTGCATTCATTTCCACCTCACACAGACACAAACCTGACATGACTGAGACTACCCCCACCCATAAAAATAAAGAAAGAAGCACACACAGAAACACAATGGAATGGACACACACACACTGATACGCTAAAAAAAAAGAGATAATAAGTACGGTCGATGCGGTGGAAAAACCGCCTCTCCAGGGATAAGTGGGAAGTGGTCTGCCAATATAAGCAGGCACAGATGGTCATGTTTTATTAATTGAGCGTGCCCCACTAACAGATTAGTCATCAGACAGATTTTTGATTGTCCATAACGGCCTTTGCACCATCCTGAATCAGCTGTCCGGCTGTGTCTCTTCAAACCCCCATCGCACTCTCCCCCTCGTCCCCCTCCTTCTCTCCTCCCTTTTTTTCTTTTTCCCCATTTTCTTCTCATCTTTGTTTCGCTATCTGGCGTAGCTGCTTACATGATTACTCTCTCCAAAGTGACTCCATGAAAGTGGAACACTGTGTAGCCGGTACTGTTGCCCCTCTTTCGCCCTCCCCGACGGGGATTGGACCATCGCCACCCACACGGCCGCAGTATCTTCCACAGCGATGGCGCCGACCTACTTCTACGTGTAAGCAGCAGCGTCAGCTGAAAGTGGGTCAAGAAAAGATAAAACAGCCAAAGGGAGCAACGTTCGCAACCATCGACAGACTGTTGGAGCAGAGTTCCGTTTTGGGATTGCTGCCGATTTTTTAATTAACAGCATCTGTGGGTTTCGCTAAAAAAAATGAAAGAAATAAAAAGATGCTTCCTAGACGTATGCAAGCACATTAGTTTTAGGTGTATGTATAGGGATCAGGGTCTAGGGTACTGCTACTAGTAAGCCCTGAAAGCTGTTATCATGATTCTGTGCATTAAGATTTCGAGAGTGTTAAGTACTAAGGCGGCATTTATTTAAGATGTTTCCCTACTTTTTGTGAAAGATGAAATCATGACCCACACACATATGTTGTGGTTTGCTCAAGTTTCAAGAAAACGACACTACTACACATTACATTAGTATATTATATATTCATTACATGATGATTTATGCTGGTTTATGTGGCATTATGAATGATAAAATTGCTGCATGTTGGCTTCGGCACATTCTGAGACAACTACTTCATGGCGACGCAGGTCCACTTTCATTTACACGTAGTAAGAGCAGTGTGCCGAAGAAACGAATTCATGTCTTCGGAGGCAAGTCCAGTTACTCTCACATCCCTTGACCCAGACTTACAAGACAACTCAAGTGCTGATCATTTTCTTATGCCAAACCCCTGTCATCACAATACTGGGTATCTACGCCACGCCTATCACCTTCAGCGTGGAAGTAATTACTAAAAGATACTAGATTGTTCAGGGATATTAGATTGTTCCAAAAATAAAAAGCGGAACGAAACTACTCAGTGATTGGCTGCCAGGAGATTCACTTTCATTACCTTGAAGTTCGAAAGAGGGGAAGAGAGATATTAAAGATCAATCTGTACTCAAATTTGTTTTTTCAGATTACAGGACTGCAAGGCAAAAATTAGAAGACTTGATTTTTATTTTATTTATTTAATTTTTTTGCAATCTCAGCAAGAATCCCAATTCCGAAACATTAAAACAATCATTCTTTCAGATAGGAGATTTTGCAAGGTAGGGAAATGAGAACGTGCGACTTACTGGGGAAAAAAGATGAAAGGACTTTGGAGGGAATGGATTGTGGTGCTCTGTCAAGTCGTACATTCTGTGCCTGATGTGTTGTGTACAGTTTTCAAGGGTTTAAATTACGTGAAGTTTAATTTTAAAACTAGTAATTCCCAAGAAAATTGCAAATTTACTCAGCTGTCACGAGGTGAGTCCTTAAACCTCTTCAGCTCTTACTGCCCTTTGACCTGTTAAGAGCTACAGGATAGACGTTACTAAATGACTAAAGTTCGTTCTGCTCATGGTGGCATGACAATACATTCATTTCCTGCAAATACTTTATTATTAATAATAATAATAACAATCATCATCATCGTGTGATTTTATAGCGCATAATCACGCCCACGGAGGAGCATGCTTGTCAACGCTTAAGACAAGACAGAAACATGGAAAGAATACGAAGGACGGAAGAAAAAACAACTAAGCAGACAAGTAATAAAATACAAAGATACAAGATCTAAATAAAAATCAGGAAACAAACAATAAGGATGGAGAGTGCCATAAACCTGGAAAGAAAGACGACCATGCGGACCAGTGAACTGACTATAATCACAACTATTGACAACTATGTTGCTTGGTGAAGTAGTGCTCAAGGAACAGGTGTGCGTTTAGTGACAGTTTAAAGGATTTCAGTTCTTTCTTATACATATTGCACATATATACACACTTCTCCTCGTCCTCGCTTGCTCTTTCTTTAACACTTCCTTTCTATCACACACAGACACTGCCTCACAGACTGCAAAAGGACATATTCATGTAGTATTGGTCCGGACACGAGCTACAGCGGAGTTCAGAAAGGGTATCGCTTTAGCCAAGATGCTATATCTCAACCGGGAAGTTCTGGCTCGGGAGAAACTATACCTGACCCCAGAGGGCATGAGGCAGAACAGGTAATTGGCCGGGTGGGAGGCATCCGCCAAAATCTTGCGCACCCTGCACAGACTGAAGTGGGCGGAGGGCGTGTCCACAGGGGTAGGTCACAGCCATCGGTTGGCTGCATGCACCACACGGTCGAGTAGGACTTCCTGTTTTTGGGTGGTACTGCCGTACCAGACGGTGACAGAGACTGTCATAAACTCTCGATCACCGCGCGATAAAACTGGACCAGAATGTCCCGACTTGTGTAAAATTTATTTAGCTAGTGCAGAAAGTTGAGGTGTTCATGGGCTTTCTTGAGGGTGGAAACCACATTGACCTCTCAGCTCAGATCGTTGGAGACTTGCTCAATTACTTGGCCGTTGAGACTGAGAGGCTCAGGAGGACCTCTGTTCCTGAGTAAATCAGCTAGCATCTCGTTGGTTTTAGAAACATTGAGTAGCAGAGCATTATCACTGCACCAAGCCACCAGGTGATCGACTTCTTAACAGGACGCAGATTTGTCATTATTTGCGATGAGACCTGCCACCGTGGTGTTATCGGCAAATTGCACCATCTGTATTGACCCGTGAGCTGAGACACAGTCGTTGGTGAACAAATATTTCTTTGTGTTCATTGAAGTGTACCATCTTCTTCAGTCTAATCCTTAAGGAACATAATATTCGTATAAACTCTGCCTTTGAAGCTCCGAATTTTTTTCTGTCTTATGACTAATAAAAAATAATAATAAAGCTTAATAAAAGATCGACAGCACCATTGCAGCCTTTTACACATAACAGGTATTATTATGAAAATAATAAAGGAAGTTTAAAGGGTTGTTGTCTGGTAATGAGTGAACTTTAGGGGATTGTTGTCTGGTAAAGCGATGTACGAGCTTTAGAGGGCTGCTCATTGCATTCGTTCAAACATATTTCTTTCTTAGATAGTAAGATGAGTGTGAATGGTAGTGGTCTTATTCTGCGTCTGCTACTGCAAGCGAGTCCACCGCAGTGAACAAACTTTCGATAAAGACCACAAAAACCTTGTATACGCCTACAGAACAAACAGCACCATAATCACTTTGCCACACGATGAAACCCCAAAACTGAGGTGGAGTGGCAGATTGTCACCGAATTAGGCACAAAGAACAGATAACACAGGAAGAGAAAATGTCAGAGAGATTTTCCCATTTATGCAAGCGACAGACACCCATCATGGCAGGCGAGTGGACTCATCAGGTACGCAAGATAACATTTTAAGGGTAATAATAACAGTTGATCTTTTATGCTTACTGTTAGTTAAGTGAGTAATTCAATGTACAAATAATCTTTTAAGTCGATTCTGAAATATGCTATTAAGATAA
Source organism: Pomacea canaliculata (assembly GCF_003073045.1). Lineage (NCBI taxonomy): Eukaryota > Metazoa > Mollusca > Gastropoda > Architaenioglossa > Ampullariidae > Pomacea > Pomacea canaliculata. The sequence continues at coordinate 33,077,674 of NC_037590.1, read as the reverse complement.
CTGCGCGAATGTAATTACCTGATGTAATTCTGGGGTGACCTACCAGGTCAAATATCACTGTTTGCTTTTACCATAAGATAAATTCATCAGACATTTTGCTAACATTTTGAAATTCTTTCTTTTTTCACGAGTTTGTAGATTGTCACGATGACATCTATTAAATAAAAGATAAATGTTTGTAGCTTTATAGAGAACTTATTCTGATTTTGTAATAGCTCACCCTAACAATAGAACAGTTGAATGTTCTTGACTTTGATATTTTCAAAATATTTTATAATATGACAGGCCCTGTTAAAAACTGGAAATTTCAGTGTGTCAGAACTGAACCCGTTCTTGGCCTTGACCTGTCCCTTGTTCCTAGGTACTTATCTGTCCTGAAGGGTGTGCAACGGTACTCAGTATATATAAGTGGTTCAGCCTGACTCCCGAGCCTGATGGGGCTTGGGCACTCACACAATAGTCTGGTGTCTACATTTGCCTCAACGGCTGAGACAGCATTTAACCTTTGTTATTTTGAAGTAAACGTTTAAACGCTCATTAAGCAGTCATGGTATTTTTAAAATTGTTAAGGACCCATTTTCTGAATTCAAACCATTCAAAAAACTACTAATCTGAGAGCACTGGTATGGACAGTACTAACACTTGTAAAAGTGCAAATTGTGTGTGTGCGTGCGTGTGCTTGTTTCTTATGGTGAGTAAAGAGGTGGGCACTCATTCATCCCGGATTCTCTGCCACCTTTAATATTTGAAAGATTTTCCGGAAACCAACTTTAGCTGTCACGACGTTTTCAACCGGTCTCCTGCCGAGAAGGCGTCCAACGGAAGTAACGTCATTCGTTGTCCGGTTCTGGGCGGTTTCACTCCTAACGTTCGTCTTCGCACACAAGGGCACTCGTTCATGATTGTGATGTCGCCTCGGACTTCCTTTTAAGCCAGACATTCAGTCCCAGTCCAGGTGGTCAAATCTCAGCCCTGAAGCTAGTTGCCATGCATGTTCTTACGAAAGAACCACCCATGAACACATTCGAGGTCCGAACCCACAACTCTCAAGCTCTTTACAGCTGCATTGTGTGATGTTACAGTTAATTATTGACTGAATAATTGTGATTCATTTCATATTTACTATATATTTATTATTTAACATATTATGCTCTACTTGTACAACAGTTGCTTCCTATCTCACCAGCAGTCTGTCTCTGTGACATCAGTGACATTTAGCAGCTGACAGCGGTGACAGGTGCTGATAAATGCTCAGGTTCACCTATGCTCGTCAGATGCTGACGTTCCATCCGTATATATGGATATGAAATAAGAGACAAACTGATCAACAACATTCACAGTTAACTAAAGACAATCTGCTGTGGCTTTCTGGCTGCTCGAAAGAGATAACCGAAAACAAAAACAAGATGATCACTGATGAAAGGGTTGGAAAATTATGGAAACAGAGTCGTGGAAAGGTGTTTGATGAACAAATGTTTTGCTCAATAAAAACAAAATCTACTTATGTATGCATACGTCGAGTTTTTTTTTTTTTTTTTTTTTTTTGCTAATTAAGTAATTTTTTGTGTGAGCGAAAGAGAGTGTGATAGAGAGATAACAGATGGCATCATACAGTGCACACGTTTCTTCATTTGTCATGCACATGTGCACAAAGACTGGCACTAGATGCAGGATTGTATTCCAAACACGTATTTCAAGTTGAAGCTTGTTATGTGATAGTATTCCTTACAGCAGGGTCTTCATGACTAAGACTACTGGAAAATCTCGATTACACGGCAAATACGGAAACCGCGTTTTAGGCAGAATTCCGTGCTGGCGAATGCCGTGAAATGGCTGTGTACTGTGCATTTTCCGTGTATATGCCGTGTTCCTACAAAACTCCTATTAAATTCTATATGAAAGTTCGTAAGACATACATCTTTACTTTTTGGATCCGATAGTGTCATGTTTATAAATACGAATATAAGTCTACAATCTTATTTACAAGATCACGCTTTTACTTACTGGCCCATAATTCCAGCTCTTTGGCTTCATTTTCAGACGACACATCCAGTATTACTTTGGTAAATAATTGAAACTAACGTTAGCGAAAAATGACAAAAAAATATCGGTTAACATGAGCTGTACTGAGCGTGCTAAACAATATTCAACGGGAAGGTTATATGCAGATGACGGTCGTTTGTTTTGTACCAGTTAATGTCTCATGAGACCAGACACGTGAAGCAACAATAGACAGACATCTAGACACCCCGTCACAGAGCCAAAAGTCAGATTTACGACTTGTATTAATGGCCTGCTAGCAGACGATTTTTTCCAGTTAACTGCTAAAACGAGGCATTAGACGACAAAGCTTCCGGTTTATTCACATTCTTTGTTTAGGCTCGCCGAGACTAACAGCGGATCACTTCGCAAGAGGCTAAGCGTTGGTCTTGGCAGACAGACAGCAGTCCACCTATACACGTCCATTTTACGATGAAGCAGTTGAGAATGATAGAGACAGGCGACAATTTCTGGTTCCTTCAAGCGAGTTACTGAGGCACGAGATGCTCGTAATGTTTTACATTTTGAGCTCGTTGAAACATTTACAGTTGCAAACATTCCTTTGTATAAGCTAAATCATCCGAGGTTGTGTGAATACTAGAAACCAAATGTGCGACATCTTGGAGGTCTGCCAGTCACATCAACTACGCCTACGGGATCTTTATCAGCCAAAGGTTTTCGACCTTCTAGAAGACGACTTGAAACAGCCACAGTCAGTAATTTACCGACGCAAACCTAGCAATGCATGTTAAGAATGATTTAATGCGGAATAGTAGTGAACAATTGGTGGAAAGGGAGCTGAAAGGAAAGGGCTGGACATGGGGTCACCTAGAGCGGGTTTCAGCCGATCGACATCGGTGGCGGACTCTGGTTGAGGCCTTATGTGCAACCTGATCCACGAAGAGTTTGATGATGATGATGAGTAGTGAAATTCCATCAGACTTTGTAGTCTTAAAGTCAGGTTATGTTCTTAATGGAGCACATGCACATCTCCGTTTATTTATTTTATGTCAAATAAATTGACTTTGTTAGTATCCGGTTTTATTTTTACCGTGGTTTTCCGGTTGCCCTACTCATGATCTCATGACCCGACGTCTTGTGTCATATTAGCTAAGCCGCGATCGTGGCCCATCGCGCTAAGAGGGTTAAAGTTCACCTCTTCGCACTAATTTGTCACCCTCTTCTATGTCATGTGGTAGTGATGACGAAGAACTCCTAACATCAACAAAGGCTTTTGTTCCACTGGAATGAACTGAGTCCTTGTTTCCCTGGAATGACATGAGCCCATAGTGAACTCCACAACCTTGACCTGTAAATACTTATGTCAGACTTCTGCGCCTTGGACGATGAGAGGAGAATAAGTAGGGGCAGGCATGATATAATAAGCTATTGTTTACATGTATTACTTCCCATCCTCTTTAAAATGATGTTCAGATACTTCAATAGTCTGGACAAAAGCGTAATACGTACAGATGCACACAGAATCAATTTGGAGCTTTAACCCTAGTCAATCACTGCCGAGTGACTGAAGTTTCCACCAAAACCTATCAACAAACGCCGGCCTACCAGCCCTCTACAATTAGTTTTCTAGTCTTTCGTCTCTTTTGTAATTTTTTTCCTTTTTGTTGCTAGATCGCATCCTCTCCATGAAGCGGTCCGGTGGCGCAACGGTTAGCACTGTTAGCGCCTGTCACCAATACAGTGAAGGTTGGCTGCCCTGAGTTCATTTCTCGTCTCGGGCACGCTGATCTTTCTCACGTGGCATCTGTTTACAGGGCTGGCTGCTTGCCGTAATATAGCCGTAGTTGCTGACACGGCGTAAAACACCAATTTCCCCCCCCCCCCACATCCTCTCCATCTACAGCATCACAAAGAAGATTTTCTACTGGGTTAGAATATTTGGAAGGCTACTGACAGAGGAGTCTCAGTAAGAAATGCCCTTTACCTTTTCATTATAGTTTCTTAGATCCGCCCACCCTCCCACCTACCTGTTTCTTTTTTTCTAACGTGCTTAAAACAATGGCTCACCCTCAGATTCATGTACATACCTTTGATGTTTGTCTTCTGTTTATTTATCTCGTTCCGTTTCGGTTTTACCTGCAAACTGTGCATTCAAAAGTTGAAGTTTTTTTCTGGTTCGTTTCAGATAAACCTTTCATTACCCACTGTTTGGGACAAACTTCATTGTTTCTTGCCACAGCATGGTTGACATGACAAACTTGATTTTTTTTTATCGACCTTGTGAGCTGATATTCGAAGGACACTTTGCAAACAGTGTCCGCGACCATATGGCATCAAGGCATCCACTCAGTCAATGGAGTCTATAGATGACTATAGGCAACATACTCCAACGCCAGCTACATCTACATTGACAGTGTCGCCCTCACCAAACCACCTAGGCAGTCCCTGCGAGACCATAATTATAATGGATCATTCTGTCACGCCGGTCACGCTGCAAATGATGTCCTAGTAGCACAGCTTATGCGATGATACCATTAATACCACGATACCCAGCTACTGATACCAAAACGGTCATGTCTACAAGGACCGTGTCTGTAATTGGTTAAGTGATACCACTGACAACACTAAGATCACACGAATGATAACGCTAATAAAAATACTAGTACAGTGATGATCAGAGAGCTGATGTTGGCACCATGGACATGTTAGAATAAACTTCCGTGGCTGATACCAACACACCCATAGCACCCATGAATACTGTAGTCATGCATGCTCCTTATACCCACAATACAATACCTCCTGAATCACTACGACTGTAGTTCCAGGTCCACGCTTGGAATAAAATAATCTTTCGATGGAAATATACTCTTATATATTCAAGGCTACAGCCAGTGGGAGAGCATTGGTAATAAGGTGTATCCATGAATTCAAAAATTTTTTAACTTTCAAATCAGTTGTAATCGGATTTCTTCGGTATATCATTGATCTCTGGGTATCAGCTGATACTAGACTTACCATCTGTTGTACTTGCCCCTTTTAACCCTCGCCAACACATAGAAAGGGCGGGGAGGAGACTAATACAATTGTTTGCTTTGCTGTTCTCCGGCGTCTGCAATCCTACGTTGCGCGAACACATGCAAAAATATTCAGCAAAGTCACAACAGATATAGGAACAGTGAATGGAAGAATTTAAAGGCTAACACAAGTGCAATGTTTGTTTCTTTATGATCGGGTTAAGTTTATTTCAAAATAATAATTCCCCAAATATAAGTATATAATTATGCTTATTTTTTAAAATATAGGTTTTCAAACATCGACATTCTAACCTGCCACCAGGAAAGCAGATGCTAGGAAGGAGAGTTCTGTTGCTGGTAATATTTGTAACAGTGAGTAGTGCTCAGTTCAGCAAATCTGTACATGTCTTCGAGTCAGAGGAAGAAAAATCACTCAGGTTGTGTTCAAGAAGCTATTTATTAGCAATCGTAGGTGATTTTAACAGCTCTTGATTTTGTATAGTTGGCGCTAAAGATTGCAGTCTTTTATATTATGGTGTACGTTTGAGCGATGAAACTAGCATACCCAAAGATGGAGCCCATATAGTCATTGTTAACTGCAGAAGTAACGAAAACAAACTACTTTATCGGAAAAGTATATGTACATTCATAATTTAGTTTAAAAAAAAGGCTGCAAAAAATGATCAGATATGTGACTCCGTCCCATTCATCAGATCGTGTGCTTTCTAGACAAAATTATGTGTCTACATGTATGATTAGGTGTTTAATAATCCTTCCTATTTCTGTCTGTGATTTCTTCCCTATCTCCAAACCCCCAGTCCATGCATATCCTCCTCGTCTGAGTTTTTGCATTACAACTGCAGAGCTTCCTAGGTAGGGGTGATAACTGCTGTCAAATGTACCATCTCTACACAGTCGAAGAAAACTCATCATCTGGTCACTGTATGCATTAACCTTTTCCCCAGAGTGCCATCGATTCACGTAGACGACATTGCAGCTCACTGCAACCCAGAAAAATATCCGTTGCTCCTAGCAATACATGCAGTATCTGGCGCTTTTTTTTGTTTTGTTTTTTTTTTTGTTTTTGTTTTTTTGTTTGTTTTTTTGTTGTTGTTGTTGTTGTTGTTGTTTTTTTTTTGTCATGAAAATATTGATCTGAAACGACTGTACAGACCCTGAACATATTTTATCACTATCAATGTCATCTACATCAGATCGAACATATAAACCTACCTCCTTAGTTCTACAATTAATGCTGTTCAAGAAAACCCAAAGCACATAACGGTAACAGTTTATCAAAATATACGAACATACGGTGGCATGAAATTAGTGTTCGTCAATGGCATTCTCGGTTCTGTGTGTGTGTGTGAGAGAGAATGCATGAAGTTCAAGTAAGGGAACGAGCCGATTGCAAGACCCTTATCGGCATGATGTCAGTGGAAACTGATCACTTGGTCAACAGTCGATACAACTATTCCGGCTGAGCTGCTTGAGCAGGGTAGGGAGGAAGCAGCAAAGGCCTTTATGTGCTAAAGAATCTGGGAACGAAAAAACTGGCCCAAGGAATGGATACAACCACTAGTCATACCCCTTACACAGAAAGGAAACAGTAAACAGTGCCAAAACTACAGAAAAAAGTCTAATAAGCCAGCCAACCAAAGTGATGCTGAAAGTAATCCAGAAGCGCATCAACAACACCGCTGAGGAGCCGCTAGCAGAAGAACGGGCTGACTTCAGACCAGGATGGAGCACAGCTGAACAGAGACACTAGCTGAGCAAAACCACAGAGATCTCTTCGACAACTTTATCGATTGAAGGAAAAAAAGGTATTTTCTAGAGTCTGATACGTGGGATTTTGAAGCGTGATGCGTAAGTTCAACATTGAAGAAGGCTCGTGCAGGTCATCAAAGCTTTGTACATCAGCTCAGAGTTCAGACTACTACCAATTGGACATTTCCTTCATCAGACCAGCCACTGCATATATTAACCTTTTTACCGGATTGCCACCGATCGAAGCAGACGATAATGCAGACTACATGTATTGGGAACGCAGATGACACATTGTTGCTAAGTCACACGATCGTCCATATAAGGATGCTACAAACAGACATCACTCCTGTTATAAACAGTAAATTCTGTTTGTAAAACCAGCAATAGGTGTCGCCTAGGGTGATCCATATCGCCTGTACTGTTTTAACACCTTTTTGGAGAACATCATGCGAGAAACCATTCACTGCCATCACATCCCCATTTCGGTAGGAGGCCCCTAAACAGCCCGTGCTTTGATCTCATGGCAAAAACATATAGCAAACTGCAAGACCTTGCTAATGGACAATGCCAACGCATATGGAATAGAGACCAAAACCGATAAGAGCAAGTCATGGTAGGCATCAGCGGAAACATCAACAAACAAGAGATGTACGTAAACAGAGTACAGCTCGGCGATATGAACAGATTTAAGTACTTGGGAGCAACCTTTTTTCAAAAATGGGTGCTGCAGTTGAGACGTCTGCATCAGGACCGCAACGACCAGGATAAGCAGGTTTGCTACCATTCCTATCCTACTCTACGGATGTGAGGCATAAACCCTACCGATAAAGTGAGAATTCAGGCATTCGAGAACAAGTGCCTGAGAAAACTGCTCCAAATACCTTACATGGAACGCAAAACCCACGACATTGTACGGAACACGGTTGCCATCCTCGTGGGACACCAGAAACAGATGAATGACTGAACAACTGATGAACGGTTTGTTTGTTAATTTAGTAGGAAAGTGCTTCCATTTTGAGGTGATTTCACATTACGGGGGAGTGGGACAGGGGAGGAAACAAGAGTATCCGGGGAAAAAACCCAACGCCCAGTCCTGCGGACAAGTGTCATACAAAGAAATTCCGGAGATGAGATCTGAACTCTTGAGTTTCTCACTGCAGTAAAGACAAGCGAGTGTTTTAACCACTACACAACTAGGCGCCCCGTTTCAAATGGTAAACGCCCAAAGTGTTCACATATGTCGAAGGGTCGGCTGAAAGTAGAGCCAGCCAGGGTCTTAGTTTCGGATCAGAAATAACAACAAGAACAAAAATGTTACGTAAATTTAGCTTTCTATCCTTTATTTCTGAAACATTTGTAATTATTTTGGCAGAGATAAATGAAAAAGACAAATTTTATCATAACCCCAAAATATTAAAAGCACTATATAATCTCCTTGTATAAGTCCCTTCAATATTTTACATTTAAGGTCGAAAATGTAAAACACAACAAAACTAAAGAAAATCTGCCGCGTCATTTAAATTTTAGAAACAAATATAACCAGGAGACTCATATAGGTATGCAAGATCCTAGCTGCGGACTCAATTTTTGTCAACGTAAAAATATCGTCTGCTTTATCATAGAGGTAATTCTTGCGAGGCTAAGAGAGTTACGTGGTTCGTGGATGGGAGCTTAAGTTTGCGAGTATTTATCATATTTGCTTAAAGTTAGTACAGGACATATTCCTTTGCATTTCTAACTTTAAAAATAGCTGCTTAGTCTATATTTAATTTTTGATTGCATTATAATCCCTAAATTGATATCGTGAGTCAAACAGTCCACCACTGTCATCAATATTTATTGTAATGTGTTTAATGTTTTGCTGTAATGTTGTACAATTTCAATGTGATTATAACAGTAAGAAAGAAGCGTTATTATTGATTTTCTGTGTTCGTTATCTAATTTCCAGACGTTCTGTTAGAAAAGCCAAGTACAGCAGATAGGACTATGGCATCAACAACATTCCAGAGACTGCCCAAAAACATGATTCCAGTGAACTATGTGATAAAGCTGAAGCCAGATCTTCAGGCACTTACATTTGACGGCGAAGAAGAAGTAGAACTTGAGGTATAATTAAAACATTAATTGAATTTTTTTACTAGGGTGTAGCTTTGATTCTGAACTAGTCCTCGGAAATGACTCTTAAATAGGGAAAAGCCCTGCCTTTTGGATTTTGCATTTTTCCTCTGGAAACAAGCTGGTTTCAATCGCCACAGTCTTCCTCTTTTGTTTGTGGATCTTTTTGTTCAGCTCAGAGAGTTATTTTTTGTCTTTACAAACGGTCAGAAAATGTCTTTTCCTGTTACCATTGTTTTTCGAACTATGGAAAACAGTGCAAAACATATTAATATAATAATTTCATAAAAAGCATTGCTTCATTAAACAATAAATGTTAAATTTCTTATCATTGATAACTTCAGTTCTGATTGCTCTGCATTTTCATTTGCACAACCAATACTAGTAGGAGAAATAGCTGTGTTTAAAATTGCTAGTCTGTCAGTAATTCATCCCTTGACTGGCACCTGCCATTGGGAGCAGCACATGGACTGATGCAGCAGCTGACAGGGTATGCCACTCTTGCCGACTGTGAGCAATAGTGAGCAGGTCCTGTACAGGATGTTCAGTTCAGTCTTTAATGTTTGTAAGTCAGTTCTCCTCTGGCCACCACGGCATTGATTACTCTCCACGGTGCCTTGAAGGGTAGTCTTCGACAAATTAGAACTGCTAGCTCCATGCTTAGAGTATGCTGAACACCTTTTAACGAGTATGAATCAAGAAGCATATCCCAGCAGTATATGCTTGTTTATTTTCTGATTATGAATATAATAACATCCAACAGACATTTTAAACTATTTCTGAAATCTGTTATTCAAGTGATTCACCAATGGACTTAAAATCTGCTAAAAAGTTCATGCTATATACCAGCAGTTGTAGAAGCAAAGAAGAAGCATCACTGTGGATAGTAGTAAAAGCGCTTTAGCACAATGAAAATAAATAGAATTGAGGAAAAACACAAGATCTGCTGCCATGTTTATACTATATACTAACAATTATAGAAGCACTATAGATAGAAGTTTTATACAATTTACTGAACACATTCTTGCTGTCTCTCTTCTTTGATAAAGAACATGTTTTTAGTAGCACTCTTCTAGATTTTGTAAGCAAATTTGATAACATATTGATTGTTTATGGTACTTTTAGGATTTTCTTGAAAGATTACATTTACATTGAAAGAATAGTGTCAGCAAGAACACTACTGCTATGATGATGATGACCATGACAGTTATCACTGCAATCTTTTTTTCAGAATATTTTCCTATATTAAACTAATTTATAGTGCTTTCGCATTAAAAATGTACACATAGATATGGTCAGATTTTCACATGCATAATAATAACTTAGTCAAAAACAAAGATATTAGCATTTCACAAGTGATATAAGTAGAGGCTTTTTGTCATAAACTAGTTAAACACATTTATTTGATTTCAACCTGTATTCAATATTATTGTTGACACTGATTATGCATTTACTCAGACCAAATCAGGTGAATGCAATCTGAATACTTCAGATTTGGTAGTCAAAAAGAAAATCAGACAGATTTAAATGAAGCATTCTGAAGATAAGGAATGCCTTTGATAATTACAATGATATATATACATTGCAGAATCAGATAATTACACTTATAGTTTACTGTAAAAATTATAGCATTATATGAAAGTGATTATGTTTGTGCGTATGTGTGTCTGAATGTATGTGTATATGTATCTATATCTGTGTTTATTGTGAATAAACATTAGGTAAAAGAAGCAACAAGTTACATCATCATTAATGCAAAGGATATAAGAATACAGGAAGCCTTCATCATAGGTGAGTTATTTTGAGTGTCTACAGTTTGTACCTAAAACAAAGCACACATTTTAAGAATCTTGTTCTATATACCTGCATAAGTTTGTAAATGAAAATGTAAAATGAATATAACGCAAAGTAATGTCGTAATACACTGTACTTGTAAGGTGTGAAGGTAATTTTTTTATCTTATTGTTACATTTTTAAATAATAATCCTTTTGATTCTAGAGGATGGAAATAAATCTCCACTGAAGATTAGTTACAGAGAGAAAGAGGAGCAAGTATCATTCATTTTGGATAGACCTTTGAAGGTTAGAGGTTTGCTATAGTTTTGCTGTAAATGAAAAGAAATGGTAACGGCCTTCACTGTCTTCCTAATTTTCATTTTAATATTCATTACTATATTGAGTCTTGATTCTTTTTTTATGAAAAAAAATTGTATAATATTATTAAATATAAGTAGAAATATTTCTGATGCTTGTGAAATGTAAAGGTCAGAGGTGAGGGAAGCACATAGGGTTGGTTGGTTGATTGAGTTTTACACCCTTCCAGCAACTAAGGCTATAAAGCACATATGGACTAGGTATTCTGAGAGTTGTGTAGGTACTTGTTACATCATTTGACTATTTAATGTCTTTCAGTTTCATTTCTTTCTGTCTTGTCCTTTTTTTTTTGTCATTCTTTCAATTTTTTTTTTTTAAGCTTGCCTTATGATCACAATGCTAGTAATTGTAGGTCTATACAGTCATAAAGGGATTCATGTAGTCCTTGTTTCCTTATTCAGGAAATTATATATTTCATGATACCTGCAAGAGTCCATGCAAACTGAATGACACTATTGAAATATTATGTTACACTCATTTTACCCTATTTCTTTGGAGTGCAATATTGCATTAGTATAACTCTTTTTTTTCAAAGGCAGGTATTTGCAAGCTAAGTCTGAAATATACTGGAAATCTGAATGATGAGCTAAGAGGATTTTACAGAAGCAGTTACAAAACAACATCAGGGGAGCAGCGTTATGCAGCAGTTACTCACTTTGAAGTAAGTTTTTGTTTCAGTTGTTTTCTATATTTAGGCATTATAAACAGCAAAGTTAAATTTTTTTTAGGTATTTTTATTACTGATCTTTTGGATCCTAAGTCCTTAGCATTCATTTCAAGGATGAAGAGATCATACATTATGACAAGCATTGATCATTATGAACTTTTAGGGGAGATAAGAAGCCTGGCACCATTGATGATATCCATGCATAAAATATATGCATTTTCCACTTTAAAAACTATAGTTTGTCAATTACCTTTATCTGGTCACCTGATGAGACTGAACAAGCATTGAATGTTATTACTACAGATAAATTTTTGTCTTGATCAAGAATTCTTAGATAGGTATTAAGTTTCAGTCCATATTTCACTATAAATTATAGACTTGATTCTTCTGAAAGGATTTTTAAAGAGCAAATTTAAAATCCATATACAAGCAATGATAATTTCTTAATTTCACCGTCTGACAGCTTATACTGTCATACCACGGACATGTATAGGTGGATTGCTGTCTGTCTGCTGAGACCAACTCTTAGCCTCTTGCAAAGTTCTCTGCTGTTAGTCTCGGTGAGCATAAACAATGAATGTGACTAAACAAGAAGCTTTGTACACACCAGCCTCGTTTTAGTAATTAACTGGAAAAATCTTCTGCAAGCAGTCCAGTAATACAAGTTCGTGGTCACAGTGAGTTTTTTAAAAAATAAATCACTATATCAGTGATTATTATCAGTGTTGTAACAGTGTTGAGTTGATTAGCTAAACTGTGTTGTTAATTTATTTACACTTGTTTCTTATAATCTGTAGGCGACAGGAGCTCGACGAGCTTTTCCCTGCTGGGATGAACCTGCAATCCGGGCTACCTTTGATATCATTTTGATTGTTCCCAAAGAAAGGGTGGCACTATCTAACATGGTAACATTTCTCATTTAATTTTTTTGTGGTAGTGTGATAACTGATGACAGAGTTTGTGCAATTTCTAACTTCATTTCTTTTAAACTTTGCTTTTCACTGGTTAAAACATTTCCACAAAAATATCCACAATTAAAAAAAACATAATAATATATCAAAAAGTAAAATTTAAGGTATGCTAACTCTAAACTAACAGCAGTACGCATTTTAAAACAGTCTCAGTTGAAGATCCTCGGTTTATACTTTATATTGAGAGAGGGCAGGCCCATTTCTAGCCCTTGTGGTGCCTGAGGCATAGGGGTGTGCAGGGCCCTTGACGCCATAATCACCACAGTTTTAATTAAAGGCACGGGGACCCTGACGACTATCAAAAGCGCAGGGCCCTAGGCAGATGCCTTGCCTGCCTGCGCCTAAGCACAGCCCAGAGAGAGGACTAGGTGGAATATCAATGTGATCAGCTTCCTATGGGCTGTCTGGCCCCTTCACATCATTAAATTTTGGCCACTTAAAAAAATAACTATTTTCCTTAAAACATGTATTTTATCAATCAAAAGAAGAAAAGGCAAACTGCTTTTATATTTAGGCCAGAAGTTCTTTCATTTTAATACCCCACATATAGCAGACCATGCATTGTTTTTCTGAAAATTATTTCTGAAGTATTGTCACTGTGGATAGTAGTAAAGCCACTTTAAAAACTGAAAATTATCTGAAAATGAATTGAGAGAGATCACAAGATCTGCTGCATTGTTCATACTATATGCTAACAGTTGTAGAAGCACTATGGATAGACGCTTTATAAAATTTGCTAACAACACTGCCTTGCTGTCGCTCTTCTTTTTTTTTTTTAAATTTTTTGCAGCTACACTAGAAAAGATTATGGTAGTAAATTCTCAGATAAAGGAAGTAACTTGTAAAAGGAATGATTCTACTTTTAAATTCAGAATTACATTCCTTGTAATAATTACCATTTACAAATTTGAATCTTCCCCCCCCCCCCCCACCCGAAAAAAAAAGAAAAAGAAAACATAATAAATTTGCATAGGGTGTTGGTTGAATCAATGAATAACGATGTTTTGATTCTATTACAGCCAGTAAAGCAGGAGAAACCCTGGGAGGGAGATTCATCTCTCAAGGAAGTGATTTTTGAAAGGACACCAGTCATGTCAACTTACCTTGTTGCATTTGTTGTTGGTGAATATGACTTTGTTGAAGCCGTTGATGCCAATGGCGTGAAAGTGCGAGTCTACACACCACCTCAGAAACAAGAGCAAGGCTTGTTTGCTCTGGAGGTAAGTGATAATAGATTCTTCCAGAATCCAGACTGTAAACTATTTTTTTTATGGATGTTTTGTGAAATTCAAGGTTCTTTAAATCTGTAATTTCTATTCATCCACATTTATTGGTGTTGCTTTTTACTAGTAGTACTTTTATTTACTGCTCATCTTTTAACATGTTGTAAGAGGCTTGTGGTGAAAAAGACAAAGCAGTTAGCCAGACTTATTAAACCATATAAATACATCTTTCACTTTAAAACTTACGTGAATCTGTACAGGTAGCAGTAAAGACCCTTCCGTTCTATGGCAACTATTTCCAGTTGGCCTATGATTTGCCCAAACTAGACCTAATTGCTGTTGCAGATTTTCCCATTGGTGAGTATTAACATCTAGATAATTAATGACATTAGTTTAGATCAGAATTACTTCTAAGCATGTAGAAATGCTCACCTTTCCTTTTCCATCAGTGAAGTTATTCTACAGCTGTTTTACTTAATGATTCTTTTTTACGTATCTATGGAGCATACATTACAACCATGAGAACATCATTCAAACGATAAGAAAGAAAGTAGTAAGCTAGTAATTACTGTGGATTTTTTTTTTGCAGGTGCCATGGAGAACTGGGGATTAATCATTTACAGAGAGACAGCATTATTAGTTGATCCTGTGGAGTCTTCAGCAGGCATGAAACAATGGGTGTCACTTGTCGTGGGACATGAACTTGCTCATAACTGGTTTGGAAACCTTGTCACTATGGTAAGTCATTAAAAGCCATCCCATTTATCTGGAGTAGAAATATTGCCGAGTCTTCTGATTGTTTTGTGTTAACTTGTTAAAAGTTAAACTGAGTACAAAATTGTTTTCAAATAAGGGTTTAATTTTCCTAGTTTTTCAATCTGAACAAACAACTTATTTCTGTCCATGAGATACAAATCTTTGAACATTAGTACTTTCACCTGGGTTTTTATGTCCTGCAGCATTACAAATGTGGGCTCACTGATTTGTCGTTACCTTAGTAGCATATGCTTATTGTATTGGCTGCAACCTTATAATGTCAGAACTTGAAAGTTATCCAAGTATGCATTTTTTAATTCATAAAATATTGATTGTGCATTTTTATAATCAGTTGATGAAAGTGTTAAGTTGGGAGCTTAATTAATTTCATGTTTGATTCAAGTAGCTTTTAATATCATACTTGAGATATCATGTAATGTATGATTTATTATGTAACATTAGCAGACTAACAATTTTCTGAAAAGGATGAATAATGTATTTGTATTTTAAATTATCCTTACATTATGATTTCTCCTAAAATAATACTCTGCCCTGTAATGATGCTTTTGGTGCATCTAACTTTAGAAAATTTCATTTTAAACCTTGTGCAAGATGTCATGCATTTCTGTAATATAAATTTGTTTTTGACTTTATTGTGTTAAATGAGCGTATGGGAACTTCAGGGTTACCTGTTACCATCATGTAGTTTATTACAGGAGTGGTGGACACACCTCTGGCTAAAGGAAGGATTTGCTTCCTGGATCGAATATCTCTGCGTGGACCACTGTTTCCCAGAGTTTGATGTGTGGACACAGTTTGTCACAGCAGATCTTGGGAAAGCTCTGACTCTAGATGCCATGAGGAACAGTCATCCTATCGAGGTAAAATAGTATCATTAAATCATTTTAGATGTCTTCCTTAGAACAACATTGAATGATTTGAAGGAGAGATGTTGGTATTTATTGGAAATGCATGAGGATGCACTTTGTTATGTTTATGTATGTAGGTTTGTGTGGTGTTACTGTTCATTTGTTTGAGACACTATCATTTCCTTTCAGATTGAAGTGAGACATCCTTCAGAAGTAGATGAGATTTTTGATGCCATTTCATATTCAAAAGGGGCCTCAGTGATTAGGATGCTTCACAGTTATTTAGGGGACCAGGTAAATTTTAGTTTAGACAATGCATACATTTGAAGCTTATTTTTTTGTAAATTTTAATTTTGTTGGAATATTAGGCATTTTTCATTTTATTACAATTACCTGTCTTCCTCCTTCCTCTGTTCATATGTAGCCCATAACAAGTAGTTTACCAGTAATTTGCAGTCTTAAGATGTACAAAGAACCATTGTGAGAGATGATGCTAACTGGCTTGTATACCATTCTTTGTGCAGGATTTTTGTAAAGGAATGAACCTCTACCTAATTAGACATCAGTATAAGAGTGCTTGCACGGCAGATCTTTGGGCAGCTCTTGAAGAAGTTAGTGGAAAGCCTGTCGCCAGTATAATGAGTACCTGGACATCACAGGCGGGCTTCCCTGTGCTGAAAGTAATAAATTCATCAGTTAATTGTTTGGTTAATTTTTGTGAAATGTTTACTTTTCAGGTATGTTTACAATTTAAGTATATTTTAATAATACTACTAATAAAAATAATACAGCACATTTATATAGCCCCTTTTCCTGGCACTGAATCTGGGCTAAAAGCACTTTACATACAAAAGCAAATGAACACACATCCTTTTAGGGTATGTATTAAATGCTACTTCATACTTGAACAAACATGCACACAACATCCACACACCTATGCATATACATAGACATGCATGCGCACAACACACACAGGGAGGAGTAAACCAGAACACCTTAAGACAACTACTGACAGCAAGCACTTAGGGATCTGAGATTTGAACTCATAACACCCAATTCTCACATTCATGGTGAAAGGCATGGAAGCCACTGCAATGCCAGCTTCCCCATATTTCATATTCAGGTTTATCCAAAATTTATGGAATTAACCCTCTGGTAATAGGGGACTTCAATCTCAAGCATTCTGTTGTAATTGCATAAAAATTTACACATTTTTGTAACATACTTTGAAAAAGCTATGTATTCATTTTCTTAGATTGGTGTTATCTATCCAATCATTGCTTTCCTAGTCTTTAGTTTTCATGCTAGCCAGTTTGGTTGAGGTAATAACACTTAAACTTTGCTCTTGCATTTGTCTAGTATAAGTGATATGATCAAGTCCTCTGTTTGTCTTCTTTGCTCTGCAGATGAAATGTATGAGGCATTTCCTATTGTTTTATCAATGGGTAAAATATCTGAAGAAAACCTTGTAATTAATTATACTATTTACAGGTCACCCAGAAATGGGAAGAAGACAAATGTGTTTTGGAAATCACACAAAGAAAATTTTCTGCTGAACCACTTCCTGATGGGTCATCTAAAGGTAATACTGTGATAGAGCCTTGCTTAGACATCAGCTGACAGCGAGTTGGTTAGCAGTGCTGATAGGCACACAAATTTGTTTTGCTTCAGAAGGGAGGGGCCTGATGGAGAAGGAGGGTGCTGCACCCGACCTCCCACTAGGCAGACTAAAGCAGCACAATCAGCACTGTCTTCCAATACAGATGGTCACCTTTGGCACAAAATAAAAGGGGGAGGGGGAAGGGTAGTAAGTAAGGGCACCAAGTGGTCACCATAATAAAGGTATCAGGAACTTATGACTATGCCTTGAGCATGATATGATTGCAAAGTGTGAGCAAGCATGTGTTATGTGGTAGGTTACCTACTTACAATGCATGTATTTCAAACTTATTTAACCGCAGGTTTTTTGATTTCAAATTATCTTTTAGAGATCAAAAGAGTACAAACAAATAGATGCAATAAAATTTAATATCTCAGTTTTAGGTACATATATATATATATATTTCTTTTGTAAATCTAACAAATTTGTTTTAAGTCAATATATTTGTGATTTACCTTAATGCAGATGACAAAAATTTGTGGATGGTACCTATCACTGTCATCACAAAGTCCAGTCCAAAAGAGCCAGTGAGTACAGCCCTAATGGAAGCTGATACAATCACTATCCCCCTTCAGGCAAAGGATGGAGAGTGGATCAAGGTGAGCAGGCAACACATTTTCATCCTTTAGGCCAGTATTAGAAAACAAAACAAAACTAGCTGAAAATCAAACTGAATATGTACTGTGCAAGGAGCAATAGTGAAAAGAAGTATAAAATGTATGCATCCTATAAATTCAACAAAGCACCACTAAAGCACATATTAAAGATAACTTTTTTCTCTGTCTTTTTGTGTATTTTGATGCTAAAACTGAGCTTTTTTTTAAAGATAAATGCAGGCACTGTGAGTGTTTACAGAGTCCAGTACAGCTCTGAGATGCTGAACGCTTTGGTAAATGGAATACAGACTGGTACCCTGTTACCAACAGACAGATTTGGAATTCAGAGTGATCTTTATGCACTGGTCAGTAATTGTCTAAGGTTTACTAAGATCCAAAAGACAGTAAGCCCACTTCTTAGTAGTCAGATAAACTGAACACTGGTGATTTAGTGCATAATTCTGACCAATACTGTGATAAAATGTAGCAACCAAAGTCAGTATGTTAAAAGTTATTTTTAGGCAATTAAATATGATATATTGTAATATTATATATTAAAAAATTTTAGCAAATCAAAACTTTGCCCTAACAAAGTAACTAAACACACTAAAAGTAGAAAATAGATTTTCTACAGCATCTTGTCCAAGTAGCACAGTTAGGAAACATTTTAAGATTAAGTGTTGTCCCAATAATTAGAATGTTTGTTGATGTGAAAATGTAATGGACATAAAAGGGTGTAGAGTGCTTAAAGGTGGTTTTTAGAAGCTGAAAATGAACTTCAGTAAATAATAAAAAAAACCATGTCAATGTTAACAGTGCAGATCTGGATTGGTGAATAGTGTGGAGTTTCTTCAAGTTGTTGAAACCTTTACAGCTGAAGACAACTACACAGTATGGAAAGATCTTCTTTCCAACCTGCATGAATTGGGAAAACTCTTGCAGTATACTAAAGCATACAGTCATTTTAACAACTTTGTGATACGTCTGCTACAACCCACTTTTATGCGTCTTGGATGGGACTCTAAAGCAGGAGAAGGTATGTGTCAGGAACGCAGGCAAACATCTACACCATACAGACAAACACGGAGTTACAGACTCTTTCAACGAACAGCTCAACACATAAAACAGATTAAAAGTTGAACTAATTCTGTTATGTAATATGGTTAACATTGTTTAAGAAATTGTTTTGAAGTTTGAAAATGAATCTAAGGTCTGACATTGATGAACTATTCAATTAATAAATGACAACTTTGGTTACACAAACTGTAGACAGAAGCAATAAAATATGTCCGACAATGTCTTGATCTCACAAAGAAATTTAAAAGTTCACTATTTTAATGCAGGGCATTTAACAGCCATCTTGCGGGAACTAGTCCTTAGCAAAATGGGAGCAGCTGGGGCAAACTCCATCATAGCTGAAGCCAGAAAACGGTTTCAAGCCCATTGCAGTGAAACTGAGATAATTCCAGGTGATCTAAGAAGTCCTGTAAGTCCATCTTCTTGTCAGGATCCACTTTGTCATTGATGACAAAGTTTTGTTTTAGGTTACTTAGAAAAAAATACTTATCTTTAATCTGACATATTTCTTGCAGTTACTTTTCTTTTTCATTTTATTGTTTTACAAACTTCAAGAAATTTTCTTGTAACAGGTATACATAACTGTGCTGAGCCATGGAAACAAAGAAACTCTTGAAAGTATGTTGAAGGTAAATACAGCTCTCAAACTCACAGAAAGATTTCTAGCCTTAAATTTTCTTTAGCTAAAATAAGATTTTGGTGGTCCACTTTTAGCCTGTCATGATTTTAAAAAGTTATAATTAAGAGCAATAGAAGACAGTATTATATGCCAGGAGCAAAACTTAATATATGAATTTTAATTTGGACGATCATGGCTATGGTAGTGATTATGATGATGACAGTGATGAGCAATGTTATTAATGACTAAAATGATGTTGATAATGATTCTTGCATGTTGATAATGATTCTTGCATATTTAGCTCTACAGAACTGCAGATTCTTCAGAAGAGAAAACTCGTATCATCCATTCCCTGGGATGCCTCAAAGATGAGACACTTATTGCTCAAGTGCTGAGATTTTCTATCTCTGTGGGTAATCTAATAATAATAAAGTTAATTTATAATGTGCTTCACTGTATGTGCATACATATATGCATACATATGTGCACACCCACGCACACACATATGAGCATTTACATTTTGGACAGCATATCTGTGAAGATGGAAATATTTACATTCATTAAAACTGAATTAATTAAGGCATTAACATTGCAATTTCTATTGCAAATACTAGTAATGAATAGTGACTTCGCAGGATGAGGTGAAGTCTCAGGACTGCCCATTTGTGATTGGAGCAACAGCTCAAACTGCACAGGGGAGAGAACTTGCATGGCAGTTTGTGAAGGACAACTTTTGTGAACTCCACAGGAGGTATTCCTCAACCACACTATTTGCAAGACTTATCAAGGTTTGTGTCAATCTTTATCTGAAATCGAGGACAGTGCATTAATTTTTTTTCAATTTAAAAGAATCTATTTTTATTGTATTTTTAAATAGCTAATTCCCTTTCAATACCAAACTTTAACCTAAAATAATTTACAAAATACAGTAGTTTGCCAGTATTTTTAACTCCCCTCTCAAAAAAAATAAATAAATAAAAAGTAAACAACCACATACCTCTTTTGTATGGGTTTAGTAGATCAGAGCTGAAGGGAAAGAGCTTTGCAACATTTAAAATTACTTTGTTATTTTTGCTATCTGCCCAGAAAACATGAAAGGAAATTTAAAAATATTGTGAAATATTTTTCCTTTCCCAGATGACCATTGCAGATTTTGCAACAGAAAAAAAAGCAGCTGACATTAAGGTAATTTGCGTTTGAAATTGGACAACTCCTTCTGATCATGGGGGCAGTATGGTGGCACAACATTTAGCACTTGTTACCAATACATTGATAGAAGGTTGGCTGTCCTAGCTCTCATTTTGGGCATGCTGTTCTTTCTCTGTATGTGGCATCTGTTTAGAGGGCTGGCTGCCTTGCCATTATACCACCTTAGTTGCTGGCTCAGCATAAAACACCAATTTCACCCCACCCCTCTGATCATAGAGTTGATTGTTGTTTGGGTTTTTGTTACAAAAAAAAAAATGAAAGTGAAATTTTTCAGTTGATTTGAGCCTGGTGGTAGTCCATGTTTTATTTTATTTCTTTTTGGCATTAACTTTAGAAGAATAGAAAAGACTTTTTAATTGGTGTTTTTTTAAATATTTCATCCTGTTGAAAATCACAAGCCTGCCTTTAACAATATTTTATAGTTCTTAGTCATAATTATTTTCTTTGAATAAATATCTCTTTAAAGGAGGTACAAAGATAAATTTATTGACTTCAGTTTTTGACAATAAACTGCAGTAATCTGTTCCAGGTACTTTATTTTTATAGGTTAATGTGCTTTCTTTAACAGTCTTTCTTCAAACAAAATCCAGCTACGTCAGCAGCCAGAACAGTGCAACAGTGTTGTGAAAATATTCATGTCAATGCTTTGTGGCTGGAGAGGGATGCAGAGCTGGTGAAAGAATTTCTCCAAGGCAGATATCAGGCTGTCTGTACATCAAATTAATCAGCTGATAAATAGTATTCACTTATGACAGAAGCTTGGGATGTATTTCCTTCAGGAGCGGTGACAAGTCTTATGGCATCCATTTCAGTGTGCATGGATTTTATACTGTTTAAAGCTGCAAAATTTCAGTGTCCATGAGATGTTATTTTTTTAAAACAACCTTTTTTTAACACTGATAAATTGTTTCATAAGCATTTACTGAAAGAGAGGTTAAAAAAGGAAATTTTGATTGATGATTGTTTTTGAGACTTCTAGTGTGTCTTTTTTTAATGAATATTTCTCCTTTTCTTTTTCTTACAATTATAACATACAAATATGCATGGCCTGTATCTAGTCTATTCAAGTGCACTTTTTTTTTTACATTTTCATATCAATAAAGACTGTCAAATGCTGGAATGTGGTGAAGTTTCTTCATAATTGTGATGTAAGTGATTGTATCTCATTACATATCTCTATTTCCTCAATTGCTGCCATGTTGAAAAATGTCTTGGGCACAAATTTTTCAGCTCAACATCATGGATGAGTGTTTTAAGACTACAAAAATAAGTGCTGAAATACAGAAATAAATGTGCTTCTAGATTTAACAGCTGCTAAACATGATAACATCTAGCATGCCTGCATAGGGAGACCTATGTCTGCTTTAATAATAATAATAAGTTGATTTCTAATGCGCAGGTATCCATTCCGAAGAATGCTCATTGCGCAGAAAAAAACAAGAAGAAAAAATAGAGTGAACAAATATATAAAACACCAGGAAAGTAAAAAATATAGACAGAAGTGTTTCTTGGTAGTTTAAGACTGGTTTGAAAGTAAATCCTCCCTTCTGACAGCCTGTCCCCTCTTTAATGTTATCACGCCATATCTTTTACTTACCCAGCTGACGCCCTCCCTCCACATACCCCAGGCAGGCCTGACGAGAGGGGGGGGGGCAGGGTGTTGTGTTATTGGTTTGTGGGTATTAGAGGTGGCACTCATTAAACTGTCCAGTTAGAAAACACACAAGAGACAGCTTCATGTCGGCTCCCGCCCAAGTATATTTAAATCTCTTCACCGGAACTAAACCTTTTACGGATTGTTCATTTTGGGAATAAGGCCAACACTTGGCTTATGTCACATCTCCCTTTCTTTAAAATGGACATTGTTTCAATATAACTTAATTAACATTAATTTTAATATTCTTGAATTTCCTATTCAAGTCTATGTGCGTTAGCTTCGAGTCAATCATTTACAAGTCAAGTCTCTGTGGGATCTTGATGGTGCGACCACTCTTGGTAGTCTTGACAGGCTGGTCTGGAGGAGCGATGACTTTGGACGCTGGCACCTTCCTGGCTGCGGCTCCTGGACATGGCTCTGGATTGGTAACAGGAATGTCTGGATCATCTGAGTGTGTATCAGACAAGGGGTCGAGATCCTCTTCGGACTTTGGGTTTGTTGGAATAAGGGACGACAGAGTCTTTGGGATAGGTCTGGGATTCTCGGGATTGAGATCTCTGGGAATCAAGAGACGGCGGTTGCGTCGTTGGCGACCGTAGGGAGTCTCTACCTCATATGATCTGTTGGGCAGAGACTTGATGATTGTCCCTGGTGTCTGGTTGGCTTCACCCAAACTGGCTGACCTGGTTCCAACTCAGCGGCTGGTCTGGCACGGTGTGCTCTGTCGAAGTTCTGTTTATTTTTCATCTTCTGCATCTCGTCTTTCTTCTGAAAGTCCTTCCTTTCTTTTTCCTTTTTCTCGGAAAACTGAGATGGTATTGTGGGGACCATGGTGCGTAGTCTTCTCGCCGAACAACAGTTCTGCTGGACTGAGACCTTGCTGAAGTGGCGTAGCGCGATATGTGAGAATCGCTAAATAGGATCATCTGCCTTCTTCAGGATTGATTTCACGGTTTGAACGGCGCGTTCGGCTTCGCCATTCGCTTGTGGATAGTACGGGCTGCTTGTTGTGTGAGTGAACTCGTACTGTTGAGCGAACGTTTGGAACTGCTTGCTGGAGAACTGCGGGCCGTTGTCTGAGATGACAATTTGTGGAATTCCATGGCGGGAAAATATGCTCTTAACATGGTTGATGACTGTTTCCGCCGAAGTATTCTTTAGGTGTGCCAACTCAATATAACGTGAATAATAGTCCACCACCAGTAAGTACTGTTTTTTTTTTCAGTTCAAAGATGTCCATGCCAACTTTCTGCCAAGGGAATGCTGGTGTGACAGAGGGAATGAGTGGCTCAGGGGGAATTGGCCTCTCCTTGATGCAAATTGTGCACTTCTGTACCATGGGACTCTATCTGCTTAGAAAGCTTTGGCCACCAAACGCTCTCTCTGGCCAAGGCACGACATTTTACGATGCCTTGATGTCCAATGTGAAGTCTGTGGAGAATGTCTGTTCTCAGTACTTCAGGGATGATCAGTCTTGATCTGTAGAGAAGAAGTCCATCATGTTCTGTGACTTCTGAACGTACTGTCCAAAACGTTTTCAGTTCTTCATGTTCTGGACTAGAACGTGGCCATCCATTGTGGAGATAATACAGCACTGTCTTACAAACAGTATCTCTTGCAGTCTCATTCTTGATTTCTTCGATGCGTTTTTCACTGGCTGGCAAGCTCTGAATCACTTGCTTGATGAAGATCTCTTCTTCTTCACTTCCTCTCATCTTTCTGAGTGTTTCTTACTGGGGCTCGTGAGAGTGTGTCAGCAGTCACGAGATTCTTGCCTTTTGTGTAGACAATGTTGTACTTGAACCTCATCAGGCGCATCCGGAATCTCTGAATTCTCGGAGGTAGATCTTCAAGGTTCTTTGTTTTCAGTAGAGCCAATAATGGCTTGTGGTCAGTTTCGATTGTCAGATCACGAAGTCCTGTGATGTAGTCACAGAACTTTTCACACGCCCAAGTCACTGCGAGTGCTTCACGCTCAACTTGTGCGTACCTGCGCTCAGTTTCCGTCATACTTCTTGATGCGTAGAAAACTGGCTTGAGGTGACCATCTGACTGTTTCTGAAGTAATACTGCACCGAGACCGAAAGATGAAGCATCTGTTGAGACGACGGTCGTTTTGTCAGTACCATAGTGTGCCAACACTGGAGCTTCAGTCAGCTGTTTCTTAATCTTCTCAAACGAGGTTTCTTGAGCAGTGTCCCAACACCACTCTATGTTTTTCTTGAGCAGGTCACGTAGCGGTTTGCTGTCGTTTGCGAGGTTAGGGCCTGCAAACTTCGCAACGTGGTTAACCATTCCTAACAATCTTCTGAGATCAGAAATGTTGTCTGGCTTGGGAAAATTCTTCACAGCAGACAGTTTCTCTGGGTCGATGGCGATCCCATCTTTCGAGATGATGTGCCCGAGAAAGGATATCTTCTCTTTGGCAAACTGGCACTTCTCATCGTTCAGGGTAATGCCCGCTTCTTGAAGCGTCGACATCACTTTCTTCAAGTAACGATCATGTTCTTGCTTGTTCTTACCGAAAATGAGCAGGTCGTCAATGTCACAAATGACATTTTCATGGTTCGCCAGAAGTTGAGACATTCGTCGTTGAAATACTTCTGGCCCTGAACTTATCCCGAAGGGTAAGCGTGTATAACAGTACCTTCCAAAAGGTGTGATGAAGGTTGTTAACTCCTGACTTCCTTCATCCAGTGGAAGTTGATGGAAACCCTTTTTGCAATCAAGCTTTGTGAACATTTTTGCTCCTGACAGCTGGGCTAACAGTTCATCTGTTGACGGTAACGGGTAGTTCTCTCTGCGAACTGCTTCATTTAGTTTGCTCAGATCGACGCAGATTCTGACTCTCTCGTCGCTCTTGGGCACCACTACTATTGGGGCGCACCAATCACTGGGCTTAGTGACTGTGCGAATCACTCCCCTGTTCTTCAAGTTGATCCAATTCTGCCTTGACTTTCTGTTTCAAGGGCAAAGGTAAGCGTCTTGGAGCTGCTACTGCATATGGAACAGCTTGTTCTTTCAGACGAATCTTGTAAGGATCTTGTAGACTTCCTAGTCCTCTGAAGAGTTTTGGGAATTCTTCCTTGTACTGTTTTCGTGGTCTTCTATAACTGTGTTGATTCTCTCAATCAACTTCAACGCTGTAATGGCTGGTCGACCTAGCAATGGTTCTTCAAGTGTTTTTACGACATACACATCTTGCAGTGTAGAGACATTCTTGTATGTCAGTTTTGCCTTGAACATGCCTTCCACAGCTATCTCAACACGACCTGGACCATACAGTTTCTTGCGCACTTTCTGCAATGGTCGCTTGGCTGCTGGAACTGCGGTCTGAGGTACGACGGTAACATCAGCTCCGGTGTCAAGCTTAAATACATTCTCTGTGTCTTCCATCAGGAGACTGACTTTCCAAGGATCTGTTGTCACACTGCCCACAATCATACCCATGTAAGCTTCTTCGTCTTCTTCTTCCTCTTCCACTGTGTGAATCGTAGGAGAACCTGAAGAGCAACAGACTGCAGCGTAGTGACCAATCTTGGAACATTTTCTGCATTTAGCGTTCTTTGCAGGACAACCATCTCTGTTGTGGGAACCTTTTCCGCATCGAGAGCATGGCTTAGTCTCTGGTTTTCCCCGAAGGCCTGGCTTCGTACCGCAACGAACTTTTCGCTGACCTTTCTGAATCTTGTTGATGGTTTTCTCAACTGTACTCTCGCTGTTGCTTGCCAACATCGAGTGTGCTTGAGTCTTGGAAGTCTCATGAGCTCTGCAAATTTCTATTGCTTCTGTAAGCTTGAGTGTTTTCTTCTGCAACAATTTTTCACGCATAGTGTCATCTTGAACACCGATCACAAGCCTGTCACGAATCATGCGGTCAACATCCTTGAAATCACATGATTTTGCTAACTTGCGTAAAGCTGCGACGTAAGTATCAACTGACTCATCCTTGTTTTGGTTTCGGCTATGAAACTTGTAGCTCTCATACACTTCATGTGTGCTACCCAAACAAAAGTCGCTGAACTTGTCGATGACAGTCTGAATATCTTTGTCGTTCTCCCCTTCTGCAAAGGATAATCCTTCATAGATTTCTTGTGCGTCCTCACCAATGCAAGCTAATAGAACTGCACAACGATAAGCTGAATCTTCTTTATCAAGGCGCGTAGCTACCTCATAGTTCTGCCACTGACGAATAAATTTTTTCCAATTTACTTCAATGTTAGAAGACAAATCCAGCTTTGAGGGAACCGGAACGTTTGCAGTGAAGTGTTGTCTCTGATGTGTCTCTGCCATCTTGCGAGAAATTTCACTTTGCGAACGTACGACGCAATATTTCAAAATGAGAAAAAACGTGCCCACCTGAAAGTTTCTGGAGAAATCACACAGCTAGCACTTTGCTGCTCACTTCTGACACCATGTTGTGTTATTGGTTTGTGGGTATTAGAGGTGGCACTCATTAAACTGTCCAGTTAGAAAACACACAAGAGACAGCTTCATGTCGGCTCCCGCCCAAGTATATTTAAATCTCTTCACCGGAACTAAACCTTTTACGGATTGTTCATTTTGGGAATAAGGCCAACACTTGGCTTATGTCACACAGGGGGTCTAGTGTACCCGGGCCCGCGGCTGTCAAGGGGGGCCCGGCCTTGGTCAGTGGATTTTTTTTTTTTCTTCTTCTCCTTTTCTTTTTCTTTTAAAGAAAGGTCTAAGGACAGAAGACCCAAGCATTACACATGCAGAAGTTGAGTTTCAAGTCTGTAGAATACAATTTCGGGGTACCGGGGCCTGTCGTGAGAAGTGTAGTCAGCGGTTATCATATTCTCGCTGGACAAGCCAAGAGGCGACGGCCGCTGGACACCAAAGATTTTATCGCGTGTGAACAGCCCAGAAGAACGTTCGTGCCATGAGATTGCTGGCTACAGGTGCCACTAGGTGGGTGGGTGGGTGGTGGAGGGGGCGGGCCCTGCAAGCAGATCGGAATTAACAATGGAGATCAGGCAGGTATGTTACTGATGTGTGGCCACTCCGTGAACCGAGACGGTGGGGGCCCGCCCCTGGCGCTGCAACCTGTAAGCGAGAGACATCAAGGCTGCTTTTTTTCGTAGTTACTTAGCAACACTGAGACTTTCTTTAACCGTATCTCCATCACCAAACAAACAACTACATTAGTCTACACAGTAGATCCTTGATACACTGAGACTATATTATCCTGTAATACTATCGCAGCCAGCAAAATAGAACACATTATTGCAAAACATTTTAAAAACTGCTGTCCCGCAAATATTAGGTTTATAAATGATCACGGTGGTGTCGCGGGAAGTTTGGAGCTGGAGGAGGATGATAAAGAGGAGTCTAGCATGAAAAAGGTAATTTAAGTGTAGAGACAGGGTTCGCACGGTGAGTGGATGGCCCGGATAGAGGTAGGGAGGAGAGTTATGTCACCGGAAAGGGGAGGACTCGGACTGCTGTAACTAAAGGTGTGGGACGATCGCACGACCTCCGGCGATGTACCAGCATCGCCCTGTAATAACACATCGGCCTCCGACCTTCTTTTGCTCTTTGCCGACAAAGCTCCCGGTGAAAACGAGATACTATCTACCCACCATCAGTCCCCCAAAGCCACCTCGGAATCTTTCTTATTGTTCGCTAGTTGTCTTCAAGGAAGCTGTCATATATGGTGCTGTATATTGAGTTTTGCGGTGGCTGCGACATTTGCTTTTCGAATTATCACATATATTTGAATGTGTTTTTAAAGGAGCTTCGTGTAACGTATATTTGTTTCACGATGAAGAAGGGAAGAAAAGAAAAGTTTACAGATGTGTTATGAGTTATGACATAAGTGTTAGTTTGTCCACGTTTTCATTAAATTTCTCCATGTCTTGAACCACAATCAAGGCAGAGGCAAATTATGTTGGCCCTGTTTTAGTTTAGAGGCCAGTGACTAAGATGACAGCAACTTCCACCCATGACGGCCATCGGCCGTGGGCCGTAATGCATTGTTGCTGACAACACGACAAAAGGGAAAGGGGGCGTGGGTGCGATAGTATCTGGAAGACTCGACGGAATGGACTGGGAATTAAATGGTCGGGGTTTGGAGCAACTGGAGGTGTAGACTGACATTTTTATGAGACAGACGAGTCAGCGGTAAAGTCGCCGTGTGTTTGACCAGACACTTAATTTTCCCATCCCTTCCCATCGGAGTCATTGGACCAAAGAAAGTTTGGACAGTTGGACAGTTGGACCTTAGAGATAGCGATAGTCACTTCATTTCACACCGCACTCTCCTGCCTGTCGCACGCTGTCTTCTAGACTCGAAAAGCCGAGATACGCTGCACTTTGTTATTATGGTAAGTACACTAGTTTTTTATTTATGCTTCTATGATTTTCTGTTTATTGGCAAATAGCATTTGACAAGGCAGGAACATCAATGTCAATGAGAGTGACTAGCGTCTCAAATTGACTGACAATAATGAAGTTTGTGAGAAAAGCTCATAAAGTTTTTAGTCAGCAGGTAAAATGACAATATTAGTACTGTATAACTTTGTATTATGAACTATTACGATTCAGCTAAAATATGCTAAACATTTCTATTTTTATGTCATTGTCACAAAACCTTCTAATCTCCTTAAATATTAAAAGTATTAACACTTACTAGCTAACTAGTCTTTAAAACAGTTGCTTTGTCTTCTAAAACTCAACACGTATTTTACGGCTAGTGACTGATGGGGGTTGAAGTCGACCGAGTTTATGCTTCGTAAAAAGTTGGATGAATTCAAAATTTCTGCTTTAAAGAGTCTGAAGGCGACAGCTCAGTTAAGATATTTGTTTACGTGTAACAGCATGCGTGTGTGTTGTTATTGTGTGTATGTGTGTGTGCGCGCGAGCGGTTTTGCTAAAGGAATAATATAGGAAGGGACTTTCGATAGGTGCTGCGTGTTTGTTATGTAAGTTGATAAAAATGATAACTGATGTGCTCTGCTGTTGGTAGCAGCAAACACTTTTTTAATGAGGTTATTAACGACACTCGATGAAGACTTGTTTAGGCATTTACTTCTTCGCTTCTTCCTCTTTACACGTAGAAGTATAAATCACTTACATAGAGAACATTTCCTTGCACGTCAGTGAGCTTAGTACAAAAGCGCAGCACTTAGAACAAAAAGGCTATTTGATACCACAGTGTTGGGATAGACAGAAGACAATTAGAAGAGGTACTAACGAGATTACGAGAGAAATACGTCTTAGCCTTAGGCAGTTTTAAAAAGGTTATGATTGTATGACACTATTTTACTATTTTTTACTAAATAGAATAGTGTGCGAGATCTTGCAGGCCTTATAAGCAATCTTTTTCAAAGTTTACGCCTTTGCAACGAAGAGGTCTACTTACCCACGGTAGAGTAAAATGTAACGGGTACAATTTCATTCACTTTCTTGCATTCATTACTAGCATGGGTACTGCATTTTGTCCAGGTGATGCCCGTTTGTTTGATAATCTTCCTGTCAAATTTAGTTGAGTTTGGCAAAATGTGTGGATTTCTATCGATGCCAGTGCCATGCGCACCACGCACGTATGCACATACCCCGCACATGCTCTCTGATTTAAATCATGTAGTTGCCGTCAAGGACAAGCACAAATCAGTTATATCTGGTATAAATTATGATATATACATATATAAAAATATTTAAATTGTGTTCGTTCCAGTTACTTGCTAATTCTTACAACGCCTGAGTTGTCATGTATCATCACAAGTCTGGAGCGCAAAAGAGAAAAGAAAGGGCAGCACGAGAAAAAAGCACAGTTACACGTCAAAGAACGCTACAGAGTGTGGGCTTCACCTCTAGAGTTACCGCTACATCTAGTAACTGTAATCAGCCCTCTGATGACTGTGACCAAGCAGGCGAAGCAGCAGCTAAATCCACTGATGTTTATCAGGAAGCTGGAAACAGCGACTGTCTACCAGAGCTCGCTTGTTCAGCAATTGTAAATGACTTATTGACTTGTCCTACTGCTTCAGAGGGGCACAAAGACGAGGGACCAGAAGAGGAATCTCTCCTAACGGAGACGACATCGACTCGTCCTTGTAATGACTTTAATGTCGGACTACTAGAGACAAAAACGACTTCTGCCTATCACATTGAAGAAGCTATTCGACGAGGTCCCGCAAATTTACCAGCATGTTTTCCGGATGATTCTTCGGGACGCTCATTTCCAGTTTCGCTGCTTCAAATTAAATTGAAAAACGGCGAAACTGTACGACGCGACTGGCTAGTTTGGAGTAAAGGTAAACAAGCATTGTTTTGTTTTCCCTGCCGTTTGTTGAGCAGCCAACTAACTGCAAGTCGTTCATCTCTGGCTTCCCCCTACGGATATACTACTGCTCAGAAATGGAAAAAACTACATGAAAAAGTTCCCGAGCACGAAAACAGTATCAGCCATAAAAACTGCTATATTCAGTGGCGTCAACTGGAAAAAAATTTACGGTGTGACACGGGGGTGGACAATCTGTTAATACAGAGCATCAAAAGTAAAACAGAGCAGTGGAAACTAATTCTACAAAGAATTATTGATGTTGTTCTGTTCCTTGGAGAGAGAGGATTGGCCTTCAGAGGAACAGGCCAGCTTATCGGAGATCCATCGAATGGTAATTTCCTTGGTCTATTAGAACTGATTGGTCATTATGACCCTGTGCTTGCAGATCACTTAAACAAAGTGAGGAACTCACAAATAGATCATGAGAGGTTGCAAGTTCACTACCTTTCTTCTGACAACCAGAACGAATTTATTAAATGTTGTGCCAGCAAGGTAACTAGAGCTATTTTAAAGGAATTGGAGGCAGCCAAATACTATTCCATCATTGTTGACGCAACTCCTGACTCGGCACACGTTGAGCAAACTGTCTTCATTCTGCGCTATGTACACTTGAAAGCGTGTACTAATAAATATGAGGTGCAGGAGGCCAGGAGAGATTCATTGAATTTGTTAACTGCAACAAGAAAACTGGAGAAGCAATAGCAGAGCTTATTCGCCATACTCTCCGTAAGCACCACATATCACTGTCAGACTGTCGCGGGCAAGGCTTTGACAACGGCAGCAATATGGCCGGGGCATATAAGGGCGTACAAGCTCTTATACTGAAAGACAATCCTTTAGCGATGTACTCTCCGTGTGCGTGTCACAGTTTAAATTTGTGTGGGGTTCATGCTGCTGAATGTTGTCAGGAAGTGATAACGTTCTTCGGAGCTGTGCAGAAACTGTATACTTTATTTAGCAGCAGCCCTCAAAGATGGGAAATTCTGACAGAAACTATTGGCTGCTCTCTGCACAACTTAGCAAATACACGTTGGTCAGCAAGGTTAGACAGCGTAAAACCATTTGTGGCACACCTTTCAAGATTAAAAAAAGCTCTAGAACTGGTAGAGGAGTTAAATCTTACGGCTGAGACGCGTGCTGATGTGCATGGCATCCACACCTACTTGAATTCTTTCGAATGCATTTTGATGTCATCGATTTGGTTGAAAGTCCTTACGCTAATAAATTTTAGAAGCACTGTGCCTCAAGCCAGAGAGGCCACACTTGATGCCGAGGTTGAAAACATAAAAGGTCTCATTGAAGATTTAACCTGCTTACGAAACAAGTGGGAGTCTATCTTGGTTGAGAGCAAAAATGTTGCTGTCAGCTGTGACGTGGCCGCCTCGTTCTATACGGACGAACGAAGAAAAAAAAGAAAGAAACTATGTCCAGATGGCAAGAGAGTTGATACAGAAGACACTTGCACTCCAGAAGATCATTTCAAGCGCAACGTTTTTTACCGTGTTCTGGACTGTGTCATTGGAAACATGACCTCTCGTTATGACGCTGCCAAGAACCTGGAGACGATGTTTGGGGTGATATGGAAGTACCCAAAAATGAGTGACGAAGAAATATGTAAAAGTGCTAGCATCCTTGCTAAGAAGTATAGCGTTGATGTATCGGGGGAGAACTTGATTAGTGAACTTGAACACTTAAAAGCAATTCATAATGCTAACCTCGGAGATTTATCACTGACACCCTTAGAACTGTTAAATAAATGACACTATCTAAAGATCGACACCCTGTTCACAAATATAACAGTGATTCTTAGAATCTTTTGCACATTGCCAGTTACCGTCGCTCAAGCAGAACGTTCTTTCAGCATTCTGGCCAGAGTAAAGAACGTGTTGCGGTCAACAATGTGCCAAGATCGGTTAAGCAGCTTAGGAGTCCTGGCAGTGGAGTCTCGGCTCGCAAGAACAATCGATTTCGATTGTATTATCGAACTTTTTGCGAGTCGTAAAGCCCGCAAAGCACCACTCGTGTAATTTTAAGGCAATGGGTGCACCCGGTATTGTATGGACCTCTATTACTCGAGCGGACACTGTTGTATTTGTGTAATGCCAGACACCGTTCCTTGTATAGACGGCGAATAGCTATCTTTATCACACCTGCAATAGGCTGTTGGAAACGATTGTTGTACTGTCTTTAGGCTCTAGCCGTTTTTCTAATCTGTCGAGGTTTGGACATCGCTGCTGACGTAACAGTCCTTACTCGGGGGGGGGGGGGGGAGGTCTGTGAAGCGGGGTGCTACAAGTCTGATCCTTTAACACCATTTTTCCTCATTTACTAACCACTCGCATGTAAACAACTTTATGTTCAAGTAGTGATGTAGATCCTAGTGCAGTCTATATTTCGTTACTGAAGGAAGTGTAGACATTGAGATTCGAAATGTAAACATACATTATATACTGAGAAAATAATTTACGATTACAAATACAAGGGGCCCGGAGAGGTCGTCTGTCCCGGGGCCCGGGCTGGCTCTCGGCGGCCCTGACCCCAGGACTCTCTGGTGGGATACCAAGTCAACCGATATAACCCAACTGTGGTCACTATTAATATGCCCTCTCCTGTGTTTTATTGGCGCTTAATTTAAAGCAAAGTCGATGGAATGAGTTGGAGGATGTCAGGTCGTCAACTTCAACCTCTAATTAAATGCTTTCGATTGGGTGACGTCTATTGACTAGGAAGGAATGTGTTTCTTAGACAATCAGAAGTAATAACGTGATTAACTCTCAAATCTGACATTCATTAGTTTTTCTCCCCTGGAGGGGAGTGGGTCAGTCCTGGAGGTACTTCATCACCAGGCTGACCCTTGGTAGAGGTGGAGCAAGTCCCTAACCCTCCGTCATGTTCTCTAAATCAGTGTAATATCGAAGTCCCTAATTGGGGGACGTATCAGATATTACGCTGATAAGAACAATTGTTAATTTTGATCATGATTGTTTTGTACTACGCGGAAAGTTCTCAAAGGAAACGATCGAATCATCACATGCATTTATTCATGGACGAGTTTCTGAATTTAACAACTGATATACGGAAACAGTTGCATTTAGCTTTACATAATATTCAGGTTTAGTAACACAACATAATATTTAAATACTTTTTACTTTAAAATTTCTGCATATCTTTAACATCAAATTATTTCCTTACTGCGGCGGTTATTCTTTATACGTTTTTCGTAGTTTTATTTACATTATTCTTAATACCTTTATTTGAGAATTTCTTTTTGCAAGGATATTTTGCCTTGCGATAGCGTAAAGTGTAAAAGGGAAACAACTCTAGATTTTCAGTAGTGTTAGTATATGGGAAGCTACTCGCTACTAAATTTATCAAATGGCAGGCTAATTATAACAAAAGCATATAAAAATACTCATTTGACCTTATTCATCTTTTTCATTTTATTGTTTTACAAACATTAAGAAATTTTCTTGTAACAGGTATACATAACTGTGCTGAGCCATGGAAATAAAGAAACGCTTGAAAGTACATGTATGTTGAAGGTAAATACAGCTCTCAAACTCACAGAAAGATTTCTAGCCTTAAATTTTCTTTAGCTAAAATAAGATTTTGGTGGTCCACTTTTAGTCTGTCATGATTTTCAACAGTTATAATTAAGAGCAATAGAAGACAGTATTATATGCCAGGAGCAAAACTTAATATATGAATTTTAATTTGGACGATCATTGCTGTGGTAGTGATTATGATGATGACAGTGATGAGCAATATTATTAATGACTAAAACGATGTTGATAATGATTCTTGCATGTTGATAATGATTCTTGCATATTTAGCTCTACAGAACTGCAGATTCTTCAGAAGAGAAAACTCGTATCATCCATTCCCTGGGATTTTTTTTTCCATGTTTGTTTATTCAAACATTAAAAACAAGGGTAAACAAAATATTTACAAGTATGTATAAGTGTCAATAACAAAAAAGTTCCTTTCACATATTCAGAAACTGGGAGACGAAAAGTCTTTGTTCATTCGTTGCTTTCACATATTCTTCTTTCGAGTTGCGTGGGAGGGGGGGGGGTGCGGAGAGGAGGATTTCCCCCTCTCGCACTGTTGCTTTCACATTAGCTTACCCCACAGATCGAGGTAGTGCTCTTCTGGCAAAGTGTCTTTGTCCTTCTTCAATCTTGCGTTGACTCTCGAGGTGAAGGCGTCTGCTATCTGGGGTGGTGATACAATGAGTCTGTGGAGGCGTGCTTTGTTTCTTAGTGTCCATATTGCTTGTTTGTACTCTGTGAGAACGATGGTTGCTGCTGTTTGGGATGCTGTTGATAGGGCGGGTGGGAGGGTGTTGAAGCGTATGCAGGCTAGTGTGGGTGCTGTGTTTGCGAGTTTGTTCAACAGTGTGGCTAGTTGCTTGCGTGTTTGCTGTAGGTGCGTGCAGTGGAAGAGGATGTGTTCTGTTGTTTCGCTTTTGTTCTGGCAGAAGGCGCACATCTTTTGTTTTGTTATGCCTCTGCGGTGTAGGGTGTCTGCGACTGGGAGGATGTCGTGTGCAATTTTGAAAGACGTGTCTACGGTGCATGGGTCTACGTGTTTGTTGCTGAGGTGTTTGAATGTGTTTGCGAAATTTATTCGTGGGAAGGCTTGGAGTACTCTTGGGCGTATAATGCGTTTGGTTAGAAGTGCTTGATATAGAGTTTTCGTTTTCGTGTCTGAGTTCAGACTGAAGTAGGAGTCTGCCGCGAGAAGGTTGTTGAGAGCTGTGCGGCAAGCCTGGTAGAAAGGGGGTATGTCTTCGGTGCTGTGTGGATGCTTGTTGGTGAAGGGGTAGTTGCTGAACCTCCTCCTCAAGTCTAGCCCCAACCATAGGTGGCCGTAATGTGTCCAGTCCTGTTCGTCATTGCCGAACAGTCCTGTCACCCGGGCCAGGATGTGGCTTTCCGTCTTGGAGGGTATGTTCAGCAGGCCTATCCCTCCTTCTTTGGGGTGCAGGTAGAGGGTCTTCCGTTTAATTGGTTCGTGACCATCGTTCCATAGAAAACGGAAGATGGCCCTTTCTATTTGTGTGGTGTAGTGTGGTGGTATTGGTAATACTGAGGATAGGTACCACAGTTTTGACAAGACTGTGGTGTTTATGATGTTGGCTTTTTCATATAGTGAGATGCGGCGGAGTCTGGAGAGATTCAGTGTTGCAGTTATCTTTGTCAGGACTGGGTGCCAAATGTCGTCTTGTGTGACGTCACCGAAAGGCACCCCGTATATTGTCAGTTTGTCCGTCCATGTATTGTCTGGGGGCTTGTCGATGTCTCTCCTCCATTTTCCTATGAGCATGCCTTTTGTTTTTGTTATGTTTAGTTTGGCGCCTGAAGCCTTACTGTACTGGTGGAAGTGTGTTATCACCCTCCTGACTGACTGGTGGTTATTGAGAAAGAAGTTGCTGTCGTCTGCGTATGCAGACACTTTGCACTCCTCCGGTTTGCCCGGTATGGAGATCCCTTTAATGTGTTTGTCTTGTCTTATTTTGATGAGGACAGGTTCAAGGCATAGAATGTACAGCAAGGGAGAAAGGCTGCAGCCTTGTCTGACAGACCTGGTTATTGTGAAAGAGTCGGAGACGTGTTGGTTTACGATGACACTGCTGTGTATGTCTGTGTATATTGTGGATATCCAATGTAAGAAGTGTGTGTTGAAGCCGAAGGCTTGGAGGGTTTGCAGAAGGTATTGGTGTGAGACTCTGTCGAATGCTTTCTCCTGGTCTACTGATAAGATGAGATTTGAGTAGCCTCTATTGTTGCAGTATTCTATTATGTCTCTTATTAGGTGGCAGTTGTTTGTTATAGACCTACCCGGGATTCCGCATGTTTGGTTGCTGTGTATGACTGGGTGGAGGTGTGGTTTGATGCGATTGCAGAGTGTTTTGGTGAGTATTTTGTAGTCTGTGTTGAGGAGTGATATGGGTCTGTAGTTTGTCATGTGTTGGGGGTTGTTGGGGTCTTTGCAGATTAAAGTGATGTAAGATTCTTTTTGCGTTTTTGTCAGGTGACCAGCCTCGTATGTTGCGGTGTATATTTTGATTAGTATGGGTCCAAGGTGTTTGAGGAAGGCTGAGTAGAATTCTTTTGGTAGGCCGTCAGAGCCTGGCGTTTTATTTGGTTTCATGTCCTTGAGGGCCTTTTCTATTTCTGATAAAGTTATTGGTGTGCCTATGTTCTCTGTCGCCTCCCCGTCTATTTGTGGGAGGTCTTGTAAGAGGTGTTTTGGGGTTTCGGGGTCTGTGGTCTCTGCTGTGTATAGTTGTGAATAGAAGGCCTTGAAAGAGAAGTATGTCGCTCGGGTTTGTTCGAAGCTGTCCGTCTTGACCTATGATGTTGGCTATAGTTTTGCGTTAACCTCGTTGGAGTTCCTTTTGGCAGAAGAAGTTACTTGGTGTTTCTGGTGTGGATCCTAGCGGTGTTCTAGCTCGGATTTGAGCGCCTGTTGTTTTCTCCGCTTGTAGTTGTTGCAGTCTGTTTTTGATGGTGTTCATTCCAGCAAAGTTTTTGTGTTGTTCTAGTATTCGATATTGTGCACTGAGGGCTCTAATTTCCTTGTTTCTGGCTTTTGCTTTGCGTTTGCTGTGTTGGATTGTTATGTCTTTGATTCTTTCTTTTAGTCGGTCCCACCAGTCTAGGAGGGAGGGGCCTTGTAGCTTGGTTAGTGAGGCGAAGTGTAGCAGGATGTTGATTTTATTGATATAGTCTGTGTCTTGCAAGAGTGATGTATTAAATTTCCGGAAGCTCTTACCTACGTTGGTTTGTGTCGTTTGTGAGAGTTCTATTTGTACATAGTCGTGGTCGGAAAAAGGGCGCACTATGTGTTCGGCCGTTAGTGCGTGTTGGGCTAGGCTGTGAGAGATGAAGATTTTGTCAAGTCTACAGCCTACCTGGGAGCTATGCCATGTAACGCTCGTCGTGTTGGGGTGCAGGAGTCTGTATGCGTCTACAAGTCTATGGTCCCTTACCGCTGCCGATAGTTCGGCGTGACCGACCTTGCTTGTCTCTGGGTTCCCCCCCTATTTTGTCTAATGTGGAGTTAGCGATGCAGTTGAAATCTCCAGCGAGGATTTGCGGGTGAGATGTGGCTAAAAGTGGGTATAAATCTTTGAAGAAATGTTTACGCTCGCGCAGGTCGTTGGGGGCGTAAATGTTGGTGATTTGCATCGTGCATGCGTTGATCGTTACTGTGACTGTTATGTACCTACCGAGGAAATCTGTCTGAAAGTGGTGTATTTCTGTATTTAGTTTGTTGTTTATGAACAGGGCTGCCCCCTTACCTCTTGGAGTGGTGAGCGACCATATTATTTTGCCGTCGAGTTTCTGGGCGATCTCGTTTCCTATCTGCAGGGAATCTATGTGTGTTTCCTGAAGTAAGAGGATGTCTATGTTGTGTTTCTGTATGTGTTGGTGAAGTGCGTTGATTTTGTGGTCGTGTCGGAGTCCTCTGCAGTTGAGGGTTGATATGCGCATGGTCGCCGTTTGTGTTACGAGGTGGAGTGTGATGATGGTGTACAGTGTGGCGAAGTGCATGGTGTTCTAGTGCTGGGCGATTTGTGTTGTGTTGTGTGGAAGGTACTCACTGCGAGGTTGGAGGTTGTCGCGCCAGTCATTGAAAGCAGGGGCCGTTGTTGGCGTCTAGACCAAGTAGAGTTATTGTCCACATAGGTGCGGTGACGACAGTTATCCAAAAGGAAGTAAAACACAGGAACACACAGGTGCGATAGTCTTCCTCTGAAATCTCTTCCACTGTTGTAGCGTTGAATGAGGGGCACTTTTGAAACAGGTAACACATGTTATTGCCACATAGTGTCGTCATCGTCGATCATTGTGGCGTCCTCGTCCGGGCGGTGGCGCGTCTCCTTGCTGCGTTTGCTGGGTTCTGTGTCTGTCGTTACGTTGTCGATGTAAGTCCTTTTAGGCACAGAACCCCTCGGGGGCCGCGTTGATGGCGTTTCTTGGGGGGTTGTAGTGGAGCCTTCCTGGCGGGGATTTGTCGTGGTAGGGGTAAGCGGTGAGGGTGCAGGTGGTGGAGGGGGAGGTGGTGGTGGGGGTGGGGGTGCTGGCTTTCTTGGCTGGCTGGGTCGGAGGTCTAGAGTAGATTCGTCTGGCTGGTTCGAAGGGTTTTGAGCCCTCGAGGCAGGCTTAGCTTGGACTTTGCCGAGGACCGTGAGAGTCGGCGTGGTGTTTGGCCCTTTGTCGTCTTGCCCGGGGGTGGTTTTGCTCTCATTTTGGGCATGCTGTTCTTTCTCTGTATGTGGCATCTGTTTTGAGGGCTGGCTGTCTTGCCATTATACCGCCTTAGTTGCTGGCTCAGCATAAAACACCAATTTCACCCCACCCCTCTGATCATAGAGTTGATTGTTGTTTGGGTTTTTGTTAAAAAAAAAAATGAAAGTGAAATTTTTCAGTTGATTTGAGCCTGGTGGTAGTCCATGTTTGATTTTATTTGTTTTTGTTCACTTCTAGATTTAACAGCTGCTGAACATGATAACATCTAGCATGCCTGCATAGGGAAACCTATGTCTGCTTTAATAATAATAATAAGTCGATTTGTAATGCGCAGGTATCCATTCCGAAGAATGCTCATTGCGCAGAAAAAAACAAAAGAAGAAAAAATAAATTGAACAAATATATAAAACACCAGGAAAGTTAAAAATATAGACAGAAGTGTTTCTTGGTAGTTTAAGACTGGTTTGAAAGTAAATCCTCCCTTCTGACAGCCTGTCCCCTCTTTAATGTTATCACGCCATATCTTTTACTTACCCAGCTGACGCCCTCCCTCCACATACCCCAGGACTCTTTGGTGGGATGCCAAGTCAACCGATATAACCCAACTGTGGTCACTATTGATGTGCACGCCCAAATATGCCCTCACATCACTGTGTTTTATTGGTGCTTAAATTAAAGCAAAGTCGATGGAATCAGTTGGAGGATGTCAGGTCGCCCACTTCAACCTCTAATTAAATGCTTTCGATTGGGTGACGTCCATTGACTAGGAATGAATGTGTTAGGTAATCAGAAGTAATAACGTGATTAACTCTCAAATCTCACATTCATTAGTTTTTCTCCCCTGAAGGGGAGTGGGTCAGTCCTGGAGGCGTATCTTTTATTCCTGAACGATGAAGCAACTTCGGAAGCCTTCGGAAGCGTGACGTCAGCGACCTTGCACACTTCCCTTCTAAGCCAACCTCCGCTTCACTCTTTGAAAGCTATGAAACTTGTTCTGGGGGACTAATTCTACAATTTTTAAATACTGTGAAGTAATAAATAAAGTGAATTGCGACAGGCAAAATAGCTCAAGGCCTTAAACTGATGACAGGTCAAAGTAAAATCAATGAGGACCCATGCAACACAAGCGAGACGATGTTTCTACAAGTACGTTAGATTGCAAAGCTTCGTAAGCTTCGCCTGTGTAGTCTAGTGGTTAAGTGTGAGGCCTGATGTTTGAAAGTAGGTGTGTTCGAAACTTGGGGTGGCGATCGTTTTCATTTTGCTTTGGAATGTTTTTCGTTCTCTAATATGATCAATTTTCTATCAAGCCTTTCATTAAAACCTGTTGATTGCCCAGAGAAGTCGTGTAATCAAGCTGCGTATAGTCTTAAAAGTGATTTAATGTTCTCAAATGTTCTTTACTCAATTTTGTAGAAGATTCAACAGCATTAAATAATTGCTGATAAACCACTATGGTATTCCGCCTAAATTCATAAATAAATAAATTTTACTTTCATAAGTTTTAGATTCAAAAATATAAGTATCACATCAAACGAAAAACATTCCAAAGCGAAATAAAAAACGATCGCCACCCCAAGTTTCGAACACACCTACTCTCAAACATCAGGCCTCACACTTAACCACTAGACTACACAGGCGAAGCTTACGAAGCTTTGCAATCTAACGTACTTGTAGAAACATCGTCTCGCTTGTGTTGCATGGGTCCTCATTGATTTTACTTTGACCTGTCATCAGTTTAAGGCCTTGAGCTATTTTGCCTGTCGCAATTCACTTTATTTATTACTTCACAGTATTTAAAAATTGTAGAATTAGTCCCCCAGAACAAGTTTCATAGCTTTCAAAGAGTGAAGCGGAGGTTGGCTTAGAAGGGAAGTGTGCAAGGTCGCTGACGTCACGCTTCCGAAGGCTTCCGAAGTTGCTTCATCGTTCAGGAATAAAAGATACGCGTCCTGGAGGTACTTCATCACCAGGCTGACCCTTGGCAGAGGTGGAGCAAGTCCCTAACCCTCCGTCATGTTCTCTAAATCAGTGTAATATCGAAGTCCCCAAGTGGGGGACGTATCAGATATTAGACTGATAAGAACAATTTTTACATTTATTGCACTACGCGGTGAAATTTTATAATACAAAACCAGATCACAAAATCAATTTAATCCTGGACGAGCTTCTTACTACAACAACTGAAACACGGAAACAGTTGCATTTAGCTTTACATAATATTCAGGTTTAGTAACACAACATAATATTTAAATACTTTTTACTTTTAAATTTCTGCATATCTGTAACAGCAATTTATTTCCTAACTGCGGCTGTTATTCTTTATATTTTTTCGTAGTTTTATTTACATTATTCTTAATACCTTTATGTGAGAATTACTTTTTGCAAGGATATTTTGCCTTGCGATAGCGTAAAGTGTAGAAGGGAAACAACTCTAGATTTTCAGTAGTGTTAGTATATGGGAAGCAGCTCGCTACTAAATTTATGAAATGGCAGGCTAATTATAACAAAAGCATATAAAAATACTCATTTGATCTTATTCTGGACCAGGAGCGATGTTTTACTTTGCTACTTACTCTCAGGATACATTTACTGCTATCACTGTACAAAGTTTTATTTGCTTAGAACGGTATCAGCATGAACCTATATACGTCCCTGGTGTCAGGAAATAATTCCATGATGATGATGCTTAATCTGTGTATGTGAAGGAGAAATGGGGAATGACAGAATAACCCTGAATACTTTCATTCTTTATATTGCTGGAGAATGCAGCTTTCAGGACTTTGTGAAATAAAGTACATTGTGTCACCCTATACCATAATGCAACAGATCTCAGAAAATATCGGCAGGGATGTAAATGGTGGCAGCTTTTTAATTTGTTAGCATGGACATATATATAAAGTATATAAAGTATATAATGTCGTGTGTGAGAGTTCTATTTGTACATAGTCGTGGTCGGAAAAAGGGCACACTATGTTAGGGGTGAGCGGTGAGGGTGGAGGTGTTGGAGGGGGAGGTGGGGTGGTGGTGGGGGTGGGGGTGCTGGCTTTCTTGGCTGGCTGGGTCGGAGGTCTAGAGTAGAGTCGTCTGGCTGGTTCGAAGGGGTTTGAGCCCTCGAGGCAGGCTTAGCTTGGACTGTGCCGAGGACCGTGAGAGTCGGCGTGGTGCTTGGCCCTTTGTCGTCTCGCCCGGGGGTGGTTTTGCTGTGGCCAGTGGGTCCGGTCGCTGGTCTGTATTGTTTTCTGACATCGGGACAGTCTCGTCTGGTGTGTCCCGGCCGTCCGCATACCAGACAGGTTGACGCTCTGCCTTTAACTGTCACTAGCATGTTGGGAGTATGTCCTGGTACGGCGATCATGGTGGGGATTTTCCCCATGTTCTTTCTCTGCATCTCGACCTTCAGGTATCTTGTCCCCTTGTCGCTGCCGTCCTCGTCTCTCTCCGTCTGAATTTCTTTGACTCTCCCTATTTGCTCGAAGCCCATAGTGAGGAAAGTGTTTTGGATATACGGTGGGACCCAGTGGATCCTTATCTCCACCACTGCGCAGTCCGCGTGTTCTACATGTGCCGTGACGCCTTGTGGAAGTGTCATGGGGCTGGCCTCAAGGACTGTCGGTACGAACTCTGGTCTTGAAAGAGTGACATTGACTAGGCGAGGGTTTTCACCCTTCCACAAGCCGACTATCTCGGCTTTTGGTACTCCGGACGCTATCAAGACGGCGACGATGGCTTCCCTTCTAGTGAGGAGGGCGTGTCGGCCTGACAGATGCAGCTGGATCGTTGATCTTTTCAGGAGATCATCGATATGTTCATCGTTGAGGGTGAAGGAAACTTCTCCCACCTCCGAGAGAGGGATGAAGCCGCCTGGTGGTCTTGTTGCTGAGGTGGTGTCGTTGCCGCCGGTGACAATCTGCGAGTACAAGGAAGGCATGTCTGGAAGATATCAGTGCTGAGACAAAGAGCCCTGACTGGGACGCTGCTGTGTGGCTGACTCCTCTTGCTGTCGTGGAGTCGCCTCTCTACCACCTACTCAA
Organism: Pomacea canaliculata; assembly: GCF_003073045.1. NCBI lineage: Eukaryota > Metazoa > Mollusca > Gastropoda > Architaenioglossa > Ampullariidae > Pomacea > Pomacea canaliculata. The sequence continues at coordinate 33,034,713 of NC_037590.1, read as the reverse complement.
GTGTATCCGGCCTTAAAAGGCCACGATATCGCAAAAAAACTTACTGAAAATTCGAAGAACAGATATACTACACTTTGATCTTAGCCAAAAGGCCGAGAATCCCTGGGATGCCTCAAAGATGAGACACTTATTGCTCAAGTGCTGAGATTTTCTATCTCTGTAGGTAATCTAATAATAATAAAGTTAATTTATAATGTGCTTCACTGTATGTGCATACATCTATGCATACATATGTGCACACCCACGCACACACATATGAGCATTTACATTTTGGACAGCATATCTGTGAAGATGGAAATATTTACATTCATTAAAACTGAATTGATTAAGGCATTAACATTGCAATTTCTATTGCAAATACCAGTAATGAATAGTGACTTCGCAGGATGAGGTGAAGTCTCAGGACTGCCCATTTGTGATTGGAGCAACAGCTCAAACTGCACAGGGGAGAGAACTTGCATGGCAGTTTGTGAAGGACAACTTTTGTGAACTTCACAGGAGGTATTCCTCAACCACACTCTTTGCAAGACTTATCAAAAGTAATAACGTGATTAACTCTCAAATCTGACATTCATTAGTTTTTTCCCCTTGAGGGAAGTGGGTCAGTCCTGGAGGTACTTCATCACCAGTCCGACCCTTGGCAGAGGTGGAGCAAGTCCCTAACCCTCCGTCATGTTCTCTCAATCAGTGTAATTACGAAGTCCCCAAGTGGGGGACGTATCGGATATTACGCTGATGAGAACAAGTTTTTAAATTTATTAATGATCGCTCGCGATGGCGCATACGTACATCGATGTACCTACTGCAGAAATTTACGAACTGTCAAATTGAATAATTGAAACACGGAAACATTTGCATTTAGCTTTACATAATATTCAGGTTTAGTAAGACAACATAATATTTAAATACTTTTTACTTTAAAATTTCTGCATATCTGTAACAGCAAATTATTTCCTTACTGCGGCTGTTATTCTTTATACTTTTTTCGTAGTTTTATTTACATTAATCTTTATACCTTTATGTGAGAATTACTTTTTGCAAGGATCTTTTGCTTTGCGATAGCGTAAAGTGTAAAAGGGAAACAACTCTAGATTTTCAGTAGTGTTAGTACATGGGAAGCAGCTCGCTACTAAATTTATGAAATGGCAGGCTAATTATAACAAAAGCATATAAAAATACTCATTTGACCTTATTCATCTTTTTCATTTTATTGTTTTACAAACTTCAAGAAATTTTCTTGTAACAGGTATACATAACTGTGCTGAACCATTGAAATAAAGAAACGCTTGAAAGTACATGTATGTTGAAGGTAAATACAGCTCTCAAACTCACAGAAAGATTTCTAGCCTTAAATTTTCTTTAGCTAAAATAAGATTTTGGTGTCTACTTTTAGTCTGTAATGATTTTAAAAAGTTATAATTAAGAGCAATAGAAGACAGTATTATATGCCAGGAGCAAAACTTAATATATGAATTTTAATTTGGACGATCATTGCTGTGGTAGTGATTATGATGATGACAGTGATGAGCAATGTTATTAATGACTAAAATGATGTTCATAATGATTCTTGCATATTTAGCTCTACAGAACTGCAGATTCTTCAGAAGAGAAAACTCGTATCATCCATTCCCTGGGATTTTTTTTTTTCCATGTTTGTTTATTCAAACATTAAAAACAAGGGTAAACAAAATATTTACAAGTATGTATAAGTGTCAATAACAAAGTTCCTTTCACATATTCAGAAACTGGGAGACGAAAAGTCTTTGTTCATTCGTTGCTTTCACATATTCTTCTTTCGAGTTGCGTGGGGGGTGGGGGGGGGTGCGGAGAGGAGGATTTCCCCCTCTCGCACTGTTGCTTTCACATTAGCTTACCCCACAGATCGAGGTAGTGCTCTTCTTGCAAAGTGTCTTTGTCCTTCTTCAATCTTGCGTTGACTCTCGAGGTGAAGGCGTCTGCTATCTGGGGTGGTGATACAATGAGTCTGTGGAGGCGTGCTTTCTCCTTTTCTTTTTTTTTACAATTATAACATACAAATATTCATGGCCTTTATCTAGTCTATTCAAGTCCACTTTTGTTTTACATTTTCATATCAATAAAGACTGTGATATGCTGGAATGTGGTGAAGTTTCTTCATAATTGTGATGTAAGTGATTGTATCTCATTACATATCTCTCTTTCCTCAATTGCTGCCATGTTGAAAAATGTCTTGGGCACAGATTTTTCTGCTCAACATCATGGATGAGTGTTTTAAGACTACAAAAATAAGGGCTGAAATGCAGAAATAAATGTGCTTCTAGATTTAACAGCTGCAAAACATGATAACATCTAGCATGCCTGCATAGGGAGACCTATGTCTGCTTTAATAATAATAATAAGTCGATTTGTAATGCGCAGGTATCCATTCCGAAGAATGCTCATTGCGCAGAAAAAAACAAAAGAAGAAAAAATAAAGTGAACAAATATATAAAACACCAGGAAAGTAAAAAATATAGACAGAAGTGTGTCTTGATAGTTTAAGACTGGTTTGAAAGTAAATCCTCCCTTCTGACAGCCTGTCCCCTCTTTAATGTTATCACGCCATATCTTTTACTTACCCAGCTGACGCCCTCCCTCCACATACCCCAGGACTCTTTGGTGGGATGCCAAGTCAACCGATATAACCCAACTGTGGTCACTATTGATGTGCACGCCCAAATATGCCCTCACCTGTGTTTTATTGGCGCTTAAATTAAAGCAAAGTCGATGGAGTCAGTTGGAGGATGTCAGGTCGCCCACTTCAACCTCTAAATGCTTTCGATTGGGTGACGTCTATTGACTAGGAAGGAATGTGTTTCTTAGGTAATCAGAAGTAATAACGTGATTAACTCTCAACTCTGACATTCATTAGTTTTTCTCCCCTGGAGGGGAGTGGGTCAGTCATGGAGGTACTACATCACCAGGCCGACCCTTGGCAGAGGTGGAGCAAGTCCCTAACCCTCCGTCATGTTCTCTAAATCAGTGTAATATCGAAGTCCCTAATTGGGGGACGTATCAGATATTACGCTGATAAGAACAAGTTTTAAATTTCTCACTAGTGTGACTACGCGTTGGCGACGTGTCTAAGAGAGCTGCCAAAACAGGACTGGTGCAGAGTTATCGCCATCCATTTCTACATGGACCAGCTACAAAAGTTAACCAATTGAAACACGGAAACAGTTGCATTTAGCTTTACATAATATTCAGGTTTAGTAACACAACATAACATTTAAATACTATTTACTTTAAAATTTCTGCATATCTGTAACAGCATTTTATTTCCTAACTGCGGCTGTTATTCTTTGTACTTTTTTCGTAGTTTTATTTACATTAATCTTTATACCTTTATGTGAGAATTACTTTTTGCAAGGATATTTTGCCTTGCGATGGCGTAAAGTGTAAAAGGGAAACAACTCTAGATTTTCAGTAGTGTTAGTATATGGGAAGCAGCTCGCTACTAAATTTATGAAATGGCAGGCTAATTATAACAAAAGCATATAAAAATACTCATTTGATCTTATTCTGGACCAGGAGCGATGTTTTACTTTGCTACTTACTCTCAGGATACATTTACTGCTATCACTGTACAAAGTTTTATTTGCTTAGAACGGTATCAGCATGAACCTATATAGGTCCTTGGTGTCAGGATATAATTCCATGATGATGATGCTTTATCTCTGTGTGTGAAGGAGAAATGGGGAATGACAGAATAACCCTGAATACTTTCATTCTTTATGCTGCTGGAGAATGCAGCTTTCAGGACTTTGTGAAATAAAGTAGCTTGTGTCACCCTATACCATAATGCAACAGATCTCAGAAAATATCGGCAGGGATGTAAATGGTGGCAGCTTTTTAATATGTTAGCATGGACATAAAGAATTTTTATTGTACATACTCAAAGTATATAACTTATTCAAACTTTACTTTTAAAGAAAACACTTAACAATTTTCAGGACATAGATTTTCGGTTGGTTTGCATCGACAAACGGGAGGCTAACAGAGCGTTCGATTTGCTTAGCTCCCTTCCTTAACCCTAGACGTTAGGAAAGACACGCGGCTTCATGCAATCTACGGCTGTCATTGGCTGAAAAGCACTACAACGATCGCCAAGAGTTTATTTTAGGCCAAAAGAATTAAGTTACTTCCTATGTCTATTATTTCAGCAGCTGTTAGGCAGATCGTGACGCATAAGCTGAAACACCGCGGATTACTAGAAAGTAAATTGAGATCCCACCTCACGAGACCAACAAGCTGTCTGCTTTGTCATTCCTCAGGGATCACTAGCAGAGCGCTCAAACGTTGCCGAGGACCTAGTTTTCAGTTCGTGCGTTGCATACAAGTTGTTGTAAACTCTTACGAAATGCCTGAAAAGAAATTTGAACGTCTACCGAAGGATGTTGTTCCCAAAAATTACAACATTCGACTTCAACCCGATATCGAAAAGTTCACTTTTGTGGGATCGGAAGAAGTAGAAGTCGAGGTAATTATTTCCCCTGTTTGTAATGTTGGTCATGTGCTTCAAATTGTTTATTGTTTTCCATTTGTTCGAGTCATTTTTGAGAAAACTCACAGAGTTCTTCCACACTTCTTTTGCTTTGGGACTACGGACTATGGACTTAATAAAAGTTTTGTGCTTATTTTCAGCACTTTTTTGGGGGGTAAGGGGGGACCCATGGGTATCGCAGGCTCAAGCCCCAAGAAATTGCAGCCAGCAACAAATTTAAACAAATAAATTGAAATAAATTTCATTTCATTTTTAAAACCACCTAGTTCAAAATGTGGTACACTTTGTCTTCTACATAAAGTTCTTCATACAGTTTTTCATACAGTTGGTTTTAAAATTGGAAACTAAATTAAAAGCTAAGACGGGCAGAGTAATAATAACGGGTTAGGAGTGGGAATTTCAATTTGGTAGTCATTGAAGCGATTGATTGTGACAGATCAAGTGCAGCTATATACACATGTACACAAATCAGTTTTTTACATTTTTAAACAAAATTACCAATGGCACAATCTCAATTCAAACAATTTGTAAGGATATGTTACTGCAATATTTACAGAAATGGTATAGTTTTCTCCTCTATGTGTGGAACATTAATGATTAACATAACAATGTTACACAAGCAATCCAATCCGATAGGCATTTGAGATTTGGAGGAATTATTTAGGGTAAGGTTAATATGTTGTGGGAACACTTTACAGCGATTGTACAAAGCAAGCCTCATGATGCCATGGTTTACTCCTGCTCTACCATTTTTGTAAATAGTAATGACTGGCAGTACCTCATTTGTGCTCAAAGCCATTTTGCATGGTGTATAGTTGTATCTTATTTTCAGGTCAAAAGTTCTGTGAAATTTATTCGACTGAATTGTGTGGACATAGACATCAAAGAGGCAACTTTTCAAGGTAAATATAGTTAAAATTGGAGTTGTGGCTTTTGCTTATTATACAACTAAATTATGAATATACAAATATTTCTAGACTTATGGTTTCTTAAATTGTTTGTCCATTTTTTTCTGTTATATGGCATACATTAATTACATTCAAGTTACACATTTATTATATATATTATATAATCCACATATATTAATGATGACTCATAATATTTTTTTTATGCTTGCCATATTATAGTCTTTCCTCTGACACATATTAAACAGCAACATCTAATCATTTTTGTTCAAACAGGCACATCCAAAGTGAAGGGTGAACTATCCTATGACAAAGATGAAGAAAATGTTACTATTACATTCCCATCAGATTTGGAGGTAAGAAACAGGAGATATGGTTCTAATTATTTTCTTCTTAGCATGAATGTTACACAATGTTTAATGCAATGTAGATGCTCTAAAACACTTGTTTAAGTAGCAATGCTTGTTGAAAATGACATAGAGATTTTCTACAGGAAGAGTCAAACATTTTTTATTGGATGTCTTTGCTTGAGAAGCGGATCTTTCTTGCATTAATGTTTAGCTTTCCACTTTGCATACTTTAGTAAAATAGTAATGAGAAAAGATGTCTGAGTATTTTACGCTAAGAATTTCTGTCTTTGTGTAATCCAATGGTTATGTCATTTGGTAAGTCTTGAAGAAAGAGAATTTACTTCAAAGTTCATATTTCCTTTTCTTTTCTAAACAAAAGGTGATCTAGGGTGAGACAAAAACTAAATCTATCAAGATAATAAATGCCTTAGTGACATCTCTTTTCGTGTATCTCAGCTATTAATTCCACTATAAGAGAGGGTTCCTTTGAGTAAAGGGAGAAAACCATAAATTTTAGCTTGTCTCAAGCCCATATTTTAATTTTGACCGGTCAGTATTATTAACACTTCCTCAACCAATATGTTCAGGTAGGAACTGGTGTGCTTCGACTGAGCTTCACTGGTGAGCTTAATGACAAGATGAAGGGCTTCTACCGAAGCAAGTACACCACACCTAGTGGAGAGGAGCGCTATGCAGCTGTTACACAGTTTGAGGTGCAGTTTTTAATGTTTCTACTTTTATGTATTAATTAGCTGTGCCCTTCGGGCCTTTGCCCAACCTAGGGCCAATTTTATCCTATCTGTTTATCTGGCCATTTTGCAAGGGTCTTTGTTATTACAAACTTGAAGTAAAAATATTTTTTATAAATTTTGATTAATTCCTTGATGTGTTATGATTTATTGATTTGTCCCTTCACTTTTTTAATTAAAAAAGCAAATTTTGGCCCTGATTTTGCAGCCAACAGATGCCCGGCGAGCATTTCCATGCTGGGATGAACCAGCTGTCAAAGCAACATTTGATGTCACAATGGTTGCTCCCCAAGACAGAGTCGTACTTTCTAACATGGCAAGTATGAATATGGCTGACATTGGAAAAAGCATAAGTAAACAAAGAAGCAAATGGGATTAAAAGAGAGAAAGTGGAAGTGCACTGTCTGCTCATAGCAAGGGGTGTGAAGTGGTTTTAAATAGCTGATAAACTGGAATACACTTTACAAAATATACACATGTACGTAGTATTTAATCATGTAAAGATTTTAACTCTAGATCATCTTTACTCATTTTGTGCTTTCAGCCTGTGAAATCAGAAAGTCCTCTTGAGTCCAACAATACAATGAAGGTTGTTAGTTTTGAACGTACTCCTATCATGTCAACATATCTTCTAGCTTTTGTGGTGGGTGAGTTTGACTATGTGGAAGACAGGGATTCTGACAATGTGCTTATCCGTGTTTACACTCCTAAAGGCAAGAAAGAACAAGGACAGTTTGCTCTTGAGGTAAAGTTTGTTTATAGCCACTTAACCCATGTAGTACACTTCCAATCTGTGTAAAATAAAAATATTTTGTACATATTTTTTTATGCAATGTGCAAAGTGTTTTCCAAAGGGATGAGTGTGCAAAAACAAAATTTATATGTTTTAAATAGAAACCAAATAAAACACTAAAAATTCCAATATATTTATTTTGAGTCAACTGATCATGGACCAAAACTCGTTTATCTGCTTGAATAATACCCTTGAAGGTTACAGAAGCTGGCTTACACAGAATTTGTGAAATCATTGTAGGTAGATTTTGAGACTTGGTTTTTAAGATAAGGCAGCTCTTTCCGCTTTTGGAGGTATAATCTGCAAATTTTGGGGTATTGTTGAGATTCACCACCTATGTGCTTGATAGTTGTGAGCATGTTTCTCTTCATTGAGTTCTCAGGAAACAGACCTTGATATATATATATCTGAAATATCTATTTTAAAAAGTAGTGGGCGGTATTTTTGTCTCTGACTACGTTCAGTGTTTTTCCCCCTTTTTTGTTTCAGGTCGCACAGAAAACTCTTCCTTTCTACAAAGACTACTTTGGCATAGCCTATCCCTTGCCAAAGATTGATCTCATTGCTGTAGCAGACTTTTCTGCAGGCATGTTTTTTGTAATATTTTCATAAACAAATCTGTTCAAAGCTTGAGTCTTCTTAAAGCTGATTTACCTGTTATGTTTTATACAAAAAGGTTTTTGCTTTCATTCGCATGGCCTAGTTTTATAAACTTGCTTTAAAATGTATGGTGCAATACCTGGGGCAACATTTAGAAGAGGTGATCTTTTTTATGGTGCTGTCAGAAACACTTATTTTTAAATATGTTTCATATATATTTCTACATTACAAACAGAAGAAATCATTAAATAGTTTTGCTTTATCACTGTTCTTGAGAAAATACTTTATATTGAACAGAACTATTGGTCACTGCTTTAAATTGTACACAAAAGAATTATGTTTCTTTGCTATTGATTTTTAAATTTACAAATATCTTCTTTGAAATTAAAAATTTCTTCACAAGCTATAAATTATACTATGATCTAAAGGTGCAATGGAAAACTGGGGTCTGGTAACCTACCGAGAAACAGCCCTTCTTGTGGACCCGCAGAATACTTCAGCTCGTGTTAGGCAGTGGGTAGCTTTAGTGGTTGGCCACGAGTTGGCACATCAGTGGTTTGGAAACCTTGTAACCATGGTGAGTAGACCATCTGGCGCAGTGATTTATGTGCTGCATCAGTGTTTGATAACATATTCAGATGTAGGCCAAAAAAATTAGTACAAGAGACCAGAGTAATAGATCTGATATAAATTAATTTTTCAGTGCTTAGTGAATTGGGAGGGCGATATCATATACCTTGGCTGCGAGAAACCATAGCCAAAAACCTTTCTTATGAGTGTGAGGTAGTATTTATTTATAGTTGCTTTGTGAAAGACATGCTAGTTGGAAAATCTCTTTTGGAACCGCAGTTTTACTGACACCATTTCAGTTTACCTTGACTGTAAGGAACAATTTTCAGCAATGGTTTATTGAATTTGACTTATACTTCTCAAGACCTCTGGGATAAACATGTAAGCTTCATTCTTGTATAGAATTGTATGAAAGTTTGTCTTAACAGGAGTGGTGGACTCACTTGTGGCTCAATGAGGGCTTTGCCTCCTGGATTGAGTACCTCTGTGTGGATCACTGCTTTCCAGAATATGACGTGTGGACACAGTTCATCAACACTGACATGGGCAGAGCTCTAGAGTTGGATGCACTGGACAATAGCCACCCTATTGAGGTGAGAACAATGAAAATTAGCTGGCGTGGGATAACTCTGAGCAGAAAATTTCCAGTTTTCAGTCAGAACTGTATAATCAAGAATTTTAGTTTTGAAAGAAGACTTTTCTCCCTCTCTCCATTTAAATAGTGACTACTCTGTACTCCCATTGTACCCTCTGTACAATAATGCTTGATCACCTTTTGATGTTCCCTTCATCTCTTGTGCTATCCATTATTGTGTACTGTTCACTCTGAATTTGCAACATCTGATTTTATCATGAACACTGTAACTCTAATTATTGCTATGCAGTTTAGTTTATGCCATTAAGTATGTGTTTTGGATTTATCATGGTATTATTATTATCCTGTAACATAGGTGGAGGTTAACAGACCCTCAGAGGTAGATGAAATCTTTGATGCCATCTCCTACAGCAAGGGTGCTTCAGTCATCCGCATGTTGCACAGCTACATTGGAGATGGTGTGAGTATGAAACTAGGTTAAACTGAGCCTTCAACTATCTTCGTATCCTTAGCAATGATATATTTTGTGGATTTTATATATTATTTCTGTTGCATCAGAAGTGTCATTTACCGTATTAAGTGTGACTTTCACTCTTGTTACCTATTTGGTTAACCAAAAAATGACAAGGTTTAAAAAATCAATTTAGTGTATGAAATTTGTCAGTTTTTGTGCAATTTTGGTTTGTTTTAAACTTAGAAGTGTTAAATTTTAAGACTTATAAACTGTAAATATTTTCTGTTCAAAAACCTTTTGCCAAAATAAATGTCTAAAATGGGGAATAGAAGATAAAATTATCATGTTGGCTCTGTCTGTATATAAACATATCAGCTGTTTCTGTGTATACACATGCCAGTTCTGTCTTTATCAAGCATGTAGGTTTTATTGGTTTTTTTCCCATTTAAAAATGTTCCTCTTCATGACAGAGTTTCCGCAAAGGTATGAATCTTTACCTCAACCGCCATAAGTTTGGTAACACACAGACAGAGGATCTCTGGGCAGCTCTTGAGGAGGCGAGTGGAAAACCTGTGGGCAGCATGATGAGTACGTGGACATCACAGATGGGCTTCCCTGTCCTCAAGGCAAGATGCTTACAACAATATGTGCAGCCCGCAGGGAGCTGAGAAAGGAAGAGAGAGAGAGATTTTGCGATTTTGAAGATTGATATTTAGGATGATTCAATATTTCAACTTTCTCCTTTCCTGTCTTCTGAGAACATTTATTTTACACAGATTCAAACTATATATATATCTTTCATCATGCCATTCTATAGACATAACGTTTGCATGTTCTGTTTTGTATGTCCATGTGTTGTTACTATTCTCTCAGTGTCTTTATATATTTTGGTCAAGCGCTTTGAGCTAACCTTTGATGGTGGGGTAAAGCGCTCTATAAATTAAATCATTATCATCATTCTGTCCCTCTTTCTACTTTCCTTATTCTTGTAACAACTGTTAGAAAATCAGCTGATCATTTTTTATGTAGTTTTTGTTGCTGTTGTTTTTACTTGGTACATGGATTTTGACTTTTTGGTTACTTTATTTTTGTTGTTGTTTAACAGGTCAGCCAGAAACAGGAAGGCAGATCACGAACGTTGACAGTAGAACAAGAAAAATTCTGTGCTGATGGCAAACAGGCAGGTATGTCTGATTATTTGTACCTTCAAACAAGCAGGTATGAATACACATATGTGCACTTTTTTTTTTATAGAATCTCCTTGGAATCGTCATTGAGTATCTTGTCACTATGTGCAGGTGAAGGCTACCTCTGGCTGTTACCTGTCACTGTGTCCACTGCCTCCAAGCCCGATGTTCCAGTTAAAACCATTCTTTTGGACTGCTCTTCTTCCACAATTACACTTGATGACATAAGTCCAGATGAGTGGATTAAGGTAAATGTTGAAACAAATCTTAGACCGAGTTATAAATTCCAATAAGGATGATTGTCATGAGCATTTCACACCTGTAAGAAAAATGGAAAACCTTGCAAAGCTAGTATCACCCTATTTAGAGCATATGTCAGGTACTTCGTCATTACCATGTCTTTTTGTGCTTGTTTTAGAATAGAAAACTGGTTCCCCACAGTCTCTGTTGATAGATGAATCTTTAAGTTGTTTTTTTTTTTTTTTTAATATTATCGTTTACAGATCAATAGTGGTGATCTGTTGAGATATTTTCTTGTACTTATGTCTAGGGTGCATCATAGATGGTTTATAACTCAACTAAAATAAGTCCTATAAACATTTCTGTATCCCATTAGGCCCATCAACTCTAGCAGCAGTAATAGCAAAACCTTCCTAAACAGCATTTCCTTTGCACACTCCACGAATGCTTAATCATTTGACAGGAATGCCTCCTAGGATATAATCTTCATATAAATCAGTGAATAAAATAATTAGTTATAAAAGGCAAATGTTTAAAGGTGTATCCAAATAAAGGATGATTATCATTATGAAAGTTTGAAGGATAGCATTTTAAAAAATAGTGTTAGGTATATTGAATGTATTAGCTTAAAATGTTGTTTCGTTGACTTATTATTAATGACTCTAGACTAGAGCCTAGAGCATGACTGAGGTGTTTGAACAGCAGCTGTTGTACCTTACTGGTAGTAGTATGTGCGAGATCAGGATGAACTGGGAATGTACGCTAATTTTTGGATTTTAGTGTGAAAAAGACTTTTTTGAAAGAATGTGAGAGAAGGGGTAAGCAGTGATGTGTATAAACTGTTTGCCTCTTCCTGCACAAAAGGAAAGCTTTTGTAAGATATTCAACTTTCAGAAGCAGAAGTCAGAAAATTCCTGGTGTCCTTAGTTTATTTCACATGTGTCCCCAGTTTCTTGGAAATATGTGTGTGTGTGTGCAGGTGAATGCAGGTACTGTTGGAGTGTACAGAGTGCAGTATTCTGCTGAGATGCTGGAGCAGTTGATTCCTGCGATTAGAGACAAATCTCTGCCCCCTAAGGATCGCCTGGGTCTACAGAATGATTTATATGCTTTGGTATGCTGTGTTGTTAGGGTTATAGTTGAACATCCCTCAGATTTTTTTCTCCCTTATTGTTTATATGTTTTTGATGAAAATATCAGTCTGAAATCTGACACAAAAAGCAAGCTCTTAAAATAGTTGTGGAAAAGAACAGTTATGACACCATGCTTGTAGCAATGCCAAGACAATGTGGCATAGTTATATGCTTAAAGTGAAAAACCACAGAACAGCTTAAAGTTCCAGGAAAAAAAGTTATTATTAGTAATAATGTCTTTAATACTTTCAGATACAGGAATTAATGTGTGTGCAAAACTGTTTGCAATCTTGTAAGCTTATTTAGATGACAGTAAAGATGTATTAGAAGGTGTGCATAAATGATGGTGGGGGGGGGGGCGTCATTTGTAGACAAATGGATCACAGGCTTCTGAATATACTATTTTTCATGACATAAAAGCTTTAAAATACATTACTGTGGCATTCTATGCATATTCTTAAAACAGCTGTTCATAAAACTTAATAATGACAAGATTGGATGTGGTAGAAAAAAACATTACCAATATTTTTCCAAGATGGTTTTTGCTTAACAGGTGCAGGCTGTGAAACTTTGCAGATTACTGATAATTGTTTGCACAGAAACATTTTACCCCTTTGATGTGTAATGAAAAGACTTGTGTTGTCATGTTCCTAGGCTCGAGCAGGTAGAGCATCAGCAGTTGATGTTTTGAAAGTGACGGAGGCCTTTGTCAATGAAGACAACTACACTGTGTGGAGTGATCTCTCCATGAATCTGTCTTCGGTAGCACAGCTCTTGCAATACACAGACGTATATCCGCAGTTCAAAGCTTATGTAATTAAGCTATTCTCATCTGTGGCAGCTTCTGTAGGATGGGATTCCCAGCCGGGTGAAGGCAAGCACCTTGTTTTCTCAGACATTTTTACCATCAAAAATGGTATTTTATTGAAATGAAGTTTATGGTTGTATTATGAATAATTAATGACTCATCATCATATCAGCATTGGTGTGTTTGTTAATTCCTTTATGATGATCAGGGTTCTGTCTTTTTACAGGTCATCTCGTTTCCATGCTTCGAGATATAGTATTGACTCGAATGGGCCGCTATGGTGATAAGGCAACAGTTGCAGAGGCAGAGAAGCGATTTCTAGCACATGCCAGTGGAGAGCAGGTTCTTCCAGCAGATCTGAGAGGGCCTGTGTGTATAGCTATTAGTTTTGAATTTTGCATTTACAGTGTTACTGTGCTCTTATTTTGACTTTTTAACCATCAGAGAACTCTAAGGAATGCATTGAGATTATAAGATTTTTTTATTGAATATGTTGGGGATGTAAACACTGTACTAGTCATTTATTTTCAGGTGTACATCACTGTCCTGACAAATGGTGGCGAGGCTGTCTTTGACAAAATGCTTGAGGTTTGTATTAAAACTGAAAGACAATTGGAAATTGTATATCCCCCATTATAATTATAACAGATTATTAGACTAGCATGGAGTAATGTTTACAGTTTATTCTTACACATTTATTTCTTGGAGTTAAATACATTTAATTCCCAGTGCCTCGTTGTAGCCTTGACTATATCTTATTTGCTGTTCCTTATTGTAGAATTGGAGAATGTGATCATAGTTTCTATTTTGTATTGACAAAATTGCCTTAAGTTAAAGGTAAGCTACATCTGACCGACCTTTTAAGGTTTTCTGTTCTGTTTTCTCCATAAAGATTGCTAGAAAAAGGTGGTCTTTTGAAGTTGGGGTGAATCATATTGTCAAGCTTTGTAGTTATAAAGAAGCATTTTTAGCACATAGGACTGCACCCATTATTCTAAACAAGCTGGATACTCAGGTCAGTCAGGGAAGAAAATCAAATGGCCTCCACCGAGGTATTAGCAGAACAGTTCTGAGAGGTAGATATATTTGCATTAAGTCGCTGTCAGAAAGTGTGTGTGTGTGTGCATGCTCAAGTAAAGATGGCTTTGTTCTTCCTATCTAGCTGTATGATAAAGCAGACATGCAGGAGGAAAAAGCGCGCATTAATCGTGCATTAGGATCCACTCAGGATGAAGGCCTCATCCGCAGAACTCTACAGTTCGCTATGTCGGTAGGTTGCAAGAAGGTGCTTTCATAATGTGGACTAGCATTTTGTGGATTTATGTCTTTTTAAAAATAACATATTATTGGTAGTTATGTTGAGAAGAGTGGAAGATTATTTGGCACATTCATGGCCTTAATCTAATGTGGAAAATATTCTTGTAACAGTAATGGTTTCTCTTCATTGTCCTTTTCCATTTCAATAAAAACCAAAGCTGATTTATGGGTATCTTCTTTTTTTCCACTTCCCTGCTTATGTTTCTTCTTTGATTTTCACAGATGACATAATCATAGTAGTTTCACTACCTTTTACACTGTCTGCCATGGAATTCAGTCTTGAACTGCGAGACTAGAACTCGAGAGCATTTCGTCTCTCATTAGTTACTTCCCTTGAATTATTTCCTCAAGCATCTTTAGCTGTAGAACTCCATCTCTAACAGTGGAGTAAAATTAGAAAGTATAGTCAACTTTGTTAGCTACTTCCCTTGAATTACATCTATATAAATGACTATAACATTAATGGCCCACCATTTTTCTTCTGAGGCTGCTTTTTGCAATACTGTGATAATGTGTTTGGTTCTGTGTGTTCACCCTTGGACATGCTATTCTCGGGATTTTTTTTGTTTTTCCACAAGCAACTTCAATTTATACTTGATGTTTGCTGGGCACTGCCAGAATTTTTAAATGTGTACCATAGGCATGTTAACTGTGCCTTTTGATCGTTAAACTGATGGTTACATGTCCAAAAGAATACACCTAGAGGGACATCAAAACAAAGTATAACCTTAACCACTTGCAAGAGGTAAGGTGTCGTTTCTTGCATTTCCATGAATAGCTTATGCGTGATGATGCAACATGGTCTACTGCCCCGTCTTCATCATAAAGAAACTTGACTGTTATCTCAGTTGTCAAAAAAAAAGTCAGTAAAGTTGTAAGTCATCCAGGAGAAACAAAAAACCTAAAGAGGTTGCTCGAAAAAAGCCGCTTTTCAGTGAAAGTTTCTACAGGCTAGGCATGGTACCAGGACCCAGCGCACACACTCAGATGTCAGTCTTACCTTTTTCTCCCACTGTTTCGATCATGCAAGAGAAAACTGGTGGTCAACTGGTAGGCCAGCCTTTTATAGGGAGGGGGTAGTTCAAGGGAAGTAATTAGCAGGTAAAGGAGGGCGATCCATGGCGACTAAAAAAAAAATAGGGAACTCCTGTGGTCATGTCATTTGGTAGGTCATGAAAAAAGTTTACTTAAAATGTTATTTTCAATGGACAAAATGTGTATTTTTGTTTTGTTTTTTTTTTGTTTTTGTTTTTTGTCAACAGGACAAGGTTAGGTCACAAGACAGTGTCTTTGTTATTGGTGGAGTGACGGGATCTGTGAAGGGGAGAGAACTGGCTTGGCAGTTTGTCAAGGACAACTGGAAGGAACTTCACAATCGCTATGAAGGAGGTTTCCTACTCTCTCGTCTTGTCAAGGTGGTCATTCGTTTATTTTGTGCTTCACTTATGTGCTGTGTGATGGAGAAATTTATTTTCCCTGATGAGGAATTAATATTGAGGTAGCATTGGCATAAAGGTTCCTGCCTATTGATAATGATGTAGCCTTGAGATGGATAAAAAAAACTACCTAACCACTTTCGTTTTTATTGTTAGGTGTGTCTGTCATATAATAAGTAATATATATATATCTCATGTCCTTAGACATCTCAAATCTAACTTCTTGTGGAAAAGTTAACTTAAGTTTACAAACAGCATTTTTTTTACACATGCTTAAATAAAACAAACTTTTGGTCTTTTTTTCTTAAAACACGTTTCCTTGAACCGGTATACATGTGTGCATTCATATAAATGCAAACATGTATTTGTTTGCTCACATGTATGCATATAAATATTATATTCACTAAATAGAACTTAATAAGAAATCTGAATATATAGCAAATGGCAACCCCCTATAGTTAGAGCATAATTTTTGGTAGCATGAAATTTCTGAAACACTTTGGTTTTTTTGGTTTTTTTTTTTTCCCCAGTCAACAACTGAAAACTTTGTGACAGAAGAGAAGGCAAAGGAAGTTGAGGTATGTTGTCTTTTGGTACCTTTTAGTTTTGGCTAAGATGGCTGTGCATGCAATTGGATGAGGACTTATTAGGAAAGCAACTGGGTCTGGATATGTGTCTTGTAAATGTGTCCCTTTTGGTGGATCTTTATAACAACATTCAAGTCAAAGCTAATTTGTCTTTCTCTTTTATAATAGGAATTTTTCACAGTCAACCCAGCCCCTGCTGCTGAGAGAACAGTGCAGCAGTCATGTGAAAATATACGTCTCAACGCTCGCTGGATGTCGCGTGAGGCTGAAGCTGTTTCTGCTTATCTGAAAAGCAAGGCATGATTAGTTCAGCTAAACTCCATTTACATGCAGTAACTTTCTGGCCATGGAAATATTGCTGCTAGGCTGGTACCAGCATCATTTCAAGTCGTTTAACCACTTCTGAAAGTGACTGCCATTTAATAAGTGTACCTGACTGTGTATCGGGTGAGAACATGTTATGCCAAATGCATTGATTGTGCACCACATTCTGAAGTCAAATTTTTATGCCTCAGGTAATTAGCTTAGATTGTTATTTTAATTTTTTGTTAATTATTTGGGTTGGCTATTTTATGGATACTAAAACAATTTCTAACTCTTATTATCTCTCGATGTTGGTGAAATTCAATAGCCAGAAGGTAACTTTTATACAGATTAGTGTGCTTAACCATTAAATACAAAAATGAAAAATGTTAGACTGTTTAAATTAAGATCACTCACTGCTTACTACTTTAGGAAACACGCGAATGGTTTCCTTTTTGTCATTTTGTTCAAGTTATGCAGCTTTGATGTCTATATTGGTTGGAAATGTCTAATAAACATTCACTCATGTTAACCATAATCGGATATTTGTGTTGCATTTTCATGTCTTCTGTTGGTTTTTTATTTTCTCTTAAAGCACGTCTGATATTGATAAAACAAATCATCAGATATTAAACAATTTCCTTTTTCCCTAAAATGTACAAATGGCAGATGAGACTTGCGTTAATGTAGACGCAAATATACATGAGGGAATACAACTCGGCGAATACTTTGGTAAGAACTGTATTACTTCCCCTTTGTCGTTCAGCAGCTCGTTTGTGTTCGTATCGGAAAGGTGCTGGAAAATGTTGAATCTGCTCAGCTTGCATTATTTTGTAGTTCTGTTCTTTTGTTTCTTTATCAAACTCTGTAAATGTTGTTTTACTTGGGTAGTAATCTGGATGCGTTTTTAAACCTTTAAAAAACATTAATATCTTATTCTAATTAAAAGATCGGAATAGCTGTAATAAAATGGTGTTCTACGTCATGCATTCTGATAGGTTACCTTCTATTCTACCCTGTTCACACACGCAAAACTATGACAAAATTTTGACTGCATCAGCTACTCTGCATTAGTGTCTTGCTAGTCTATGAACATTGAGACTGGTCTTGCACGGACAATGAAAGCACACACCTAAACAGCGAGGAGGGTAAGCCCTTGCAAGGGTACATGAAAGGTGGTCGCCCCCAGGGCAAGCAAAACGAAACTTGCGTATGTGAAGGAATGGACTGGACGTCCACCAGGAGACCTCAGGGTTGCTCAAGACCGATCCCGATGGCGAATGTTCGCCGCTGCTACGTCTCACCTTGCCTCCCCACCACCACCACCACCACCATCACCGGATGGGCCGGCTTGCTCCGGATTCACCCGGTACCAGTGAAGGTAAGAAGTCTATTATATTTCTATTTCCCCTTCTTTGGTATGAAAGTGTATGAAGATATCAACTTTTGCGCAAATACTTAAGATTGTACAAGAACATTCTTTAAAATAAATGTCTAATGATTATTCATGATTAATTAATTAATAATATGACGCGATAGCATATACTTTCTTGAAAGGCATCACCTGTCACACATGACAATATATTTATCACCAAGCCCTTTGTGTCGTCAAGAGTTTTGGACACATAAACCCAGCTACTGAGATGACTGATTCGAGCCTGAAGCACAGAAGCTGCTGAAAGCAGGTTGCAGAGACGTTCTTTTTCGAAACTCAGGAAGATGGAGGCGTGTTGTCGTGCAGCTAGGCGCGTGCAGAGATGAAGGCTTATTTGTTCTAGATGACCCGCAGAGATGGGAGGCAGCCCTGGCCAAAACAAGGGGGAAACGCTAGACTTGTTATTGACAGCTCGTGCAACTCGATATCTTCCCATCCAGGCTAGAATAAGTCACGGGTCCGCGTGCAAGGCTGTTTTCACGCTCCACCCTTAGCGCCCTCGGGTCCCGGGAATCGCTGAACGTGAAGGTGTTGAAGGAACGACAACACTGGAGCGCCAACCCCTCTTTTCGCGTTGCAGAGTTATCGTCCGTAGCTCTCGCTACATGGCATCTCACTCACACACCCATGCACGCACTAACACACAGCACAATTATTGGTGACATTCTCTAAAGAGACTAATGTTTCGACCCCTAGGTTCAGTTTCTATAAAACTCTCTTTAATTTAGACTGCAGTTCATAATGCTTGGGCACCTAAACCAAGCATTCCGATCACTGTCTTGTCAAAGAAAATAAAATACTTGGGTGAGTATATTTTCCATCTTTTTATTTTTAGTTTTGGTGACGTATTTGAGAAATTTTATTTATTTTTTAAAGTGTTTACAGCATTTCGGTTCTGCTCTTGCTTATCTGTCCAACATTCCTTTTTCTATGTCCATCCATCTGCCACTGCTTATCTACGCCGTTCTTCTCTGTTTGCCGCCACGGCACAAGATAGCAAGCTCCTCCTTCCACGTACAGCTAATTGTGATTCACAGTATCCTGTTGGCTCTGATGCCCTAGTAACGCCAGGATCTTTTCCACAGCCTCTACTTGAGACCGCAGTCGCGCACGCGTTTGTCGTAGGTGCATGCGTGTGTTCATGCGTCCACACGTGTGTTGCTATGTAGAAAGCAATGCGCATGTGTGTAAGCTATGCATACGAAGGCTCCGACACTTTTGTACTTTCTTTTTTGTTTGTTTTGGTTTTGGTGTGTTGTCATGTTTATAAACTTGCTATAAAAATTCTTAACATTATTTGTAGGTTGATGACTCCATGTGGTGTATGTAATCAGAAAATAAAAAAATATATTAGTCAGATTGCTGCTGTTGGTTTTTTGGTGTGTGTGTGTGTTCCTTAAAAAATCTGATTGATGATTTTCCTTGTAATCACTACTGCCACAGTTTGCAAGACACACCTTGTATCCTACAGCTTTCGCTATCCCAACCCTGCTGTTACTGTCAAACACACTAAAGGTTAAGTAAATGTGATCAGAAAGTCGCAGACAACTTTTCTGCTTTTCATTATTTGTCTTTTTGGTCCTGTCTGGCAGTTTCGCAACAAACACACGACATGTGTTTCAGCCGCGAACTCCAAGCCAACGACCCAAGCAAAATATAGCAGCAGAGACAAAACATCAGAGATTGAGGCGACTGGGAGGTTAGGTACAGACTGTCAACGCTCTGATTGTTATAACGGGGAGGTGGACATAACAGGTGATGTACTTGTCGTCCAGTATTAAATTCCATTGCGATAACAATCTGGCAGCATAACTGTGAATGCCAGTGTCGAGGAATAAATTACAGAACATTATATATAAGGAGAGAGAGAGAGAGAACAGGAAGGTAAACAATTCCCACTTTAAGTCACTTCAGTGGTCAGCTTTGTGTCACTTTTGAGAGTTTGTTCATTGTACTGTAGAGGGTTTTCAGTGAAGCGTGCAAGTCTTATTGTCTGCGGTTGACTAGGGGAGGGGGGCTGGAGCAATAAGAGTAAGTGCGACACAAAGTGCGAAATTGACAGAAAAAAGTGCACTGCATTGATTGGCACCAACATTTGAAATACTAGGCAACAATCTTGTTATGAATGTAACGCAAGGGAAACAGGGAAGTGCCAGAATATCAGGATCGACAGAGAGGACAAAAGAATCAAAGAGTACGGCATCAAAGTCTCCTGCCCTCTGAGTCTTGTAAAGTGCATTGAGCTCTCCTCTGTGTCGGGAAATGTGCTATATAAATCCTGTTATTACCATAACAAGCAAAACCACAAAAACCACTCTTTGACCTGTATCTCCGTGCGATCACAAAGATGACAAATATCAGTACAAACCTTACACACCCTCTCCACCCAGACTGTTAGCTACTGCCTTCTGGAAGGCGATGAAAAGTGCTTTACCCGAAAAATCACAAACGAGATGTCCCTCGTGGCCATCACCATCACCATCACCATCACCATCACCATCGTCAATAGTAGGCACAAGAACAAACTGCTGTATTGTATTATCTTAGCATTACATGTATTTTTAAGGGGGAAAGTGCATGCTTATGTGGGGAGGTTTATGCTTGTATATGTGGATGATCAAGGTCTGATATGTTGTTTGTAAGTGTTCTTGTGTGAGCCAAAGGCAAAGTTCCTAATAATTATAGATAATAAACGTGAACTGAACTACTGTACATTGTTCAGATACTGCACACAGCGTAGGGGAGGACGAGGGGAAAGGGGTCAAACCCATGAATCGGGATGAATGTCACACACTTAACTCGTGATCATCGCTATGATGCTATGCGTGGGAACGAACCTCTCTGTTCTGCATTCAATTTTGGAAACAAGATTGCCACTAGCTTCAGACAGCGTTCATTTCTTTCATGCGGTCAGCTAGTAAGACAATGTCCAAACTGCTGCGATGAAGATGATGAGAATGAGGATGATGGAGGATGGATGATGATGATGATGTCATAGCGAAGGATGAAAACACCCGTCGTCAATGCAGACGACTCGGCGCGGGGCCACGCAGGCCATCCAGATGTCGCAGACGACTCTCCAGACGAAGATGGAGGCAGCGGCGGAAGCGGACACGAGTTCGGAGCCGTGACGTCGTAGCAACAGACAGAGAAGAAGGTGCAGCTGTTGGTGCCGAAGGTGTGGAAACAGAAGAAAAAAAGAGAAGAACTGAAAAAAAGAAGAAGCCGTCAAAGGTCATCCCCACCCACCTGAAGCGCCGTCTCCTGAACCCCCATCTGGCTAAAACCACAATCAGCTCTCTCTCACCGTCTACATTCAAAATGACAATGCTGAGGTTCATTGTTTTGCTTTTTGTCCACTTCATTCTATTTATAGTAAAAAATTTTGAAAACAAACTAAATCAATAGAAACAGTACACCAGGGCTTCTGCTAAGGCTAAATTCTTTGGGGTCTCAGGGACCCCTTCTTCAGATTTTTAAGGGGGTCCCTGTTCTTTGCTTAAATTTGAAGGGGACCCCATTGACGAAAATTGAAGGGGTCCTCCGAAATTTTAATGCGTACCGTACACAATTTTTTGCGTAAGCAGAAGCCCTGTTACACTAATCACTTAACTGCGACACTTTACACACAAGCAACACTTAACAATACATAACGCATGTAACACCTTATATTCTAGACATCATATGTAAAGGAAATTATTTCTACATGTTAGCGTAAGACATACATGTTTGCCAAGTCATTTTCCTCCACGCGTTTTTCCGAACTTGCGATTCCATCAAAAAAACAACGGAATGTCCAGGTTTTCTCGAAACTCTCGTCTTTTGTCAAGAAAACAGCCAAAAATCTCTGCTCCTACCCGCTTGTACACGCGCGCACACACACACAAGCCTCAAGCTCAGCTCACAAAAACTAGCGAGCCATGGGGGAAAGACAATGTACTAAGTAAGCTAAAATAAGGAGCCGAGCTGTTGCCAGGTGGGCTTTGTTACCAACAACTGCGCCTCACCTGTCTGAGTGTAGAGGGAGACCACCCAGGCAAGGCGCCATCACTCTACAGTCCACACGCTGACAGAGGCACGTTTCTATTTTTCATGCTTTTTAAAAAAAAATGTGCTGCGAAAACAGGATTTAGAGTTGTAACAGAAAGTAAGTTATGACGCTGTCGCGTGACAAGCTCAAGCTATGGGTGTGATAAAAGAGATGATGATGGATACCTTTCACAGTAAAGGTGACGGAAGAGAAGTTACAGGATAAACTTCTTTGGGATTTGGTTGATCTGTGACTAGGACACAGGCAGCTAGTGACATAATGTGCTCCCATATCCCTTGGGTTAATTTTTGAAGCCTTACGGTAATGTGATGTAAAAGTTATACCAATAAAAGATTTAATTTCAAATTTGTTTCGGCGCGAGGGAAAATACTTCACTTGTACCAGGTCGGTGACAAGAATAATACGAAGACCTGATCTTCTCGTGGTTATTGCCTTCATCTAGTTCTTTCAAAACACTATTTTTACACTAAAGGTTTGCTAGGACAGGAATCAGCATCTAAAGTATAAATACATAAATGTTCCCATGTCATGGGAGGCTCTTTTCATGCTTGTTTCACACTGTGGAAATTTGAAACAACCGAGGATTTTTTTTAAAGGGAAGAAAGCGCAGTTGATCTTATGAACTTATGAACAAATTAAGAATGATGGGTATCTAGTGACTGAAAACTAAATTTACGCAGAAACACAAAGCCACCATCTTACCCACCCAACCCACTTGCCTCTCTACCTCATCAAGCTCGTCCCCTGCCTGTCTCTCTACGGGGCCTGGCAGGCTGGGTCAGATCTCCTGCGCCGGAGGCTTTGATCTCGCTGTGAACAGTAAGAACTAGTTTACGGTGAGCCGGCAGAAGGTAGATAAGATGCCAAGCTGTCCGCACGCGGCCTTGTCAACCGTTTGATATCGAAAAGTTCTTCAAAGCGGGACTTTGGCCGACAAGCGTGGGTGGGGTGGGAAAGGGATGACAGGGGGGTTATCTCCGCTTGGAGGAGCAAGCAACACCGTACCTGACGGCACGTGCACATCAATTACGGCAGATTGGGCCAATCAGGCCGGGCTGGGCCGGTGCACGGTGTGGCCCAGCAGCTTCCACACCCAGCAAGATGCCTCCTGTTGCGCGCGGCGAGAACCAGGACTTTATTGGCACCCGAGGTGGAGTTCGAACAGACCGGCGCCTCGCCTACTACAGGGACTCCTGCAAGTGTATCTCCTTTGAGGCTGAAGCATGCTGGGTCATCAGCTTCTAAACCACGGTCTGCTACAAGGTTTTCAGACACTTGTGATAAAATTGCACATCTGAAGAATACCTGCAAGTTCCCATCTGGAGTTTGTTTCTGTTATTTTATCGCTAGATTGATGACTCAGTGTCTTTGATATGCAATCATTGTTCTGCAAAATTCTGACCACTGCTGAGTTAGGAGGCTGTGACCAAAGGTTACTCCTGAAAGGTGTGAATTCCCTAGACTATATATCACCTGTTCTCTAAAAGAAAGAAGATTATAATTTTCTGTAACTAAATAACCGGAGAATGTTAAGACCTTTGAAATACATATACATCAATGAAGTACCTATATATCCTTGAAGTCCAGGCATACCCTTGAAATACTTACATAACCCAAAACAGGTGAGAGGAATCTCTTTTTATAATACAATTTTTCACTGCCAGGCTTTAAGAAAATTCATGAGACTGTACACGCTTCCTCTAGACTTTATCTCAGTCCAACTTGAAGCAGAAAACATCTTCGTTGTTGTCTGACGACGCTGGCCTGTGGCAATGAGTCCATTTCCAACAAGTACAGGTATGTGCTCCTGTAAACTTGAGTGAGTGAAGGCTGTACACTCGACAAGCCGACCAACGCATACAAAGTCGCATGTGTCACCACGCGACACGAAATCCTCAATCTTTGGGACGGAAGGGTGTGCTAAATAATTTCTTTTGTCACTACTTCGACCTGACACTTTCCATTTTCGAGAAAATAGGTTGCATTAAATCACATACTTATATAGGTCCGTGTTTAAATACTCGTTTCTCGTCTCGGGCAAACTATTCTTTCTCTGCATGTGGCATTTATTTACAGACCTGGCTGCCTTGCTGTGATGTACCCAGAGTTGCTGGATTGGCATCAACCTCACCCACCCACCTCCTGTGTTTAATTAGTTAATATAAACTTGTTTACCCTTGATATTTTTTGTTCCATTGTCACAGTTTGGACGCGAGTCTCCCATTGCCTTATTAAGTTAAAATAGTTTTGGATTTTTTACTTCCCCGTTTAAGGTATCCTGTATCTGGAGAGAGATGTTTGTGCAGGTGTATGTAAGAGTGAGAGATGTGAAAAATGGTGTATCGGTTTTCACTACCTTTGCTTTTTGTTTGTTTTTTTTTTCTGTTGTTGTTTTTAGATGTTTAAGTTCTGTGTACAACCTTCCATGGGCTGGTTTTTGTTTTTGTTTTGTTTTGTTTTTGTTTTTTGTTTTTTTTTTTTGGGGGGGGGTTTGGCTTGAAGTAAGAAAGGTAACTTGAGAAGCCCAGGTCGTGTGTGACCCAACCTGTGGTCCTTATTAACGCCGAGGACAATTATCCAGACACTGTGTGCTCAGTCACAATGTGCGAGAAACATATCACTGTCCCTTCCAAAAGCTCCCTCGCTTGCTCCGGCACTTTATCTCCAAGCCATGAACCAGCAACAGAGAATTAGCAGCGCAAGGGAGACAAATGGCGGCAGAAACAAAGGGAGACGACAAGGTCGTGTGAAAATTGGCGCCATGCCTGGCATCCGCATCTACGACTAGGATTATGTGCGCTTTATCCCACCTCCACCATCAGCCCCATCCCTACCCCCACCACACACACACACACGAGGCCCTTGTTCTGACTCTTGGTATGTCATCGTCAGAGGCGCTGCTGTTTCTGATTTTCACCTGTAGAGCGTTTAGATGCGTGACGCATGCGGTTTACTGGTTTACACGGCACGGTCTACTAATTTACAGGCCACAGTTTACTGGTTTAAGAAATTTCCAGCTTATATCACCTCCTAGCTACTTGATCAGTCGAACTCATTTCAAATTGCTCATTGACTGTTTGACTAGTTTCTTGTGCGACTGCTTGGGTGGGTTGGTTTCTAAGTTGGTAACAGGGTTGGTCGAAGGGTTGGTCGAAGGGTTGGTACAGTTCTTTCCCGCTCATTAATTAATGCATTTAGCTGAGCGTCCACATTACTTTTCGCGAGGTCTTGCTTGTGACTATTTTGCGTCTCATAACGCCTCATAAAAGCCTTTTCACAAAATTGCTAAAAAAAAAAAAAAACTCTTGTAAAAAAAATCACATAAAAATTCTGTAAAAATCACTTGCAGAGATCACATCTGAGATAATTCCAGTTCTTAATAAACTACAATTTGCCATATCTCTAACGAAAATATTCTAACCGTGAGTAGTGGCTAATGACCTCGGCAACGCTCATTCAAGAGACCAATGTTACAACCTGTTAACAAGACAGAATGCGAGATATTTTTAGTAAGCGATAATAAAATTAAAAAATTATATCAGGCTAACATCTCTTCCATCACTGCTTCTTTTCCCTCCCCCTCCATCTTTCTCCTTCTCTATCTAACTCTGTTCCTCCCTGCTTCGCTGTCTTTTTTTTAACTCTGGTTATCTCCCCTCACACACTCTTCTCGCTTTTCCTCACACCACCTCCCTCCCTCATCGAAGTCTTCCCATGACTTTGTTTTATTTTGAAAGCCTCCAGTTTCTTCCCAGGATTTAGCAATTCATGCGCGTCACTTTTAAGAACTCCTCCGACTGCCAGGCAGCAAATTCGTCATTTAATTATGCCTATCCTTCAGGCGAATTTCTCTTCTTTCTGTGATGCGGCGCCATTTTCTGCCTAAACAACGCTGATTGATCGCTTTCGCATGGACGAATAAATTTCACCGTTATTTCCATACAGGAGCTTGGGAGGGAAGGGATTCGGGGGCTGCTGCATTCCTTGTCCAGGTCAAGGACAGGGTCAGTATTAACTGTGGTGTTCAACTCCGAATCCGATGATTCCACTATTATCAGAAGACAAAAAGACAGAGAATTCAGATGTCCAGAGACTCGTAACACAAGGAATATATTTTCTTTCAGACAGGTGTCGCTGTTAACATTGCCCTGCTCTTAAGGGACGTCACCAGACGAGAGTTTTCTTTCCAAATCTTTTCCCCTCAAAAAATATAACTGCACTCTTAATAACATTCTTGTTGTTCATTAAGTAAAATTGCTGCAGGAGACATGCTCAAGTGCCTGAAGGTAAAACTCGCATCTAAGCTAAGACCATACCTCTTCATTTTGTTATTATTTTTAACTTCCCGGGGTTGTAAAATGCAGCCATTAATCCTTGTCTTATTTTGTAACGTGAAAGATAAGCGTGGCTTACTGTATGACAAAGGTGCCTGCTTGGAAAATATTTCATTCGCTGCTACAGTCATTTCGGAATTAACCCTCTTTGCATCCTTTTTCTTGTGGAGTAAACCTGTATGGAAGTAAGACACGAATGGCTTTCGGTGATGTCTAGTTAATGATGGACTTGCACAAAATATTCACAGGATGCTGTTATCTTCAGAACAATGGTCACACTAGAGATGCTGTTTTCACGGATCGTTTACAAACAGATGATAACGTCTGCAAGGAAAGGGTTAAGTTTCAGGGGTCTAGCTTGAGCCCCTATTATAACAGTGTTGCATGACTTTTTTGTCACTAAATCTGAACGGTTATCAGGAAATGTTAACTGAGTTATTCTGTAAGGTTTTCTCCGATTTGATAGTCCCGAAATAACACTGTAAAATATTTAAAATGCATTTTCAGAACGCAAACCAACTTTGAATCTGGGCAACTTGTTGCCAGACAGTATTTTGGGACACGGGAACAAGTCAAGAACAGGTTCTCTTTTTTTCATGCAGACGACATAAACATGTTTTTATCTGTATTTGGCGACAGGTGTACCGATAATACCTTGTCTACTGGATTGCCCTGACTTGATGTGCAAAATTAACACCAAACCACCGCAAGGAGATAAGGCAAAGTTAACGATCCTAAACTGCTTTAAACGTCAGTTGGTGCTGATTAGAGGCACATAAGAAAGAAAAAATTACTTTAGTAACCAGCAAGGGTCTCTATCTTATTCTATTTTTGTCTGAGTGAGTGAGTGTGTGTGCGTGTATGTGTTTGTAAGAGCTTGTTGGTATGTGTGTGTTGGAAGAGGGTTGGGGCTACGTATCCAAATTTCTGAAAGACCTGTAGGATCCATATACTGTATTCCATCGCACAAGCTTCATCATGGCAGCAAAATTATCAGTATAAAGTAAATATCATTCAATGACACAAACCGAAGCACCTTTGTGAGGCGAAACACATCCAGCGGTACACAATCCATTATCCAATGGTACACATCACATGATACATCGGCATCGAGGTCATTGTCGGTCGTGGGTTGCAAAGTAACGTGTGAACATGCACTTTTTGCAGCTGTCTGTGAGCTTGTGTACCTCTGTTTATCTCATGTTAGTGCTTCCGACTGCTTCTTCACTCACTTCTTTGATTATTGTCCATCGCATTGTTTGCTTTGGCAGGCGTGTCTGACAACTCGTTTCCTGGAACTCCGCAATGTGCAGATATGAACTGGG
Organism: Pomacea canaliculata; assembly: GCF_003073045.1. Lineage (NCBI taxonomy): Eukaryota > Metazoa > Mollusca > Gastropoda > Architaenioglossa > Ampullariidae > Pomacea > Pomacea canaliculata. Next base: position 33,007,019 of record NC_037590.1, on the reverse strand, counting down.
ACGTAATCCTGTCGTGGCTGCGCTGAAACCAAGACTGAAGCCAGTATTTTTTGAGCACACAAACATGAACTCCAATAACATTCTCGTAGACTTGCCCTTCACACTGAGGATCATCTACAAAAGTCTTTACCTGGAACGCTGACCTTAACTCACTTCAGTTCTTTTTAATCTAGCTGAAACATTTATCAATTAAATGGTGTGTGTGTATATATATATACACACAATCAAAATTCTGTTAACAATACTAGAGATTGTTTCTAACTCAAATTCTGCTCTTGATATCAAATTAGAGTCTGTCTTGGAATTCTGTGGCAGCTAAACCTGTACCTCGTTCTCAGAATCTAGATAAGGGTAGTACTACTTCTGTTAAGGTTTTAATGCTGATGCTTGACTATCGCATATAGTGACTGTATAGGAAAGGTTATAACAGACTTACTTTATGAAATGAGAGCCAGTGAATTGAGCTCACGCATATCCAATGAGGATACCACGTTGTGTAATGTTGTTTACAAAATCTCTAGTCCACTGGGGTTAGCAAGCACTCTGTGCAAATAGCAAAGACTTGTTTAGTGAGTATAGAGACGACCTTTTATGGCTCTACCCCTGGCATAGTCACGTGAGGATAGCACATCTCGTGCCCTGACGGCTCAGGCCCACTGCCCCAGCAGGGCACTAGCGACCACCACCACGCCACAGGCTCCACTCGTGGCGGCGTCGGAGGCAGGGCCATCTGCCGGTGAGCAAATCCACTTGATCCGGGAGCAGTCACTATCAGCGCAATCGAGAGCAAGTATCTGCTGGACGCCAGACATTTGGGGGCCTGAGCCCGAGGATTCAGATATAACTAACCTGACCTGATGGGATGAGGAGAGAGTGTTCCACAAACAGATGGACAGTGAAGATGTGTATGCATATATACGAATGTGTATGTTGTGTGCGCGTATATATATATGAATAAATGAGAAAAAGTTCAACTTTTTAAATCAAATAAAATGTGATAAAACCCCAACGATTTTTGTGTATATTTATGTGTTTAACTACTGTACATATATTTTTAAATATGGAAATGCTCTAAACGCAATGCGATTCCATCTGCCTACACAGGACATCGTGATTTAATTGCCATCCAGTTATTATTAACTAGCCCTTTTATTAGGTGTTAACCAGATAATTTGTCCTAATAGCTCTTCCATTTGTGATTTTATTGTCAATTTTCGATGAGTTACTTCATTTGACTGAAACATTCGTGTAACGAAATCATCGATGTCTCTTTCCTAACTTGACAGGTTGACGGTTCATCTTTAGCAAACATGGCAGGACGTCTAATGAAACACCAGTCAAACACAGTCTATAAGCAAACCTCAGATGAAAAGACTATTCCTTCCAAAATGTAGTGAAGACCAAACAAACTGTGTATAATCTGTAAAAGTGTTAACCCCCGCCACTCTGACACACAGCCCCCCACTCTGGTCTACTTATAAGATTACTGACACTAATGGACCCAGTGGAATGTAACTAGAGAAAGCATGACCAGTTTGCTGGCTTGATCCGCTATTTGTTTTAAATGCCCCTAAGGGTTCAAAATAAACTTTTTCGACTTGAACGTTCGACTTGTAACCGTCATGGACAGAAGGACTAGAAGCAGCGACCTTTCTCTTAAACATTGGTAAGGAGACACTCTCAGACCATCGTCTGGCGGCATCGTTTGTTCCTCGTTTTTCTATACCCTTTCCCCTCTCCTCCCCCCATCACCACCTCCAACCTCTGTAATTCTGTACTCCTCCACCACTTTTTTTTTTCTTTTTCTAGAGAGGGTTCTTTCAGGGAAGTCGAATCCCGGGCACTCTGCTCCAAGCTCCCGCAGTCCAACATCCTGCTTTGGAAGCGAACGTTTGCTCTCCCCCTAGGTACACCAGAACGCTTTCTTCTCGCTAATCCCCCGTCCTTCCCCATTCCCCATCTCCTCCCCTTACCCCCGCCAGCGAGAATGAGGCACATGGGCGTCTTTCGGGTATTTCCTCCTGATCACAACCTCCTCTCAGCGTCAGTTGCAGCCCCAGACTCGACACAAACAAGCCCCACTAGAGATAAGGTAGAGGGAAGATTTGTGCACTTTTGCCAGCGTGCCGATAACGCCGACCCATTCCCCTGTTTTATTCGCCAATTATTTTGCCGGCGCATCGCCGGGATTAGCACACGGGGAGAGAGAGAAAGAACAAAAAAAAAAAAAGGAGAGAGACAGCGCGTGCTGACCTCATTCACCAAGGCCTGCAGGTCAGAGGGCAGGAACCTCAACAAGACTCCGCTGTAAATACTGCCTCCAAACAATTGGAGGTTCTTTTGACTTGGGTTGCTGGAGGACGAAGCGGTGGGATTCGTTGGACGATAAGATGGTGGCCCGGTGTGCTGGTGACGTCACTTGCGCCATCTTGGCTCACCTGCACGTGGACCCCGTCAGCTGCAGCAGGACGCCGATGCCATCGTTTGTCTGACTCCTGGTCCGCCTGCAAGGAGAGGCCGCGATCTGGCGATAGCGTGCGCCCAACCTTATGGGTTGACACCGAATTTTATTGTCAGTCGGGCCCTCGTAAACAAGCAAACTTGGATGACATAAAAAAATAAATAAAGTAAGAAGGAAGTGCGGGGGTAGGGGGACTGGGGTTCTATGCCCAACCAGCAACATCATGACCACGCAGCCAGCCTTGTAAACCTTCCCTACTCCCCCATCTCCTACCTCATGCTGGGAAAGAACAGTATGCTCGAGAGGTATAAAACTACGGAACCCAGTCTTCACTTCATTGGTTCTCTTCACTAATTCGTCAGAGAAGAATAGAAGACAGAACGAAGACTACAAGATTTTTGTCACCTTTGCTTGAGAAAAATAATCTTTAGTTTCCACCTTCATTTTTTTCCCACCAGCTGGTCAACGTTCTCGAACAAGGAGCATAACATTCTGCAGCTTCCCTCTTGGTAGATGATGGTCAGGGGAAAAAAATCCTAAAAGAATAAGTTCATGATTTGTTGTGGCGGGTGGATGAGGGATAAAGCACGTAGGAGACAGTCCAACATGGTGTAGTCGCTGCGATTTCCGCGTGTTGAGAAGTGTGCAGAGGGCGCTAGCTGCATGCAGAAGGAGAGAAAACAGATGGCCGCTGTTATTTCACAGAACTGTTCTACTCCATCTTTCTAGGCTGGGCGCTGGTGTACATTCCTCGCTCAGATGAACCCACGAAACACTCAGCGACAATACATCCTGCTTGCAACTCTCCTCTTTAACGGCAATAAGTGGACGGGAGGAGTGGAGGTTGAGGAGAGAGTGAGTGGGGAGAGGCAGGTGGGTGGATGAAGAAAATAAAGGACGCATTTGTGAATAATTTGGATAATTTAAGTCTGAATAATTTGGCAACTCTGGGTTTCATGTCGATTGTCCAGATAAGGTAGGTGCCAGGCTGGCTTATCAAGAGATAACGTCCATTCTGTGATAGGAGATGGATTTCGCAGTCTAAAACTTGTAAAAGAAAAATAAATCTGCTTTTTCCTCAATCGTTAGCGTGCGAATTAATCTCCTCGTTAGTGGGAAATGAATTGAAAAAGGCGTTTTTTGTGGAGTTTTCTTTTTAGTTAAAAATATGGAAAACTATGGATGCTTGTTCCCTGTTTTGTTGCTAGGCAATATTTTTTATGATATTCTGTGTCATGCTGCAGGCCAACATATAAATTTTCACAGATTTGCGTTACAGGAACGAAAGGAGAGACACACAGAAGGAGAGTTTCTGAAGTAGTGGAATAACGTGGGGAAGGGGAGAAGAGAGAGAAAAAAAGAAGAAATCAAGGTATCCAGAGGTAGCCTTCTCCTTTATCCTTTTAATTCTCCTCATCCGTCAGGCAGTTTCGGCCGAGACGCTGCGATGCTGCAAGAGACAGCCCACATCATTTACCGGAGATGGGGTGACGTACGCACACGTCACCATTTTTCTGCCACTTCCATCCTGTGCCTTTTCTTCTCCGTGTGTTTAGCTTCCTCTGTGTCGCTCTCTTCCACATTCACTTCTCGTTAGCTCTTTGCCTTTCTTTCTCTCTTTCTCTGTATGTAGTGGGTGCGTGCGTTTTAACTTACCTCAATAAGGGGAACAACTGTCAGAAAAGAGAATATTAAACTGGAATGTTACAAAACACGTTCATTTTGTTCAAAAGTGAAGTGAACGAGAAATGAGTTGGGGATCAGGGTGAGTGGGGTTGTGAGAGTACAAAAACATATGACTACGCAACTTATTAAAAAATTTGGTCATGAGACAATATACCTTTAACCTCTCTCTCACTCCCCCTTCCTAATAGGATCTCAAAGTTTACCTCACATGTAACTACTCACACTCACACTCATGTATCCCCTTATTACTCACACTTCCACACTCCTGTACCCCATAAAACCAACTCATCCTTATTCATGTTTCAGACAATCCAAGGATAAGCGAAGACAGGGATGAGCACGATTTTATCACACACACACCACATCCACCCCATAATGCTCGGCATAACGGCGTCTTTGGCGGCTGGCACGTGATCTCTGTGTGAGGATCGTGGCCGCCTTGCTTACGGCAGTCGAAGGTTAAATTGATTAGGGTCAAAGGGCGTGTTTGATCGTAGCGGCGTTGCGTGACCTGTGCAAGGTCAGCCGCTGAGGTCCTCCTCCACGTCCTTAGTTTGCAAAAAAAAAAAAAAAGAACAAAAACAAAACTGGGGAGACGTGGACGGGAGGGTAGTGGTGAGGGTTGGGGGTGAAGAGAGAAACTTTGGGGCGCACGTGTTTTGTTCATTCGCGAAGCAATCAGTCCCTGACTGAGAGAAACTGCAGCATTGAGTGCAGCACGCAGCTTCAGTGTCGCAGGTGCGTGACTAGTTCCGGTTGGAGCGTCACCGTGGGACGTGACGTACAACTACTGCGAAGGAAAATGATCGCCTTGTTTAGAACAGTTTAGATGCTCTTATCTTATTCCATACACGCGTCCATTCGCCCATCTCTCACTTCTATTTCTCCTCTCAGCTCCCTCTCATGTTTGTTTACATGTCTGTTAATGACTTATAGGAACTGTCTTGTGAATGATGTTAATCACGTGACTTTACTGTAATTAGTCCTTGTCTTTGTTAGTGTCTTTGTATCTTACGTCTTGTCTCTAAAAATGTGTCGAGCGCTTACACACAGTACTGTCGGTGTGCGATGGAAGCAAATGTCCAGACCATACCCATATTCTAAACGGTGTGTAATTTTCAACCAAAGACACTGTGAAAGAAAGACGAAAATAATGATAAAAAAAACAGACAGCAGGATTGCAAGAAAGAAAAAATAACAACAAAAAAGATCAGAGGCAAAGAAGGAAGACAAAGGAAAATACAGAAAAAAATGAAAAAGGTAAAAAAGAGAAAAACGGGGAAAAGAATGAAAAAAATAGGAAGGAAAGAAAAAGATATAAAGAAAGAAAGCAAAGAAGACGATATAAATAAAGAAAGAAATGAAGGAAAAGATATAGAGAAAGAAAGGAAATATAACTAGAGAAAGAAACGAAAGAATAAATAAATAGGGAAAGGAAAGAAAAAGATATAAAGATAGGAAGGAAGACGAAAGTTAAACAAAAAATAAAAGAGGGGAAATACAAAGAAAAAACAAAATAAAAAAATAGAAGGAACAAAAAGGAAAGAAAATAAAAGACAGAATAAAAAATCAAACTAAAGAAGGACAAAGGATATGAAAAAATTAAAAGACAAAGAAAAAAATAAAAGAGAAAAAGAATAAAAGAAAAGAAAGAAAAGACAAAGTAAAAAACAGAGGCAAAAAGCAAAATGAAATAAAATAGCAAACCAAAAAAAGTAAAAAGAAACAAGAAGGAAAAAAATAATAGAAAGGTGGATGGTAAAAAGAAGGAAAGAAGGAAAGGCAGAACTATAGAAAGAAAGAAGGAAGTAAAAGCAAAAGAAAGGAAGAAAGAAGGAGAAACAGACGAGGTGCCATCAGCCTAATGCCGACTGTGCTTTGTGTTCGTAGCCCGCCGAAAGAGAGAATCGATGGCGGATGCAAACAGATTGGTTTGCCACTCAATGTCACAGTCTCTGGCACTTTCTAACAACCACTGGATGTGATCTGAATGTGAGATGCAGCAAGGGGCACTGAAGACTATCCCAGAAACCTCTTGCGGACTCCTTGGCTAGCCCACAGCAGCAGCAGGTCGAGCTGCAGGACCTGATGACGAGGGATGCAATGTGTGAAACGGCCGAGATATGGAACTCTTAGTAACTCCTGTGAAAACATCCGCAGATATGAATATGTTTTGTAAAGTGAGTGTCGATCACTTCTCCTAGCTATCGTCCTCCTGTCTAGCTTCTCTTTCACGCACACACCACCACCAACCGCCTCACCCCCGATATTAATATTTTTTTACGAGTTCAAGACAACAAGACTGAGCGAGGTCATATAAAAATGTGAACCCTTGTTTAAAAAGTGAAAACAAACAAACAAAACATGATGTATGTGTAAATGGACAGGAACTGTCGTCAAGAGACTGGAGCCTGGGACCCTGGAGTCGACGGCAGATAAAATATGGCGACGAAAGGCGGGGCAGACCGCTGTCTCCACATGGCTGTGCCATGTGTGAAAACACTGTCGCCATCTTCTACCCACTCCCAACCCCACCACCCCAATGACGCAATCACAGCCCCCAAAAACACGAACACGATTACGAAAGCAATAGCCAGGCCCTCGGTGGACGCTCGTCCCTTCTCTCGCCACCATTGCGGTGGCCAATGGCGACCCATTGCTTCAACCCGTCCGTCACAAATTGCGGCGCTTCCCTTGTGAAATGGTCGCGCGTTTGGAGAAAAAACACGGACAGGAGATTGCAACTGTACGGAGAGATTGCCTCCCGCACTTCTTTGGCGGGAGCCAGGGTGGATTCCCTGCCGGCCTGTTTCTCACTCCCCCTGGTGTTGATACATCAGAATTTCATTAGGGCAACTAAAAATATTTGCCACTAACGCCAATTTTCTGAGGGGATGGCGTCGACGCACTGTCGGGTCGGCTGCTCGGCCGACCGACCGACCGGCCGGACCGGACAGACAGACAAACGTAGTCTTTCTGCTCCATTGGCCAGTCCTCTCTCTCTATTTTCAGAGAGATGGAAGGTGTTAGGGGGTGTAATCTAATCTGGACAGCAAGACGCAGTTGTCGTGTCCTCCACACGCTCTTTACGCCACGTGGACGTCCCCCTTCCCCTCGAATGTTGGAGGTTCATGGTGGGGGGGGGGAGTGGGGTGGGAGGCACGACCTCTTCGGCACCAGTTCCTCCATGGCGAAGCCTAGACTATCTCCATCTCTCTCTCTCACAGAAGGACGGCAGGGGATGGGGAAGGAGTAGGGATGAGGCCAAGGAACCGCGATGCTTGATCTTTGCTGGTGGTGGTGGTGATGCTGGTGGCGGTAAAAGCCTTATTGACTGTCGCCCTGATCTCCTGGCTGCGCTGGCTCACTTCTCGTCGCCACAACACGTAATCGGCTCAAAAGCCCGGCTGACAGGTCAAGCAGAAGGCTGGGTGCCGGGGGTTAAGTGTTATGTAGGAAGGAGGAGAGTCGCTGTACCTGCACTGCCCACCAGCCTGGTCATAAATAAATCCGGGAAACACCAGTCACACAGCACCGTGCCAAAATTAAGTAGAAAAGAATAAATAATGTGAAACTGTTGGAGCTGTTCATTGTGTGGATAAGAGTATTGTACACGACGGCATCGCTCGATGTGTTTCGTGTTAATGCACATTAAGCTGTTGGCTTGTCTGTCTTCATGAAAGTCATTCGTGTTGCCTTCTATAATCGTGGGTGTGGGTGCAGATGTCTGTGTGTGTTCGTGCGTTACTCACCTTCATTTCCGGTGAGCCTGAATCTCTCCGCCAATCAGAATCTTTAATATTGCGAGCACTGACATCGAAGCCTTTCCTCTGTTTTCAAGATTGTTGCAATGTTCAACAGCTTTTGCAAGAAATGGATAGGTTAAAAAAAATTCTCGGTCCCACTTCAAGTTCTAATTGTGTCTTCCTGAAACCCACCTTTATCATGTTCACAGTCTGATATCGGCCATGTTGCCGAGCAAATCCCCGGTTTAGCCTCTAATGCATTCTTGGTGTATCTCAAAAATTTGTTTTAAAGCGAAAGTAAATCAGTGGAACAGATACGACAAAGGTTATCTCATGCAACGTTTGACACCCAGGAAAGAAACCTCATTCCTCAGTAAAAATTAAAAAACGCAAACGTGAGTAAGGTTACAATCAGTTCACGCTGTAGCTGCTGCTGGTGGTGGTAGTAGTAGCAGCAGTGGTAGATGTAGACTGCTGTATAGAAACCTGCCTTTCACTTTTGTAACCCTTTCCGTCAAAGTCGTGCCTAGATACTATATACCCTCTTGATGCCGCCACCCTCGCCAACCAGCATTTTCCGACAACAAAAGTTTGCAGAAAAGTTTTCCACAGTCCCCTACAACGACGACATCGGATTTTAAAGTAAGGAGGACAAAGTGTGGGGGAGGAGGAACTATTTTCATGGCAAGAACTGCATTGAACCGAAAAACGCGAGAAACTCTTCTGTCGTAAAGAGGAATAAAATATTTACGGGTTTATTTTTTAACCATCGTTACTCTTTTTGAAAAATTGTATTTGTTTGGGGGTAAAAAGAAACTATTTTCTTCAGCGGAACTGGAATACTGCTGCAGGCAAAAGCCTTAATCGGGCGGGAATCCGACAACAGCAACGTTGACATCATCGATTGACATTTTCTCTTCTTACCGAGCGTGTCCAGAACAAGAGGAGCATCGCTTTTTTCTGTTCGTGGAGCGAGGTGTTGATGTAGTTTCGCCATCACTTGCGCCTTTAGCCTTTATTACTATTTTTAATCTTCCGCCAGAGCTTCAGTGTATCGACTGACACTAACCAAACTCGAGAGTGTTTGGTGAGGCCAAACGCAATAAGGGATTTCATCTTTGTTTAGGGTATGCTGCCAACTACAGCCACGGCGGAGAAAATCCATGGGCATATTTCCTATTGTTTCCTAAAAGAAGCTGGAATTTTGAGGAGGTCATGTTGACTCTGTCTTCGGGATGCCTGCGCAAACACACGCAACGTTGCTCTTCGGGAGTGTTGAAACAGCGGCGGGAGCAGCATCGCTCCCTGTCGCGGCCATTGTTCTGTCAGGATCTGAAACAACATGGCGGCTAGTTGTACAGTCTCAACATTACTTACTGTCTTTCCTCGCTTCCTTTTCTTCCACAACCAAAGATTTGTTCTGATCTTTGCTATCTCCCTGTCTTCAATTTATGTTGGTAGATCTTAATTTCCATTTAGCTGAGTTTTTTTTATTTTTTATTTATTTTTTTTAATTTTTCCTCACGTTCCATCTGTGTAACGCGCATGACAACACAGCGCATCTAAGGCTATAAAGAAGAGGGGGATAGTGGAGGAACGAGGATGTGGGGGAGAGAACCGTAAATGATAGTAAGGAGGAAGAGAGAGTATTTCTACCATCGAAAATTTTAAAGAATGCCTTCATTATGATTGGATGGACACGCATACCGAAACGCTAGTTTTGCTTGTATGAATGTTTGTTTATGTTTATATACTATATGAGTTCATGTTTACACTTGGGTCATTTATGTGTGCACGTGTCTGTTTTCCATTTTATTTGTTCACTCCTGTCTATTACTAACCGTGCGCATCCCCATTGTAGTCTACCCTACACCCTCCACACAAACACAACTCCTACTCACAATCCACCACCACCACCACCATCTCCCACACTCTCTCTGCTCCTCCCTCTCTCCTCCCCGTGCCGTGCCAGCACTTTGTCCCCCATCTCCTCGCATCGATGAGCACGCGGCTTTGGCACCTTGTCGCGCGCGACTCCCGTGAAACACTCTCAAAGAAAATAGAGACCACGGAGCTGTGACCATAAACTGCGAGTCTCGAGCGCCTCCGAGAAGAAACGACACTTAGTTTTAATCAGCCCGGCTTCTCGCAGACCCCTCGGGCCAAAAGGCAGGCAGCACTGTACCCGCCATTGTTGCGCTGACGTGCTTATTAGATCTGCGATCGACAAGCCATCGGGCCGGCCGCGCGGGCAAGTGGCAAATAGCCTCGGGACACGAGCGGCAGGCGGCCAATCACAAACAAATTTCGTGTTTACCTTTCGGTCTCCTGCGGCAAGGGCCACTGCAGCGGCGCGAAGAGTTCAATTTGGGACTGGCTCTGCCAGTGGAAACCCCAAGGTGGACAGGGAAGCTGCTGCTTGCTGGGCGGACCGTTGGGGGTTCTTTGTTCTTAAAAGATAAGGGAGGGTTCGGGTGGTGGGTGGATGTGGGAGGGGAGGACCGTGACCTGTAACGCGCGTGTGTCGCTTTTTCACGGTTGGATGGAATCAGTCCAAGGCGTGCGTGCGTGTTTGGCGTGTGTGTGAGAGTGAGTGAGAGACATAGTAAAAGAAAAAAAAAAGAATAATTTATTCCTATCGTTCATCCTTTAGTTTTTCTTTCTTTCTCTTAAAACTTAATTTCTCTCTCTATCTCTTTTTCAATCACACTTATTAGCGCTCGTTCATATTCACGAATAAACGACGACTCAAAATAGACACACAAAATTTTATATATATGTATAAACAAACAATCAACTTATATCTCAGTAACTAAGAGAAATCATTACAAAAAAATGTCCGAATTAAAAGAAGTTCTCACCTCTTGCGTGCCATGCTGTTTATTGATGTCCTACACGATAATCGAGGCACAGTCATGCCTGCACGATACGGAGGAGAGCTGTCATCAGCAGCTGCAGCCCCCCTCACTTCTCCCTTGTCCCTCCACCTTCCACCTTTCGAACCCTTCCCCCTTTCCCCCTTTCCTTTTCATCTCACCCATTACCCCCTTCGTTTAGTTAGACCGAGATCCGACAGTAGGATCATCTTGTGAGAGCAGGTCCAAGTGGCGCATGCTTAATTGTCCCCCCGCCCCTCCCTTGGAAACCATTAGCACGGTGTGCGCCAGGGAGCGCGAGCTGCCCAAGATGCGGGACTGGAAAGTATGAGAATCGGTCTCCTCCACCATCGTCTTGCCTGCGACTATCCTTCCTTGGTGTCACAACAGGATCATGGACCCTGGCAGGTCTTTTCTTGGTGCAAGCGGCAAGGAGTCTGGCATTGGTAAGTACAATTATGATCTTTGTCTTGGTGGTGGTGGTGTTGGTGGTGGTGGTGGTGGTGGTGGTGGTGGTGGTGGTGGTGGTGGTGGTGAGCTGTTAGTCTTAACCGACCTCCCCACCATAGTCTCCGCCTTTAGTTCTTCACACGCTTGAGACCGGGGTTTCCCCATCAGTCCTTTTTTTGATGAACTCGTGGGCATCGGGGTCTGAGAACTGTTCCGGAGGGTCAATAAATCAGGGCTTCATTCACAGAAGCTGGGGTGCATGGGGTGGGGTGGAGGGTTGGGATGGGTGGATGCTGGCGATGGAGTCTCTTGGCAAGGAACTCGTGCTTGTGTGTCGCTGCCTGTGACAGCAGACGAGAGGTGGTCGATACTTTATTACATTACTGACTGAAGATGGAGCTGCCATCTGTCGGTTTGGTTGTACACTGAGTACTCGGTTCCGCTCGAACCAAAGCTCGAGACTATTGCAAGTGCCAAGTGTCTTTGAGCAACGTGACCAGTATCAGGGTTGGTACGCAGTGTGCAGTTTGTTTGCGTACTTGCACGCGTGTATGTGAGTGAGGTCATGTGTTTGTGTGTGTGTGTGTGGCTTACATGGGGAGCAGACTGAACAATTATTGCTGGCACTAAGCCACAGTTCCTGACAAAGCTGTCTGGGAAGAACTCGCGGTATCTGGTACGAAAAGTGTGTCAGAATGAAACATGGACACCATACTGGCGAGTATGCGAACCTTCTGATTCGGAGTCTGTTGCTGGAACCAGTAGGCTGTCCACTTTCTCTTTGTATGAAAGCCATGCTACACTTTTTTTTTCTTTGGGCAAGATTCCGGTATACCAGTCACACTAGAGCTGTAGTAGTATAAGCACTATTGGTGGTGGGATAGAAAAGAACAGGGTTGTTGTACTCTAGACGATCGTAGAGGAATCAGAGCTCGTGACGATTCCTCGAAACAGTTTTCGTTCCTAAATATCGTTTCCAAGCAACGTGTCATACACCTTCCATGAATCAAGAGCTCCTTCTGTCTTGTGCTCCTCTCAGTTTCTGAGAAAAAAAATCTGTTCCCACAGCACGGTCTGTCAATAAGCCCCACGACGCCGCTGTCTTGGACTGCTCTGCAGGATACATCAGTCATCTGCCTCGCCTGATGTGTGATGACACATGTTAATCCTGGATATCCCCCAGCTCACTCCACAAAATCGAACCGTGAGTAAACAAGCCGTAAACAAGCCTTATCCAACAATTTGAGGCTTGCAGCGCTGAGTAGAAAAAATTTCTAGAATATTTTCAATATTTGAATTTTTTCCCTTTTCTGTAATTTTCCCCCTTGGCGTCTTTCATACCCGTTATCTGTTTTTGTTTTTGTTGCTCTTCTTCCCTCCATTCCCCAACCCCACCATCTCATTTCATGTTTTACACACTGAACCATTTCCATCTCCCTTTTGCCTATCAGTGACACTTGACAGCCCCAGCGCCCTCTATCAATTTATTACCTGCGGCCAAGGTGGTCGCCAACCTGACACGTGCGCGCGCGCGGTAAAACGTGCATTTACAAATTCAGCACCTCCTGCTCTGACGGATTTCTAAACACTCGGCCGGAAAAAGCCATAAATTTTCCACATACACGCAACTCCGCAGTGAGTGGTGCACAGCAGCATCCTTCTGATTCCGATGCTGCCAGAGGAGGTTGGGTAACGCATGCGTGCGGCCAACGTTCACGAACCGTGGAGGACCATTCAAGAACCTGTGGACCTCATCGCCCCATCATTTTCTTTTTCTTCTGTTAGTCTTGTTCCGCTTTCTTCTTCATTTTCTTTGTTTTCTTTTTTCTTTGATACCAGGAGAGCTCCATTGACGACACTTTCGACGTCCAGGCTTGCTTTCTAAGTGCAAAGATGCTTAAGTTTTCCAAAACTGACTTTGACAAATACCGGATACAAATGAAACATGGCTATAACAATTGCTAACAGCTTTGAAACTCACAAACTTTACAACAAAATACAAATCACTTACAGTATATACACAAAGAGAAATGGTAAACAACCAAGACCAAGAAATATGGAGAAAAAAAACCTACTCTCAGTGGAGATAAATACTCTCGGTGAATACCTACGGCAAATAAAGACAGGACATCCCTGGCAGGAAACATTTTGTCTGGAACTCTCAGCACAACATGCAAACGACTGCAACCGAAGATTCCAGCTGGGGGACGTCGTGGCAAGAGCCCGCGGCAATCACGAGTGTAAGAGACAGATCTGAAGACTAACAACCTCCGGCGTCTGGACCAGAGGTCAGGGGGCAAGTAGGTCTAGTGCTGCTGAGGGTTGTGCAGCGCGGAGTGAAAAATGACTGAGTTACACCCACGGACTTTTTGATGGAATGCGTTAATGATACAAGCTGCTCACGTTTGACCAATGACAAAAGTAATCTGTTTTAGATGATGAATGAAGGGTTGGAATATTGCTTTTAGGTTTGTAGCAACCTCCTTTTTCCCTCTTCCGTTCTTCTCTTTTTTTATTTAATTTTTTTATGGTTTTTTTTTTTTTTCTGCCATACACTAAAGGCAGAAACTCCAGAAACGAAAGTCGTTCGGTGGACTAACATTAATCTTCAAGTGTCAGCAACACTCTGGACTTTACCTTCGCCGTGTGCTAAGGTTTTTATTTATCTCAATTATTTGTATTTTAATTTGCTTCTAATAATTCACTTGGCATTAACTTGCCCTTTCGTTTCTTTTGCTTCGTAATGGTGTCAAAAGTGGTCTCAGACTCCACGAAATTTGCGAAGGGAAAGCAAAAGACAAGAAGAAAAGAAATGGAGGAAAATAAAAAGAGAAAAAAGAAGAAAACGACAGAGCAAAGAAAGCAAATAAAAAGAAAATTAAGGAGACCTCAAGGAAAAGTGAAGGTGCACTCAAAATAGTAAATTTTATGTGTGCGGTGTGACCATGTATCTTACTGGCGGCAAACGTGGAACTTAATTAATAGCAGAGCTGATAAAGAACAGTTTATATAAGGCCAGAAGTCTTCCAACATCTTCATACAAATATGCTGGTTGTTAAAAAAAAGTTGGAAAGTGCTTTGTTAAATCAGTTTAATGTTTTGGATGGTATGTTGCCTCGTACCTCTCTCACAAGCTCAGAGAGAGAGAGACAACGAAGACATCACCACCAGTGTATTGTTTGTGAAGTTAGTTCAAGCCTCCACAGAAGGGGGCAGAAGTCTGCTGCAGGTGCCAGGCTCTGTGGGCGACTACCGAACGGTTACTTGGGGCTTCACCCAACTTTCACCTCCAACAAAATCGTCAAACGAACTACTGGGAGGGGAGACAACCTTGCTACAGAACAGGGGAGACAATCGTGCTTGACGCTGACTGTATCTGTCTGGCTGTTTGTCTGTCTGGGTGGCTGCTTTCTTTCTTGCTTGCCAACCATATATATTTTTCTTTCTACCGATTGGCTAGTTGCTGCCTGTCAGTGTAGTTCTCTCTCTCTCCATCCTTCCTTCCTTCTCTCGTCTTGCCCCTGAAGTGCTCAGCGGAAACCTGTTGGCTGCACGTCTTTACAAACCGTGACACCCGTTTGCTTGCGAGGCTTGGCAATCGAAGTTTAATTTACTCCTCTTGGTCCATTCCCCTGCAACAGCTGCAGTCGCTGATCGCAGTTTTATCCGCAACCCGCAACGAATTATTCGCAACTCGCCGTCCGCCGAGCAAACAAATGAGCCTCGGTCTCCCCTACACTAGTGTGTCACTCACCTTCCTCTGGCACTTAGTTGTCAAGCTGTCAATGGTCTTATAAGCAAACGGGGGATGCTGGCTGCGATCGCCAGTCAAAAGGCGGGGGGAGCACGCCTACAGACCCAAACAGACCAGGCGAGGCCGATCCGGGTATTTATGCCTGGGTGTCAGACCTACCTGAGTTATGCCCCAGGTCACACCCGCTGCCATGCATCACCAGGGGCTGGGGCAGCCCCGAGACTTCTTCCTTGCAGGAGGTGCTAAAGACCCGCAAAGCAGGGCAGCTAATTTTAACCAGAAGGTTTAGAGGTGTGTGTGTCTGTAGGGTGGTGGAGGAGGAGTGGAGGATGTGCCCGACCTCCACAGGGTCGGAGGGGTGGAGTGGTGTATTAGCTGTCATTGCAGGGTGGAGAGGGGAACACAGGCGGGTGGGTTTTTAACCGTGTAGATCGTCGAGGGGCTCGGCCGAGCATCAATCTGCCAGCGCCGAGAAAAACCGTGCTCGACAGACATCTGAAGTGGTTGGCTCCTAATGAGGGTCCTAAAAAGGTGGGTGGCATGGCACAAGACCCTAGAGTTGTTGTATGAGGTGCCAGGGTGTGGGGGTCAGGTGAGGTGACTTATCTTCGTTTGACTTCTTCTCACGAACGACTGTCTGCCCGATCCTCTAAGCCTCGGGTCCTCTCAGTAACACGTAGACATACTTATCTAAATGATGGCCACACCATCGCAGGAAATCCCACTTTCAAGAATTTCATTACACAGTGCACGGGTACTATTGTGGGAAGTACATTATAACTGACCGTTACAGCATCCACAAGAAAGCCAAAGTCATAATTTATTTTTTAAATACTTTTAAACATACATCCTAGATGAGGCCTACTGTGAATGAGGGAATGTAGGTAAGCCATAACATCTCAAGTGAGAGTATTAGTCTAATGAGTCCCACAATCTCAGGCACAGACAGGTATCACAATAATCTTCTGACCAAAAAAAAAAAAGTAAAATCGAGATAATCTTATTTTGTCATCATTGTCCTGTAGTAGGCTTCCATGAAGGGGGAGCCTAATTTTACAAAATACAAACCTACATCGAGCAGTCAATGTTTTTTTCCCACCCACCCCACCTCAGCATCGCATCTGTCTCCTCCTATATCTTGTGCTTGTCAAGTCAAGTATGTGGGAGGTTTTCTTTACGGCCAAGCAGACGACATTCTACCAATGAGTGACACTTCCAACCAGGCACTTTTCTTACGCGATATTTTTTAATACCTTCCAGCAGGGTGGGGTTTCCTTTTTTTTCTTTCTATTTGCCTTCTACTTCTTCCCTGATACGCTCGGGTACTGCCCCACCCTACCCACCCCACTCCCAGCGCCCACCTCCTCTCCAGATGTTCATTATGCTCTTTGGAGTGTTCGCGTGACTTTAACCCAGTTTATTTGGCACGTTTGAGGCTTCCCCTGGAAGCACCTGCAAGAATTAAGGAGGACATGTGCAGTCAATCGCAGCAATTTTACCATTTCCATCGGGGCATGTGTCAAGAGATGCCAAACACCATTAAACTGCCTGCCGGCTTCCACTTTTTCCTAATTCCACTCTTTTTTTTTTTCTCCCCCTCAAACAACTCGCAGCCTCTGTTGGCAAGTGCCTGCCATGGTGATAAAGGTCCTTTATCGCTCTCTCGCACGTTCGTAACGGTCCTGTCGCCAGCGCGTCAGATGCCGCAAGCAGGTCGTCAGATGAAGATGCAGTAGACACGTGACGTGCAGCACCTGTCGCAAGTAGAGGCCGAGACTTGCACGAGAGACCCGCACGTGGACTCGGCAGACATTTTATCATTGAATCTGGCAGCGCTGTCCCCACCATCCATTACTGGGCAGCTGTTTGTTTATTTTATTTGGGGAGTGGCGAATGTTTTGCGAAAGATTTAGTAAAACTGACCACTGCTACGTCAGTGGGGGGCAATGAAGTACGCAGGATTATAGTCGATAGGCAGAATCAGTTTTATTTCTTTATTTGTAAATGAATTGTAAAAATATCATTCCTTATTTGCCTGCCTGTTCCCTGACTTTTGTCTATTTTTTCTGACTGTCCGGCTATGCAGGTTATTGATATTTTTTTTGTGACCAATATTTAACTACTGTTTCCATCTTTCACATTCTTTCTTTGTTTATATTTATCATTCAGCGGGCCAATGAATTAAGCAGTTGATTAAATATTGGTCAGTTAGCTAATCGTCTGTCATGATCAGTCAATCAGCGTCAAAGCATCGCATCCCATTTGTATTGTATTATTAGAATACTTATGTTTATTTTGTATCGCATTGTTGCACCTTTCTTTCTTACCTATCAACAAATTTTACTCTTTTATCCACCCACTCTCCCACCCCTCAACCCTTGCGACATACCTGATACAGACATAAACATTTTTGTACACCAGGTATTCCCTATAAGAGATAAAAGAACACCTGCCGTCAGAGTCACATCCCCACCCCAGACCCCATCTCAGATTAGTTTTCCCCAGGTCCTCAAAACCGTTTCTTTGGATGCGAAACGGTAATCAGACCTTTGTCTGTCTTAGTTGCGGCGATTTATCACCGAGACAGAGCAGAAACCGAAACTTAGAGACCCCGACACACAAAGGCCGCCTAACGGAGAGGCGAGGGGAGGCAAACATATTGACGTTTAAATCAGGACGTCAGATGACCCCAGCCGCCGTCAGCTCTGACTCCCCATCCGGTCCCAACAAGGCTGTAATCACTGCTGCTGGAGTCCTACTGTTGTCCCCCTCTCCCACCCCGATCTCGCCACAAATACCAGTGGTGATGTATTAAGTCATTTAACCCTCAGTTTGTCACCTGTCGGGGCCGTAACTGGGGTTATTTACAGGTGACGCAGACGGCGGGGGACTTGCAGAAACGGATCTACCTATCGCATGTCAACCCACGACACGGTGTCATGTTACGTCACTGCAAACTCGGGTACCTGGCTTTGAGAGTCTTGTGTGAACACAGGTGGGAAAGATTGAAGTCGGGGATGACCTCAAGGTGTGAGGACTGTGACTGCAAAGTGAAACTCTAGCCTCACCTTTGTCCTCAGAAATTCCTTAACTCTCTCTTGAACATAATTGAAATACCTTTAATTTTTTTTTCAACGTTGGGAACTAATTGCTTCCTGATGCTGTGCCATGAAATAACATAGTAATTAGTCTGTACATTTTAACAAGTGCCCACGTGGTCGTAAGTTTGAGACGAGACAGTTTCGTTCGGTGTCTTCTCTTCATTTGAAATACCTGTTCCTTCCCCTCGTTAGAAAACGGTATACGAAGCTAATAAAGCCATCAAGTTTAATCAACCGCCATTTTTCATTAATTTAATTCCTTCCTTTTAAACGGGGGGATGTTCTGTGTAATTCTGGTCTGTTAGGGCTTTAAATTAATTTTAAAGTAAACGAAATGCTCAGACTTCGTTCGTTACCCACGCAACGCCAAAGCACTAATTCTTCCTGCTGGTAACGGCAACGGGGTACCTACCCTCTCCCCACCCCGCCTACAACTACCATCGAAATGCCAAGCCAGTGAAATTCCTTCCAGTGATGTTCACAAAAATGCCACCGCACTCCCAGGCCTGCTAGGAGCTGTGTTCTCTCTTTCTTTCTCTCTTTCTTTCTCTCTTTCTTTCTCTCTTTCTTTCTCTCACTCTCCCATCCGTTAGTGGAGGCGAAGAGAGAGGCTGAGGCTCCGGCACCTTCATGCGCCTGGCAGCCAACGCGCGTGTTGTCCAAACATGACGCAGGGTCGAGGGTTTGTTTGACACCTCTGAGCTGCGCTCACTGGAGGGAGATGGCAATCTGCTAGTGGGGAAAGTAGAGATAGAAATAACTAACATATCACAGCACTGGCCCTCAGTCCCTCCCTCAAGCACTTCAGTAACATCGGACCATTCTGGGAACTCCATAATATTACTGTCTTTTTTTTAAGAGCTAGGGTTGGGGTGGATGTTGCTGTATTTGTTTGTGTGTGGTGCTGGAATAAGTGCGTTCACTTATGTGTTTGTGAGTGTGTCCGAGCGTGTTCACATTGCCCAGTCTATAGTCAGACTGTTGTTGCACTCAGTAAGCGGGTGCTGATGGCGGCAAGACTGGGTTCATATATCTATATGGCCGCTAATAACAGGTTAGGCACAACGCATCTGTGAAAGGTCAGATGTCAAGCAGGCAGTTTTATAGACGTAATGTGGTCTGGTCGTTAAACGGGGGCAATCTCTCCCGTCTCACTCAGTCCTTCCTCTTCCTCTCTCTCTCTCCCTTCACTACCCCTTTCACCATCTTTCCCAGTTTATTTTTATTTCACTTTCCCGGAGGTTCACATTTTTTTTTCTTCCTAAAGTGATTGATCAACGCTTTTGTGGATTTTGTACATGCGCTTTAAACAAAAAGTCCCTGGTTACAAAACATTTCTTCGCCAAAAACTGGTTTCGTTAACAGTATGCAAACAAAACAACAAAAACATGTTTGTCACTATTTGCCAATTTTACTGGCGTGACTGTATGAAGAATTTCTTTATCCAACACGAAATCATTGAGAGTTTATGCTTTCCCTTGCAAATTATTCAAACGGATGTATGTATAAAGGGTAGTCACTCGAGTAGTTACTGCTTGGTCTTTGGACATTCAAATATAATCTCCCTTTTCATTTGGAATCGTCTTTGTTTCATCAATCTTCAGACCACATTCCGAAAATCTTTTCTCCTTCTCTCTCTCTCACAGGCGCAACCAGAGAAAAAAAGAAAGACATTACTGTAACAGGTGTGATGTTATTTCGTAATTGTCGGTATGCTACACACACAATACAAGGACTACACGTGCATATAAATTTATAAGCTAAAGAAATTAAAAAGAACATGTTCGTCTAACTTTTTGCGAGTGGTCAGATGTTACTGACGATGAGTTTTAATTGATGATGATTATAATATGATATTGTCTTATCTGCAATACCTTTCACGTTTTTTTTATACCCTTGACGATATTAATTATTAATGTCAGAGGTCAAGGGATGATGATGAATATGAGGATGAGGAGGAGGAAGAAGGAGAAGAAGAAGAAGAAGAAGAGGAGGAGGAGGAGGAGGAGGAGGAGGAGGAATGTTTCTACACTCGCTTCGATACTGAAACCTTATTTCGAAAAGAATGGAGTAAGAAAAAGATCGAGACCAAACAATCTCTCTTCAGTCTCAGATCACGTGAAATCTCTCTCTCTTCTCTAACAAACGATATCACACACAGAATCTGTCGTAACACGTTCTCTCCCCCTCCCTATCGGCCCACCCCGCCCTCTACTCGGGCTGGTGTCAAGATCAGCGTGAAAGACCCAAAGGAAGTTGTGCCTCACCGCAGCAAAGGCGCGATGGCTTTGGAGGCCAAGATGAAAGCGGCTGCCAAAGGAGTGTTCCAAGAAGCAAATATTTATGTAGCCAATTGTAAACTGTTTGATACGGACTCCTAATCTTGCCCTTTCAGCCGCAGAGGCAGTCTGGCAGAAAGCAAAATGATTATGGCCTTTGCATAATCTGGAATAATTCTTTGAGACGTTTTTAACGATCACAATGATGCGATTGTCGAGTGTCCACAAGTGAAATGGAATCCCTAGATACGCGCTTCCAGTCGCATTTGAACTTGAGAGGGAAAAACCGTGGCACTGACATGGAGTGTTCTACCAGGATTTTTTTTTGACTACTTGTTTTTTGGTTAGAATTTGGGGAAGATAATGGTCTGATGAAGGATAGCCAGCCATAGCCGACACTTACAGCAGACAGCGGTCTAATTGGAGGATACCAGCGGAGTCCACCCTCATTGTTTACACGCCACCAATCAAGGCCAGCAGATTTCGCCAGCAGTTTGTGTGAGAAATTATTTCGTGGCAATTCACAGACAAGATTAGTAGTTGTGTCTGGTACACATGCCTTACATATTTTCTCGACATTAAATGTAATCTCTCCTTCTTTCCCTGCCCACCCTCACATCTTCCTTCTCTCCTTCTCTCATTCCTAGGCTTCGATTTCTTCTTCATTTTTCCTTTGCATGTTATTTTGTCCGTTTCTTCTTTTTCTGAGCATTCGTCATCACAATACGATCGGGTTTCTTTTCTCGTCTAGTGGACAGTAGAGCTGTATAAGACATACTGCTTGACTGCGACTGCATCATCATTATCATCATCATCATCATCATCAGCAGCAGCAGCGTCATCATCATCTTAGTGTGCCTTGTATTCGTCTTTCTTTTGATATAATTCTCTACCTTGTCTATGATTAGAAAAAGTTTGTCACCTAACACCATAAGACTGTTATTCAATTATCAGGGATATATTCAGGTTTCTCTTTCCATCTCCACCCCATCCCAGTCACAAAATAAGAATAAAAAGGCCACCGATTATTTCAGCAAATGACATCGATAAGTCTCAAGTTAATGTAAGTAAAACACTGCCTGAGCTGCAATACTCAGTGAAGCGCGTCACCAACACAGAATTAAATGTCCTGGGTTCAAATCTCGTCTTGCGTACACTCGTTCTTACCATCTGTGCTGAAAAGACATAGTACAAATTCTATCAATACCGCTCTGAACTTATTGAAAGTTATATCCATGTCAATAATTATGCATTACATCAATAAATTTCTAAACTGAGAAAAAATTAAGTCTGAAAACTCCGCTGCTCTCTACGATAAAGTCTCTAGAGGTAGTTCAGTGTAAAACACCAAAGAGAGGAGAGAGAACTGAGAGAAGGAGAAAAGATCTATTTTACAACGAAACCTTTCCAATTAAAAATTGTCTGAGGTCATGGGGTTTTTCATTACTCCTTCCCTACCATTTCTGTGCAGACGGTGCCACTCTGTATGGTTTCCATAAGATTAGACCAATGTTGGAAATGAAACGCCCAGCAGGTTCGCCGCATGTAGATACTGGAGGATTCTGTCCCCCCGAAGCCGTCCTCTGTGAATTTTGTGCGATTTCCGCCCGGAGGAATAGGGCGCAGCTTCGGAACACTTTCAGAGGTCCATCCAAATTCCTCCATTAACGGGCTTCTTGCAAGTGCTGCTGGGTAATACACAAGTTTTTTTGACAGTGCCTTTTCTTTGACAGTTCAATTACCTCTTACGTGGTTACACGTAATTCCATTGTCGATGACCTTTCTAGAAAACCGCCATATCGACTTTTAGCTTAGGGGGGACCTCAGAACTTGGACACAAGTTTTGTCTGGAATCGGTGTTTGGCATGTGAGTTGACTGAGACTGTCGGGAAATCTGAAGTTGTAGACAACATTTTTCAACTTTGCAGCAGGACGAGGATGAAGGTGATGAAGACTTTGACAATGGCATGATGAAAACGAGGTTTTTGAATTAATACCAGTCCTGTGTGTGTGTTTAGTGATAATGGATGTGTGGTGAGTAGTGTTCGAGTCTCGCTGGACGGCTTGAAGCTGGATGCTGCTGCTGCAGCTGCTGACTTCGCCATAAAAATAACTGATGCTTCGACTGGCATGACATCATCTTGGCGCCCATGTCAGCGATGTCTGCTTTTCTTTCTTTACGACCATCGTGGTTAATGCTACCTCCCTTCACTTTAAAGTGCAGTTTTCTATTCAAACTGTGTCGGCAGTGTTCGGTGGTTTGTCAGACCTGCGGATAGCCGCACAACGATCGACCCCCCATTTCCTTCCGACATTTTTTTTAACCCTTTCCTCTACCTCCCAGTAACTCTAATTTTCTTACATTTTTATTTTATTTATTTTATTTTTCTGAGCGAGAGGGGTGCATTCCATATGTCAGACCATCTAACGCTATCCCGCCATAAAAAAAAAATCGACGGAAGTGAACGCTGGGAAGTGGATGACGTCATCGCACGTGACGCCGCCATTAGAACATCAGCTGTGTCGAAAGTGTTTAAATGTCGTGGCTTTTGACAGGACTGAATGGCGGCCAAGGCTGTTGGCGGTGATGGTGGTGTCTGACTGTTTATTGCGCGCTGGCATTTTAAATGGTCGGTGTGAGCACGTGCGTGCGCGCCTGTGAACAGCAGGCAGACCGCCGCCACGAGCGGTGCAGGAATGCACGCGCCAGCACGCGCAATGGAGCGTGGTCCTGGGACACACATAAGCGCATGTACACTCCTTCCCTGTCCCTCCCGAAAGACAGACAACTCACGGACAGTCAACCCTGTGGACAGCTGTCAGTAGTTTTAGTAGTTTTCGAGCCAAAATCCAAACCCGCGACATTCGACTCCCACTAGTCGTGCTGGCAGACACAGTAAAGACTCTTTTTTCCTCAACGGCGTGAACGTGGACAAGATACTTTAACGTTTGAGTTTACAGTTTGAGCGGTGTGCTTGTTTACAGGACTTGAGACAGAAACATGTAGTCTCTTGAGACGATGCTCTTTCGACGCATGCGCATTGAGAACCCTCTAGGTACCATGCACGCTTCAAACGTTCGTTTTGAAACACCCCTAAAAAATAAAATTTTAATTCTGTGCTCATTTTGGAAGGTATATTTTTTTTTCAAAAATTCTTTGGAGAATGTAAGTTAGGTGGCTTACATACCACGTGATATGTCATTACTGACTTTACCAATGACTTTCCTTTGTTGTCTTACTTGTTTACAGTTCAGGACAAGTTTTTATGTTAAAAACAAAGCTCTACGATAAACCAATAACAAACATTATTGATGTTGTTATTTACATCTTCGTGTATTAAGTCAGCGTGTATGTCAGCCCTCGAGTGATTACAGAATGACGGAGATAAATAAAGTCTTGAGTAGATACAAACATCTTTGTCTTTACCTTATCCCTTGTTTTGTGTGCAAGTTTGTCGATCTTTTCATCAGTTAGGCATTAATATTCTTTGCTCCTTAACGGATCCGAGTCTGCATGTGTGCGTGCGTGTGTGTGTGGGTTAGAGTAAGAGAGAAAGACGGAGAGCGAAAGAATTGTAACAAATGTATGAGTTGCAATGGAGCAGTGAAGACGACTGACATTTGTGAAGAAACATATAAACTATTAAGACACTAGTAAACAAAGTGTCTAATTCGTTGATGCGATATTTTTACAATAACAGCGACAGGTAGTAGCACCACCCACCTGGCCACAAATTCAAAAAATCAAAAAAAACATTTCTTGCACGAAGAACATTTGTGATGAAAGTATTCAAAAGCCATCGCCGACGTTGAAGACAAACAACAACAAAATTGCAGAGTGATGTTCATCGCCGTGATCTCTGTTGCCTGTTTCCCACACCCAGCGACCTCTACCGGCTTACCACAAGCGGGCTTCTCCAAGACCAAAAGAAAAATAAATCCTGCATTGCCTTGAAAACGTTTCTGACCTCCCTTTTAATTACAAAGCAAAGTTCTGCATCCTACGAGATGGCACCCCGTCGCTTTTTACAAAAAAAATTATTTATTTTTTATTATTCTTTGCGTTTCTTTGCGTGCCAGAGGCTTTCTGACAGAAACCTGACAAGGGTTTCGACCGGCGAGCAAGAGAAAGATAAAAACAATACAGGATTTTTTAGTGTGAAGACCTGGTGACAGTGGTGATAGGTCAAAGCTTGGGACTACGTGGCCTGAGGCCTCGACATCCGCTGAAGAAGTGCTGTCACGTGGGGTAAAAACTCACCACAGCTTTTCTCAACCCTCATACTGCCTGTTACTGTCCATCATTGACAGAAAGTCGTAGGATACTCTGGTAGATGGTTTATTAGAGATAAATGAATAAACAAGTCCTCATCATCATCATCATCATCAATGTACCTCGTATTCGTCTTTTGATATCAAGTTCTACCGGTATTACAGTCTCTGAACAAAAAAGAGACAGTAACACAGATATACAACAACAGCCTTGGACTTCTCTTGGTTTTTCTTCATTCTATCTTGATAAATCCATAATTATGTTTCTTCTTCCTCCTCCTCCTCCTCCATGCTTTCGCTTCTTCTTCATTTCGTGCCAAAAAAATATCATCCAGCTTTAATCCCATCTTGTCAGCGAAACAAATCCGGAATGAAGGCTTCATTATTTCACAACTTTTTCCTAGCTTAAGATTGCAAACCTTTTAGGTGCGTATGCCACGGCAGATAAATGGATCAATACCCTGGGAATAAGCATGTGACATGCCTCCGGGCTAAAAACGCTTCGACTGATTTTCGATGTCAGATGATAAAACCTTAAAATGTTTTGGTCTTGTCTTCGTTTTTTAAATATTTCATTTCAGATTTTTTTTTGGCTTGGTTGTTGTATAAAGAATGGCAGCTAAGGAAGTATGCGGTTGATGTTTGTTTATTTATTATGTGCGTGTCTTTGTGCATCAATATTAGTTGTCCTCACGAGCTATTGGAGCAACTCTTCTTGTCGCTACGATCCTTGTCCATTAGACCCTTCCCTAACCAATTTTGAAGGATTGTCTGGTCATGTAATATATGTTCACTAGTTACTATTATCGAGGTAATTTTTTGTTTAAAATCAGAACTTCGGAGATTGGTAGACTGGCTAAGTTGATAGTAAGTTCTTCTAGGGAAGGCAGGTGTGGAAAGGGAAAAGAAATCGGTGTACCTGTAGAAAAAACATCCCCACATGCCTGTCCTGTGAAGACATGCAGAGAATGTGTCACGTGACTCATAGCCGTGGCAACTAGGATGCGATTCATCGCCACCCTGTCTTCTAAATTCACAGTTAAACTTTCACTTTAAAACCTATAAAAATGAGCTATTATAGAACAGCTCCTCTTTCAAAGAATTCTAATATTTGACAGAATGGAGATTTCAGCCGGTAATTAAAAAAAATGAGATTTGCTATGGTGGAACGATAGTATTTGAAATTGTAATCTTCCTTTAGACTGAGGCGTTGAAGAACATAAGAGCGGACACATGGGCCCAGAAGACAACATCCCATATGATGTAGGAAAGGATCCAGTGGGTTGGTAGAAATTTGTTGTCCAGTCTAGGAAGTCTCGACCTCCCTTGTTTTCAATGGACATTTACAGCTGCAGTTGTAACAACAAGTCATGGGATATAACGGTTTCTACACAAGAACCACCCAAGCGATCCAGTCGACCGGAACTGAGCCTTTCCATCCCTTCACCCACCACTCCCGGCAAAAACAGAAGCCCAGCACAACAACCATTCTTATTTTTTTAAACAACAGCACTTAAATATGAAAGGACAGATTGTTGCTGAATATTACAGGGGGCGTAAATTCACGAGGACGTTATGAAAGAGGACTAGGAGGGATTCGCTGGTCCTGACACACAGAGCTGTAATGAATGCTGACTCGAATTCTGCTGAGGCAAAGATCACGTGGCCACGCTGTGTCAGTGCTTAATATGCAATAATTTACGAGGGGAGAGCTGTTTTCTGCGAATTATCTACGTATGAGGTCCCATGATGGGATTTGAGAGTGAGCGAGGGGGGAGAGAGAAAAAAAAGAGAGAGGGAGAGAGAGCACGGGCATCTTGTCTTCCCGCACTGCACGTGAGTTTGCAAATGGTTTGCAAGTAAATTACACAAGATTCATCGGCAGCCGTCGTCTTCCGTGCGGATGATTATCATCTGAGTGTCACGACAAGCTCTGTGTTCGGTGGAGGGAGACTACTTGGCTTTTGCTTTCAAATCCTCTTTCCAGTCTTGTTTCTCAGAAAACAGCCTTGTCAGAATTTATTTTGTTTTATTCCTCCAAACATATATAGATGCATAGTCTGTATGTGCGTGTATTTATATGATCTCATACATTTGTGCTTATATGTAAAGCAGCAACATATCGTTGATTGAAAGAGAAAGAGAGAGAGAGAGAAAAAAGAAACTATTGTATTTAACTGAGTGATGTAATCCACTTAGGAACTAGGAAGAGAAGGGGACGAAAGAAGAACAATGTTGAACATTTGTTTTACGGGATTTTTTTTAATTCTATAATTGTAATCATATTAAATTATTTTTAAACACATAAAGGTAATAAAATATCTACTAAACGTTATCAACGCAAGCAACCGAATCAAGGGGAACTGCCAGTCCTATGGAAAGCCTCCAATATTTTTCCCATGCAGCTACACGATCTGCAGCCCAAGATGGCGGTACGTCCTGGGGACGTGTGCAGTAACACCTTCTTGCTCAGTCTGAGGAAAATGAGTCGAGGTGGGTGTGAGAGGTGAGCTGGTCTTGGACTCAACTGGTCTGGAGGTTCCCCGTGTCCATGCCTTGCTTTCCATGACTTTGAGAGCGAGACCGGAAGTGGCTGTTGCCATAGTACCCGGCAGACCAAAACCACTGCCAAGACGTTTCCGTCGTTCTTTTCTTGAGATGGAGATGCTGGGTTTTCCACCAGGAGCTGCAGTAGGTGACGTAACTCTTCCCTTCCCTCCGCTACCGTGTGCGTCACGTAAGGCCATCTTGGATTCCATTTGTTATGGACGTGACGTGGGTGAAGGGCTGATATGGTTTCTGTTGAAAGGCAAGAATCAGGAAGTGTAATCTTAATGGCTCGCCACAAGGGAGACAAGCCACGCCTCCAGAGCGTTTTCAGATTTGCGAGACAAAGGGAGCACTTTGATGGAGGAAGACATCATGTTCTGCTGGCTGGGAACGAGGCTGGCTGCTGCTCGACATCCTGTTCTAAGCATTGATGGTGATCATTACAATTTTCTACAGTATTTGCAAGATTTAATTAGTCAGACCGCACTGATGTCGGCAAACAAATGCTAATAGTTCATGGGTAGTATAAAGGTTATTGTGATAGCTTACTCGGGTATGTTTCAAAGGTAACAACACTGGTCATCCTCGTGAATGTCTTTACTTTTAATACTCAATGACATGTGCCTCAACAGTGGTCAACAAAATTATATGTTCATATAGAGAGGTCTCAATTCATATAGTATTGAAGAAGCATCCATCTTGGCGCCAACATGAGCGTATGACCAATTCCATGAAGAAATCCTTACTTGAATTATTAATGACTTGAGGAAGAAAAATTTTGAGATTAAAAAAATCAAACATAGATACATTCGATGGACATGTTCATCACACTTTTGGACAGCTGGATGATAGATATCACAATCCTTTCAAAATATTTCAAGCAAAAACTCCTCCATTCTTAAAATGTCTTCACGAGGTTTTATAGCTTACCCCTAGAGATAAATTTACTGAGATACAAATCAGGACATGTCTCCCTCGCTGTCTGTCCAATCAGATAACTGCACAAGTCTGTTTCGTCTTTCTAATGTTGACAAGTTTCAGGATGATATAATAATACAGTCAGAGAAGTGATTCAACCAAAAGAGTTAGTCAACAAAAGATGGAAGGTGGAGAAGAAGAAAAGAATGTCACACTGAAGGAAAGGTCAAAGCCTGTAACGGGGATTTTTATTTATTTTTTTTTTTTACCGTTTTAAGCAGCTACAGGCCTGTTCAGTATTAGACTGACCAGAATTCAGCACAATACTTACCTTGACAGCAAGCAACATAGTTCAAGGTACTATAATATATAATATATTATAAATTTGCGTCTTAGACACCCTAAACTGATCATTGTCCTTTTTTTTAAAATAAGGATTTGACTTGGTGCAAGATGTTTTTTGAAAGCTGGGTGATCTATGTCCCTTGAGGTCTAAGCCTGAAAGCAATATGTAGAGAAAGAGGTTAACATCCCCTACATAATGAATATATATTATACGCTAATGATGTGAAGGCTAGAATGGGAGAGCTGTGAGGGAGGGGTAGTAATTAGGAGTATCCCTGGATATTTGTGACCCGCTGTTTCTCTGGAGTAGAAGTTTGCAGGCTTCAATGCGACTTTGGGGAATTCCATCTTGTGCCGAGCTCATCCCAAGTCATTTAAAATTTAAAAAATCAGTCTGACAGTCTTGGCAGTCACCGAGTTTAATGTCTATATTATCTGACGTGGATGAATGGCGGATATTGTTCCTGTTGAAAAGGCAAGAATCAGGAACGGCAATCTTAATGGCACTGGCACTCAAGGGAGTTAAGCCGCGTCCAGTAGACGCGACCACCAAGGTCACCGCGTGCAGCTGCGCTCAGATGATCACGTGGGACCACCAAGGTCACCGCGTGCAGCTGCGCTTAGATCATCACGTGATTCGCGTAATGGTTGTACACTTCGAGCGCGTTCGCTGGAGCCAGTCGCACCTGACACCAGGCGGCGCTCAGGCTGAAAGGACAGCAACAATTTTGCGTGCGGGCGTTCCGATAAACGGAAGAGCCGGAGAAGGGAAAGCCCATCGCGGATCGATGCGTTCTAATTCACCTCACCTGAGCTTAAGAACCTTGATTGATCGAACGGTGCAGTCCTTTTTACTATCGCTTATGCGACATGGCCGCCGCGTGTACGCCTGTCCTTCTCATTGTTTCATGGCCCATCGCGATCAAAGACTCAGGACGCGATGGCATTGGCCCAGCACCACCATCCAATCTCTATTTCTTTCTATCTTTCTCAATGTATAATTTGTGGTACCCAACGAACCCTTGGGATGAATAAAATAGTTACATAAGCCCTCGCGCATGTGTTTGTGTGTTTGTGCGCTTGCGTGTTTGTGCATGCATAAAACTGAGTGAAAACACAAAGCGCACTCGCATGCTGAGGATCGTTCTCTCTCTCTCTGTCTGTCTTTCTCGTTTATGCGCAGTCTGTCGCACGGGCATCCGCTGTTGTACAGGAATCCGCAGGCCCGTGAACATAATAACGATTGGTTGTCAGTCGTCTGTGACTGTCTGTACAGGCCTCGCGCTGCGCTGGGAGACGGTGCCAGCAGCTCTTTAGCTCGTCAACCGTTTTTAGACCTCTCCCGTCTTCCTCCCCCGTCGAACGTGGTCCACGGCTTGTCTGTCTTGCCCGTCAAGGACAGCGGGACTTGGGAGTCATGGAGATATACTGCGCGACGAGAGGTGGTGCTGACGGAGGAGAGGCATGGGCCGTCCCTAGCAGGTGAGAATAAACCTTCTTGTTCTCTTTAACAGTTCTGATCGTCTTCGGGACAAGTCTGATTGTCAGAAAAAAAATCAGAGGCAAGGGTTGTTGTTTTTATTTTTGGGGAGGGGAGATGTGTGTGTGTGGAGGCGGGGGGTGATTTGGCAATGACACCTTCTGAAGGAGGGCAACAACTGCTCCAGTCTGCCTTCCACGTATTTGCATATTTCGCAAGGTCAAGGTTAAGAACTTAAAGAAAACACGGCGATAAACTCGGGAGGACAGATGACGAGCACCAAGGGTTATAACTGGTGGGAGGAGGTAGGGAGCGGAGAGTGTGGGGAAGGAGGGGGATCTTTCGGCCACAAAGTTGTCGCAGCAGCCATGTATTCTCGAAGCGTGTGGACATGGACAGAGAATCAAGTACCACAGCCTTGTGAACAGAATGGAGGCGGGGGAGGGAAAGCGAGGATCGTAGTCGTTGAGGGCGAATATCTACATCACGTCCATGCCGAGTGAACGCAGGGATTCTGTGCGTCTAGCCACCTACAACCAGACACCAGCTACAAAGACTTCTGGGGACGGGTAGTGGGCTTGGGGAGGGGTGGGTAAGGACATGGGTACGCAGAGAGAAAGTGTAACTGGGTATGCACAATTTGGCCAATTACCCTTGCCGTATTTTTTTACATTAATGAGGATAACAGGGACGAAACGGCCGAGGATAACTCGACCTCGGGCTGCGTGCGGTCCTCCAGCTTTGTCCGGGGAGCCACGGACATGATTGCACATGGATGAGGGGGAAGCCCAGATCGCTTTTACTCCTGGGTGCGCGGTCTAATGACATTCTTCGATATATTTCCAGGGAGCTGATCACGGCATTACGGGTTCGTGACATGTTGTCGAATAAACTATAGGTAATTCTCTGCACCCAGCAACACGCCCACAACTACCACCATCACCACTACCTCAATGTAGAAGACAAAACATTCTGTCCCATCATGTCCGCGGTCTACATCTAACATGCAGGCCTCTGTAGTTCCAAGCGTTGCATAATAATAAAGGCGCCTTCCTGCATCGGAAACGGAAATTCACCGTTTGTCGAATGTAAATTATCTAAATGCACGTTCTTCCTGTGTCTGTGTATTTATTTTCTTTGTCCCTTTGTTTTTGAAAAAAATCTCGATTTGCAGTCAACCAAATTTACAGCTCGGAGCTTTGGTTTGATCATCTCTTCTGATTCTGAGAAACATAATGAAATCTTTCAATTTTGTGATTTATTTAGAGAAATGGTTGGAATGGTGTTTTTGTTGATGACTATCTTCAGGAACTAGAAAGGTGCGGTGCTGTATAGAAGGGAGGGATACTAAAAGGTGAAGTAGAGGGTTGTTGTAGACATGGTGACCCTCCTAGTGCCACTAGGTCCTGTACTTTTAATTCTCTTTTTTACATTTACTTTTTCTGGCATCCCACTTAGCCTGGGTCACTGGCCACATAGTCAGCAATGGCGGATTATTAGAAAGATAGGTGGCTGCGTCTGGCAGGGCAGACAAGCGTCTTATATTTCATTCTGGTTTTCCCCCATTTGTGTCTTGAGAGGGAAAAAAAGAATAAAGAAAGACACCGTGGTCTCATTCAATCTTTATTCGCGGCGCACAGCAGAGCTAATAAATGTTGCAAGCGATAATGGAAGACCACCTTTCCTCTAACACCATCCTTATTAAGTCGTCAACTCATGTCATCATTAGCGCTGAAATATTCTGATTTCCTGGAACAGCTTTCGGTGAAACTGTCGAAATGTATTTTTAATTTGTGATTCGAGGTCTGTGCTAACGATGTAGTCTGAGAAAGTATGTGATGCCAAGTGCACTTCATGTAAGTCTGCGGCATGGAGAGAATGTGTGTGTGTGAATATATAGAATATATATATCTACAGAGAAATTATGTCCATAAGAAAACTATGTTAATGAAGTAATTATCATTTAATGAGTCAGCTGAGCATTTTTATCAAAAGAGTCTGACATAATGTGATGCTGAAAGAAAAAGAATTATTCCAAGTAGAATTAGAAACAGTAGTTATGTTTGTCGTCGTCATCATCATCATCATCAGCAACAGCAGCAGCAGCAGCAGTTACGATCATTATTTCTCCTTATTTAAATCACCAATAGACAAATAAACATCTTACCAAATAAACAAATGCTGAGAAGTCCTTGCAACCCCTCTCATACACAACAGCCTTGCATCACAAAGAACAGTCTTCGTGGACAAAGAATGTGTGCAGAACCGAACCCCTTGTATCCCCCGTAAGATTTACTGCTCGCTCAGTGGGGACTCCATCCCTATCGCGTTTCGCGACTTGGTGTCGGTCGCAGACGATCAGTTCCTAATTGATGATGGGGACAATTAGACACAAGGGCGGCTAAACCCCGAACATATGGAGAGCCCCTCCACTTCCCGGTCCTTGGCCCTGTCTAAACCCCAGCTTACCCTGGGGCCGGCTAATGTGTCCCCGTAGGGTCATCCTGATTAGGAAGGCCGCCGCCCAGCTCCTGGCGCCCCAGAGCCCCTTGTCGATCGCGACTCGGCGGTTCCAGACCCGGCTTGGCTGCGCGTGCTGTGCGAGGTGCAACGGGGCTTTCCACCACCACGCGCGTGCGGGGTGGGGAGCAGGCTTGCGGTCGACACTGTGTTGCCATGAGCTTTCTTTGATCCTCCTCTACTAAAGACGTGGAAGAATCGCTTCCTCTTTCTTTCATTCTGTCCTTTCCCCACCCCCACCCCTTGCGAGGAACATCTGTTTTGCGGTGATTGTTTCGGGATCACCGGACTTTTCGCTAGGTTGCGGCCTCATGCTAATTTGTGGATGATAGAAGTCTTGTTGGAAGCTCGTCAACAGTTCATCGTCGTAGTCTTTATTAGTCCGAGCCCTCGGTCAACACGACACGACTCAGGCCGTGTTTGATGTTCCTCCATGCAAACCCCTCAGCGGTGCGGCTGACTCAGCTCGGGTGAGACTGCTGCGTCACGACTAGGGAGACAATCCACCCGGCCTGACAGGCTCACTCATTGTGCAGGAAAAGATCTACAGGAACATTAATTCGACATCAGCACCATCCTACCCAGCCCTGGCCCAGTTTCCAACACAAAAGTGGCAAAAAGGGCGTTAACTCTGTCGGGTGGTGTGATTCTGTTTCCGGCGATTTATGAAACCTGTCCGAGTGTATCCTCCTCATCCGTGTTAAGTGCCTGCCCTCAGACAAGCCATGTGAAAGCTTACCCCCACAACTCTCTCCTTCTTTCTTTGAAAAAAGATAGTCTCCCCTCAGTCGACAAAAGCTTACATCCCAGATAAACAAAGATCAACAGAAAGTGTCATGCCACACATGGGGGTTAATACAAAGGACAAGAGCAGTTTTGACTTTTGCTGTTTGACAGTGGAGGACTGTTTATGGGAGGAATATTGTGTGAAAAGTACAGCTGCAAACATAAACAAGAATCTCCAAATGTGCTCCTCAACTCTAGAAGTTTCTTTTTCTGAAGCTTTTCGCGCTGGCGGCACTTAACTACTATTAGATGTTTCCTGAAACTGCTTAGCTGCTTCTGAAATGGTTCGGATAATGATTTTGTGTAACTGGTGAAGCGCCAGAGTTTTGTCACGAGTGGAAATATATATTATGTTTTGTGATTCACAGGGAAGATTACAACTAGTTCATTTTTTTCTCTCTTATAAAAGCTGGTTTTGAAGATGCAGATTTTAAAGTTAGGTAAATGTTGAAGTTTGGAAACTTTTTATGGAGTGGGTGAGTGGAATGGAGACAAACAAACACAGCACTTGGGAGATGTCCTTTAAGTAGGGCTGTAAAACCAGTTCTTTAAGAATAACTGGATGGTACTTGTCAGTGCCTGTTCAGCTCATGAGTACTTAGTCCTCTGTGTTACTTACTACACAATGTACACAACGGTATACAAAGAGATAATGATGTTATTCAATGAATCTCAATGGGTAGCTATACTAAGTTGTTCAGCAACCAAAAAGAGAAAAACTGCCAAAAAATATATTTACTGCATGTAACCTCGGTGTAGACACTAACGAAGGTCCTAAGTGATCTGCCGGGTAGGTGTCGTCGCTTTATTTCAGAAACAAAGAATTGCTCCATTCACTGCGCCCTCGTTAAACCTAACGATGTTCCATAGGAAAGCGTTTACCAGTTTCTTACCCGCTAATAGTCTCCCCACACAATGGATCTTGTCCTCGATGAGTGGCTGTTCTCACCCTTATGGTAATGCAACCACTGGCCTGAACTAAGGGGTGGAGGGGGAGACGGGTAGACGGACAGGAGGGTCGGAGGGACCGATACAAAAATGTGGTGGGTAGGGGAGATGAACATAAATAACGCACGTTCCAGAAGTAATGTTTTAGCCACCTACCTCCCTTCCTCCAACCCACCCCACCCCACCCCCACCCGGTATTATTGTCTTCTGTGGAAAGAATGTAGAAAAATGTTCAGGACCTTCAACTGAAACGTTAAGCAGCTTTTCACGCTGATCTCGTAATGCCGGTTTTATGGCTTTTTACTACCCGAGCCGAGAAACTCGAGGCCTTGTCAGCAAACGGCTCAGTGGCCACCCGCATCCTGCGCTGCATTAGTAATGACAATAAGTTACGCTGCCTTTCGACCCGCACACGCTTCCTCACGCACGCAGCCAGGTAGACAATGCCGGGTAGACAGGTAAGGATTTGCGCAGGACGCGAGACGTACCGAGACCGAAAAATAACCTGACGGTGGACATGTATCAGAATGTAACTAGTGTGTCTCTTTTTTTCTTTCTTTCAGGTCCTATTTCTTTTTTCTTACTTTGTTGAGAGAGATATGAGATAAAATTGGAATAAATGTAAATTCCATAGATGTCATAATCATTGCAACATACCGTAATTCAGTGTCACCTGGCGGTTGCTGAGGTCTCCTACAACTTTAGACTCTGGTGTTTACCCGACCCCTTACCCCACCCCAAACCCCAACCCACCCCTTTTAATTGTATTCTGCCTTGTCGCACCCGACATTCCTGCGACTCAAACATCTGTGCACAGTCGTGGGGTCAATAAGACACTCGTGCACAGGGCATCACAACACCCGCGGACTGAACCTGAAAGATTTAGTGCATTCTCTAGATAGAGGGCGCTTCTTGTCTACCAGAGACTTGTGCCGAGAGTGTTCTCAAAGTGGAGAGCAGGATATCGTCGGAAGCTGGCTTCAGACACAGAAACCTTGGAGGGAACCTCCCACGGGAACCGGATCATCAGACAATGAAAGCGCCGATCCATTAGCTGTCCCCCTCCCTCCGGCGCGCGGCACTAACCGTCGGTAAGTCTACACGGAGTCAGCATGGGTCTTTGTCTATGGTGGAGGACTCACATGTAAATTGGGTAAAGTGGGTTTGTTGGCTAGAAAACATTTCTGGTTTTATGGCCGCCCGAGTCCAAGGCACCCACTTCCCTCTCCACCGACCCCCCGTTCTCTTACTT
Organism: Pomacea canaliculata; assembly: GCF_003073045.1. Taxonomy (NCBI): domain Eukaryota; kingdom Metazoa; phylum Mollusca; class Gastropoda; order Architaenioglossa; family Ampullariidae; genus Pomacea; species Pomacea canaliculata. The sequence goes on along the minus strand of NC_037590.1, from coordinate 32,971,595 downwards.
GTCAACCGGCGGGGAGCGTTAGATCGGGGTTGTGTCGGATGAATTAATGGGGGTAAAATGGACCATTCGCTAATTAAGTAGGTCTGGAACTCTTCGGGAGCGTGTCTAGTTTATATTGGTACGTGAGAGACAGATAGTACTGACAGGCAGGTAGAATGGCTTAGTATGCAGGTTAACTATCCATCACCTACATTTAGTAACTTTCTTGTATATATACTCTCTTTCTGTCTGCTCTCTCTGCTTTATCTCTCTCTCTTACATCATATCAGAGAGAGAGAGAACTTGCAGCTAAGTCCAGAGAAAGAACCGAGTAAATACGGGTGTGATGCTGGGTTATAGGTCTCTTTTGTTTATATATTTCTCCACCCAAAATACTGCTCTCGGAATTGTCTTCTCCAAAGAAGAGTTCTGCACTTGACAGCAATATTGCTAAATTAAAATTAAACAATAATTAAATTAAAAATTAAACAATATTGTTGTCTTCATCGCAATCGCGGGATCTGGAAGATGACGAGATCCGAAAGTATGAACCTTGAAATATATTGCTGATGTGGAGGAGTGAAAGTACACTGAAAGGTTATGTTTCTTCTTGTTTTTCATTTTTGTTGTTGTTTTTAATATGTAAATTTTGTTACTGTTTTTTTAAACCTGCTTCAGAATGTAAGGAGTCTCCGAGCAGTCTCCTCAGCTAAGTCCATTTAGCTAAGTCCTCAGCTAAGTCCATTTCTTTCAGAAATAGAAGGACGAGGTGCAAAGAAATTGCAGGTGAATGATCTCAGTACCTCATGGAAGTGTGTGTGAGGGGATGGTGGGGTGGGAAGGTGCTGGTCGTTCACCGAAGCGTACCCGAGCTCAGTTACCGGTTTACGACGGCAGAGACACAGCGAACCTCCGAGCGACTGCGGTTAATGAGACGGTGACCTCCTGGCGTCAAACGCGACTGTCGCCGGGTCAGAGTGCGAGGGGACCCGCTGCTGGAGACCTTCTGCTCATCTACGCGAGTACCTGCGAAGGGCTGTCTCACCTTGCTGTCAGTTTACCGTTTAGCTGGCAATAAACGGGCGTCGGGAGTGAACATGAGCCGATCCAGTAAGTGATTTCGTGGCAGGATCAGCAGAGCGTCAGATCCTTGGCAACCCACGGAATGTGTTCTGCTGTTTCTCAGTTGATGTATTAACGAGTCGAAAATATAGCTGTGATTCATGGAAGGGAATTACTTTTGTCCAATAATAGTCCAGTCCTTAAAAATTGCTACTGATGATGATGATGATGATAATGATGAAGATGATGTATGATATTGATGATGATGTCAAATAGTCTACATGTCAGAGTAATGATCAGCGTTCCCTAGCCACTAGCATTGACTCCCTCTGCCACGGACAATAGATTGACAAAGGTCAATACACTCGATAGACTCTCGGCTAACCCTGGCTAGACCCTTGGGAGTTGTTTCACCTTGCTGTTACTTCTTCCCGTGCTTGGCTGAGGCAGCGTGCAGCGACATTAAAACAGATGTCTGCGATCAACAGTTTCCGGCACTCACAGTGCCACTGATGTAAGACTTGGCTTTTGAGAAAAGAATATCAGTGCCTGCTTCTTTCAATTTATATCTCCACGAATAACTGATCTCTCCCTCCTTTGCCATCTCCATTTTCCCCCTACTCTTCCTCTTTCTATACACCTGTACTTGAACTGCACCCAAACTCTGTTTGTCTTCTCATTAATTCTTTTTTTTTCATTGTCACAACAAGCTTGTTAAGTTAATTCGAGTGATACAGAAAACTAATGTTCTTTCACTACTTGTTGTGGACACGCGCACCTCCATCTTCTTATGTAAGGTTAGAAGCATGATTGTGCAATGTGGATGCCGTTCCTTCTCTTATAACACAAACAACAAACACGCTCACAGACGCATACACAGGCTGTGGTGATGCAGGTCTCTTGAAGTGCCACAACACCTGCGCAGGAGGGTGGTGGTGCAGGCCCTCCCTGTGCTCAGGTATGCGAGCGGCGGTGCACCAACGGCATTTCGCGCGATTTAAATGCGCACGCGCCATCCATCTCCCGGCCTGCCCCGCTACTTCTTGTCGCCCTGCTTACCTGTGTGTGGCACTTGTGCCAGACCCCAGCTGGCGGGGTGTTTGTCATCCTGGGTTGTATCTGCCCAACCTGCCATCGCAAACCCGGGCAAAGTAAGAGCGGTCTGCACTCGTGAATGGGGTGGAGGCAGGAAGATGGGGTGGGGCATGGGATTGTGGGAAGGGTTGAGGAGGAGATGTGTGGAAGTGTGACATGTATCTGCCCTCTCATCTTTGATTAACACCCGACAACAATTTTATTTGTGCCTGCATGTCTGAAGGTAAAACTTAACCAACCTGCCATGTACATATATTTGAAAAAAATTATTGTAACTGTAAAAGTGTGCTTCACATTCAAATAAATAAAAATCCAAGTTTATTAATTTGTGCTATAAGAGGCGACAACTAGCTAGAATGTCTGCTAGCCACACCTCCTTGCCATAAAAACTATTTTCAACATAGCAAAATTAAGAATGAAACAGGACTACAAAATAAACTAATCAAAGTAAAAAAAATGTTTTAAATTATTGTATTATAGATGATGTACAGTAGCCATGAGCCAGGCTGAGGGCAGGTGCTAGGCAGCTAGAGGATGGAGTTGCTAGACCAGACTACTGCCTACAAAGCTTACAATTCATTGTAAGAGTCTATACAAGTGATTGTAAGAGGTCGAGGCCTATAAATCAACGTTAGGTTTAGCCGAGGAAAAGCTAATTGACCAAGATGGCGTCAGAACTGCAGAGGCCCGGATGAGTCGGCACGGCTCCCGACTGGCAGCTGTTTTCAGGAAGCTTTTCAATCGTCTGTCTTATGATGAATCATTGATGCTTCGTGTCCGCAGAGATCTATGGACCTTAGCAACTCGAGCAGAGGAGCAAGGGGTGAGAGAGGGTGCAGGGAAGGGGTGCACGAGCGATTCATCTTCAAACATCTGCTCTTCTCCGAGATAAAAAGAAAACTTGTTTGCAGAGACATTGCCAAGAATATATAAAAACCTAAATTTAACACTGAAAACATGATGAGAGTACAAAGACAAGTTTGACAGCCTCACACAAATCATGGGAATAATGCCTGAACCTCGTACGGAGCCTTGTATTCATTAATGTTTCTATTCCTCCCACCCATTTTCCACCTATCTCTCCTCCTGTCTATTTCGCCTATTTTTCCTCTAATTCTCGTCTTCGATTTCTCTCCCCCATCTACATTTTCTTTTGTTGTGGCTCTGTAATTTATTCTCGACATCTTTATCAATTTTCTCCTCTCTTATTTTTTTCCATCCTTTCTTTGTTTCTTTAGTCCAAAAGAAACTTGACTATCTATTTAGTTCTCTGATTTGTGTGCTTTTCTTTGATGTGGCTAGATCTAATCAATTCTATTTATATATTTTTTCTTTTTTTTAAAGTTTTTTTAATAAAAAGTCAAAGACAAAGCAAATTGAAGTCCACAAAAATATACCGTAAAAAAAAAAAGTTTAAAATATTTGTTTCTTTCGTGATTCCATAATGCGAGTGATTTTCTCTTACTCTATTTCACTTTGTTTTTGCTATTGCATGGATTTTTTTTTCTTTGTAAATGTAGAATGAGATGCTGACAAAAATGTTTAGCTGAATTTTTTAAACCTCCCCAACCAAACACGACAGATGTTAGCATTTCTGGATGCAGTCTTTCTTGTCGAAAATTAATTGCATTTTGTGTCTCCATACCTTACCCATCACTTTTCATAGCGGATTTGATTGCAGGGTATTTGTAGTACATGTATACTGTTACAGCTTTTTCGGGACGAGTCAGCAAACAAACAAAAATGATAGAAACCCTCTTTCATAATATTACTCAACCATCTAGTCTTCTGGTATGCTAGAAGACATCAGAGCTTCATCAATTTACGATGGAGGAATAGTAGAGGAATAAAATACGGAGAGAAGTGCGGAAGGAGGGAGACCGTCAGAATGAATTGTCATTGCTGACTTGGTCAAAAATTAGAGAATGATGGAGTTCGGTGTAGCCCAGGCGTCCGTCTGACTCCATTGCAAGGCCGGTAACTCCAACGGTTTCAGTTTTTTTGTTTTGTTTTTATCCCGCGGAGTCAATGTGTGACCTCCAGTCCCTGTGCAAGTTTAGAGGACAACACTGTTCCCAAGTCTATCTGGCCAGGCTAATGCCTTTTTCTCGGCAGTGAAAAAAGAGTGTTTAACAAAAGCCCCTCGCCGTTTGTCCTCCGAGGTTCGCCAAACAGGCTGCACGAAGGTCAGGACTAGATGACAGCACTCGCGCATCGGGTAATCCAGGTAGCGCAAGTTATAGGAAATGTCAGGCAAGGGGAAGGAGAAAGGAGGGGTGGAAAGAGAGCGAGCGAGAGAAGAGAGAGCTTGTGGAGAAGAGACATGTCAAAGGGGGCCACCTACCAGCCGGTGTCACTGTGTTTATGCCCCCTGATCCGAACTAGTGTGATCACTCGGGGGGTGAGGGGGAGGACCCCTTTATAGCGAGTCGTAACTCGCGGCCGTGGGCTGACTGTGACAGCCTCGTGCCGAAAGGTTAGAAGAGTTTCGATCTGTCGTTGAATAGGTGATTGCTCGTGCGGCCACCTGTTCAGACAAGCGAGCAGACAGGAGGTGCAACATCCCCCCCTTCTCTCCGTGCTATCACATCACGCGATGTGTTTGGGGGGAAGGAAGAGAGAGAGAAGGGAAGGTAAAGCTAACTGTAGTGTCTTAGACTCGTAGTAGCGAGTGGGACTGACGGTAGGTTATCATGCAGCTCCCTAATGACCGTTCCATCAGCCTCCCCAAGGCATCCTCTCATAACCTTTAACCCTGGCTCAATTTGAGTCAACACGTTGGGTGGTTATGTGTATGAGCGTTCATATTTCCTTTCTGTTATAACAGTTGGTTTCTCATAAATTTCAGCAAGGTCTTCGTAGAGCTCTCTAATGTCGAATCTTGTCAACAAGAAAACATCTTCAAAAGACCTACTGAAGACATCTACTATATGAGTTTTTCACTACGACTTCCCGCAAACTATCACCATGACTTCGTCAGGGCTACATCCATGAAAAGGGAAACGACACGTATGCCAATGAAACTCTCCATGTTTCTTTTGTGTATGAATAGATTTGTCCGCCATGTTCCTCGTGAAGGAAGGGTGGACAGATGGTTGTCGTGACGATTAGTAAACTGGTATCTTCTTATCTTGACTTCAGGGATTTAGAAACAGAATTTTTGTCGACACCTCCATCACTTTTTGGTCGTTCTCAGTCTTGAGGGTAGGATATTTAGATCATTACAGTCACTCCACAGATTACTGTACATCAATCGCTGGTGGAAATCACAGAATCTTGTCGCGCTTGATGACGACCTCGATAATCACTACCTGAACCACCACTCCTGAGATATTTCTTTATGGATAAATCTTAACATGTTATCAGGAAGGAACGTCACAGTGGATAATTTTCACCCTCAAGTGGACAAATGGTCACACCCGTGTTCTGTAGGTGATTATTTTTTGAAAACTAGAATAAATCAGCGTTTTCAAAATCGTTTATCTTTAGATTGGGTTTTAGGATATCATAAACGTTTGTTTAAAGACGTTCGAGGTAAGATGGATATATATTGCAGCTGCATTACTATTAGACAGGTGGTCAGAGTTTGTCAAAGATATTTTCGTCAATACCGATCCCGATGTTGCTTCCCGATTCTGATATTTCCGTTATTTGTCTTTTAGCATATGCACAGAACAAGGCGGCGCGCAACCACACACTCACGCTCTTTTTCTGGTTTTATGTATATTTCACTTTTGTTTAATAATAACCGCATATCTGGTTTGAGAATCGTTTACGAGGTGTTTGTACTCTGTTTTTGCTGTTGTTTTTGTGAAGTGTTGTTTGTGCTCTGCTGTGACGGGGTCTTTCAAGTAAAATAAAACAGTAGAGCTACACCTTTAGGTTTTCCTTTTTGTGTTCTTTCACCTTCGAGAAAGGCATGAAAGTTTGTATTGGGTGAGGCTGACGCACTCCATTCTACGGTGTATAGGGCGTGAAAACGAAGTTGTTGTTATTGTTTGTTGTTTGTTTGTTGTTGTTTTTGTTGTTTTGTTTTTTTGTTGTTGTGGTTTGTTTGTTTTTGTGCTTCATGTTTGTCTTTTATTATTATGTCTGTACTAGTTGTTCTCCTTTGTCTTCAATATGTCATGTTTCCTGGCCTTAAGGCTGAGAGCATGATCCTCTTAGCTGATCCATCGGCTGATCTCTTCTGAGCGATAATTGTTGACCCGCACTATGATGTGAGATATGAATCTGTTTAGCTATTTTAGGTTGTATGGATCAGGCCATGTAGCCTCCTTCTCCTCTTTGGCCCCAATTTTATTTAACAGACATACCTCCCAGATTATAATGGAGGGACTGAAACAGGTGCTCTGCTGCGAACGCGCCCATAGCCTTTGACGTCAAATTCATTTGCGGGTCCGTGCATGTAATTGCTATTAGCCTTGAGATTACACCATTTTGAAAGCTGCGGGGACAGTCGCCGAGCAAAATTAGTCGATTGTCGAAGCTCGCCACCTTGATTAATCTGAACACAAGGGTGTTATCCAATGCATATGCAGGAGAGCAACCTGATTACTTCACTAAATTTTGCAATTTTTTGTGGGATTTTTTTTTCCCCTCTCAAAACTTTCTAAAATAAGTTGACACCAATAGGATTTTAGACGAATTAATTTATTGTATTTCAAAACTGTAGTTGGATCTCGTTCATAACTATTGAGTTTGAAATTGCCCTGGGTCATTCTTCAGCCGTTGTAAGTCCGCAAGTGCGCGCTGGCGTGTCATGCTTAACACTTCAATATTTCTAGGCCATGTGTATTGAGGGTCGACTGTGTGGAAACATGGTATTTGTCTATATCGGGAAGAGATCTACGGATGATCGGACAAGGACTGTATCAAGAGGAGCATGGGCACATGTGGACGTAAGTGTTTAGAAGTCTAACTGCCGATACGGAAACGAGCCGAGTTGAAGCCTTGTAACTATTATTGGTGGAAGAGGGTTGGTAATGGCGTGATCGGATGTAGCCCTAATAATGGAGGATGCGGATGACATGAGAAGTAATTTGATTCGTTGTTTGCTACCCTTGTCGAGCAGGATTAATGTACAAGAGACTTTTTTTTGTTGTTGAGTCAGGTCTGTTTTTCACCAAGTATGAAGTTTTCGCATAGTCTAGGAGCTGCTGGGGCTCTAAGCTGCGCTGTATGAAACCGATGAGATTGTTTTAGTGCACTCGCATTCATCCTGGACCTTGACAATTAATGGATTTTAATTGTGGGGTTATGGTGTATTCAAGACAAATGGGACTGTTATAAGAAAATGCGAGAAAGGAGACGTTTCCAAAACTGATACAAAAACAGCAACAATAAATGTCAACAGTTCCTTTTCGCAGAATTATTTATGATGCTAAAATGCTGAATTTTAAAAGAGTTAATAGAATTACTCTGGGGAAATATTTGGTAAATAACCTTGTTGAAAAGAAGCGTTTAGAACTCACAAACTTTATTATCAGATTTTTTTTTATTTCTTATCATCTCTTCCTTCCTTTGGCTCTTCTCCTCTTCATTCACCACACGACCGACATATCAACGCTTCACGCCGAATGAGATTGCAGACAAGAATGAATAGCTCTCTGCCTTGTCCGCAATTTGTTATGGTGCGGTCTCTCTTCCATTCCGGTGCCGTCTCAGCGCTATGTGTCCTTCCATTTGTGCCATAAGAACTACTTATAAGACAAACAGCGCGGGTCTGACGTTCGTATTTTTCTCATTACTAGGTGCACTGTTAATGTCATCGTTGTTGTGGCGCGTTGAGAGGAGGTAAATCGTTCAGGTACGATGAATTGTGGTGTGAGTGCTTATAGAAATGTATTGTATCAGGGAGGTGATTATTCATGCTCCCAGAATTCCTTATTTCATACTCTAAACATCGTGTATCGTTGTATATTAGATATTAATTTTATTGTTTAGAACATTTTTTACAAACAATTTTTATTGTCAATTTAAGAATATTTATATATGTTTGTTTGTAGTGAGATATATCTTAGCACTTATAATAATTAGTTCTTCATGCAACATCAGGTATTAAAAAGTGGTCAGCTTCGCACTCGCACCGAGATGCCCCAGCAGGGTGAGTCGTTAGCGGTCAGTGAAATAAAGGTTATAAATTTCATTTGTCGTTTCCGTAATTTTCCCTGTCCTTTTTCAAATCTTCAGCGCATTCCATGCTCAAGTTATATTTGGCGACAAGACGAGAGTTTGCCAATTATAATTGGTTAGGCAGCTGGCTGCGCTGGAAAGTTTGACGAACTGAATTTTTTTGAGTCGCAATATCGACATCTGTGTTCCAATCGACTCTGGTCCCGTTTACGTGTTTTCTTCTCTTCATTTTTTAATAGGAGTAGGTTGAAGAGGGGACGGGAGAAAGATGAGCGTGCAAGGATGTGTGATGAGAAGGGGGCAATTAATTGGGTGAAGGTCTGCTTGTGTGTCATAATAGCTCTGCAACAGTTGCGGTCGCAACATGTCGTTGCACGGTGCTGGAGCCTGGGTCGCCCTTACGGAGGCGATGCTGAGTTTACGGTCGTGGTGTGTTGTTGCTTGTGTGAATTGAATTCTTGGTCTCAGTTACTGGCGTGCAAGTACAGGCCATTGTGACGACTGCGTTAAGGAATTCACCTTTGGATTGATGTATTAAAAGCCAACAAAGCACTATAATCTTATCATTTTTGTCTTTAATTCGAGCTCATCAATTAGTTTACTTCTTTTTTCCATCCCTCAATAGAAAATATTAATCGAATATACCATGCACCGAAGTTTAAGCAAAGGGGCAGAGGGTTCTTGAAAAGTGCAGCAGAAACAGCTGTGATTAACGTTGAAGAGCAAAGTCTGTGCAGTCGTAAAACCGTGCTATTGTAGCCACGT